>NC_139235.1:29717950-30317950 GCF_977018435.1 Lepisma saccharinum
GTAAAATCTTGTGTCAGTAGTAGAGGAATACGCAAACGTCAATCGCTATTTAATATTCGCAATTAATTTGCGCGTACTTATAACTAATTTGCACGGGTTTTAATTAATTTGCACGTACTTAGAGTTCATTTGCAAGTACTTAGAGTACTTTACATTTATGTATTTGCATGTTTATAACTTTTGTGAATATATAATTATTTATTTTATGAAAAATATGTATATAGAAGGTAATTAGAGGTACTAAACGTTATGCATATGGTTTTATATTCATTACTGCAAAGTATGTAATGTATCAATCGATAATATTAATGTTTATAATATTGAAAATAAGAGTTTATGGTTTATGGACCGCTATGAAAGGTTGTAATGGCTGTAGGTACAGGTCCAATTACGATTGGGGACGGTCCCGGTACTCCAACCCGCGATATGTAATGTTATTAATTAGTACTATGTAATAATGTATTTCATTATGTTATGAAACACGTTGGTTTCACACGCTAGACAGAATACGGTCTCCGAATCTCGACTCCGCTCTGATGCCAGACAGAGAGAATGAATTAATATTCCGCGCAGGTAGAGGAGAAAGGAATTTGGGGAGTGTGCGTTCAAGGTCAAATGACGTCACAACGCCAGGACAAAGAAGGAACCCAATTGACCAATCAGAGAATGCGTCGGTAGGTTTTCAGAACCGGTTTTTTCCAAGGTTAACCAGTACGCAATAACAGGGGAAAGCTATGCAATACTGTAGGGCAGGGGAGGGATTCAACCAGACAACAAAGGATGTCTGGAAATGCGCAGCAAGGGTCAAATCTCTGAAGCTATGCGTAGCTTGTAGAACTGGTTTCAGCCGCCAATTAATATTAGGCTCAGGGTTGCCCCAAGGCACAGGACGCTTTAGCGCAGGTTTTTTTTATCTGTACTATGAAGAAGGGAGAGCTATCAGGGACGGGGCCTACAGTTTTCACCATTTGCTTTTATCACGGGGTAACGAACCTAGGACCCTTTGATTATTGATTTAGGTAGTAAATGTATGTTACTGTGTGCTATTTAACTTAATTTTGAGTTTATTTTTTACCAAACTTTGACTTTATGTCAAACATTTTCACAGCTTATCCTTATTTTTACAAAAATAACACTATTTGTACTATTCAGGCAACATTTTTTATTAAATTTTGGACTCGCAAAGACATTTTTTCAACTTTTAATTTTTATTATTTTACAATTTTATGTTAATTTTTTACCAAAATAACACTATTTGTACAATTCAGGCAACATTTTTTATTAAATTTTGGACTCACAAAGACATTTTTTTCAACTTTTAACCTATTATTTTACAACTTGATATTAATTTTTTACAAAAATAACACTATTTGTACTATTCAGGAAAGACTTTTAGTTACATTTTCGACACACTAAGTGTGTGTTCTCAACTTCTATCTGTTTATTAGGCTTATTATTACTCAAAGTAACACTATTTATACTATTCAGGCAACATTTTTTCATTAAATTTTGGATTCACAAAGACATTTTTTTCAACTTTTAACTTATTATTTTACAACTTTATGTTAATTTTTACCAAAATAACACTATTTGTACTATTCAGGCAACATTTTTTATTAAATTTTGGACTCTCAAAGATATTTTTACAACTTTTTAATTTATTATTTTACAATTTTATACCTATTTTTACCAAAATAACACTATTTATACTATTCAGGAAAGACTTTTAGTTAAATTTTCGACACACGAAGTGTGTTTTTTCAACTTCTATCTGTTTATTTCACAAGTTTAGGCTTATTATTACCAAAATAATGCAATTCAATTTGTTCAGGAAAGACTTTTAGTTACATTTTCGACACACAAAGTGTGTGTTCTCAACTGCTATCTGTTTATTTCACAAGTCTAGGCTTATTATTACCAAAATAACACAATTCAATCTGTTCAGGAAAGACTTGTAGTTACATTTTTGACACACTAAGTGTGTGTTCTCAACTTCTATTTGTTTATTTCACAAGTTTAGGCTTATTATTACTCAAATAACACAATTTCATCTATTCAGGATATTTTGTATTTACAAAGAGATTTTTTCAACTTTTAATTTATTATTTACAAGTTTATTCCTATTTTTTTACTCAAATAACACAATTCTATCTGTTTAGGAAAGACTTTTAGTTATATTTTCGACACACAAAGTGTGAGTTTTCAATTTTTATCTGTTTATTTCACAAGTTTAGCCTAATATTTACTCAAATAACACGATTTGAACGTGTTTTTTTATTACATTTTGGACACACACACACACACAGATATATTTTCCAAGTTTACAGGATTATTCTCTAAGTTTACTCAAATAACACATTTTAAATGTGTTTTGAATTAAACTTTGTACACACGAAGTGTGTTTCGTCAATTCAAGAAAGTTTTCAATTATATTTTGGATGCAAAAGTATGTTTTGTCAAGTTCTACCCTTTTATTTTACAAGTTTAGGCTTATTATTACTCAAATAACCAATTTCATCTATTCAGACAACATTTTGTTTGTTATATTTTACTCACAAAGATATTTTATCAATTTTTAATTTATTATTTCACAAGTTTATGTAATTTTTTATTCTAATAACACAATTTTAACTATTCAGGCAACATTTTTGTTGCAATTTGGACTTACAAAGAGATTTTTTAAATCTTTGTATTAAATTTTCTATTTATTGCGTTTTGTATTTCACATTCGATATTACAAAGTTCTAAGGTGTGTATAATATTTCAAACTATTTTCAGGGTGTATTTGTTAATGCATTTGGATAATAACTATTAGGTTTTTGGATGAACTAATGTTAAGAATATTTCAACCAATCAGAAAATGTGTCGTTTTATTTCCACCAATCAGAAAACGCGTCGGTTTTATTTCATCCAATTAGAAAACGCGTTCATTTTATTTCAACCAATCAAAGAAGGCGTCAGTTTTGCTTATGAGGTATAAAAACTGCGTAAAAGCAAGCAGAAGCTATTTTGAGAAGTATTTGTGAAGCATTGTATCAGAGAAGACATCAAGTTGTGATTATTGGGCGTGAGTTTCAGACCAAGAACTCAAGAGAAGCTATAATTAAGGTAAATGATTTTTATTATGTAGCGTTTTTTAAATAATATGTAAATGCTAATATTGAAACGAAGAAAACGTCAATACAAACCAAAAAGAATATGCGTAATGTGAACAAGTACTACAACTATTTTTTTTTCAGGTGCTTCTAATTTTGTATGTGTGACTGAAAGGGACCATTAGTGAAAGATGGCGTTTTCAACCTCCACAAACAAGGCTAACCACACTACGGTGAGTACCTCGCAAGAGATTTTACCACTGGAATGTATATTTCTCCACTAGTTTTTGAAATAATATATAAATACAGAAAACAAAGAAACGAAAAAAGCAAATACAGAAATGAATATGCGTAATATAAACAAGTACTACAACTATGTTTCTATTTTTCAGGTGTTCTTATTTGTGTATCTGTGAGTGGAAGGGTCTGTTACTGGAAATAACGCCAACAAAGTAACCGACAAGGACATGAGTCAAATAATTGCATCATGTCCATGTTTTTCCAATTATATCTATAAGGATTGTGTGTTGGAGACTTTGAAGAGGTATACACATGGCAAGTATACTATATGCTGGGATGTTATTCTAAACAAGGCAACCAACTAGCCCACGATTGTGTAGTTAACCATTTCTACGAGTGTGAGTGCGTATGCTGTAAAGATGAAGATTTACTCTCTGAACGTTATTTTACTTGCCAAGGAGAACGCTGTTTGAATAAATGCCAACGATGTGTTAAGTGGATGTGCGAGAGAATCCAGTATTATTTACAGGATTTGGATAACACAAAACATATTTTTGATTTTTATATTACTAACCATGAGGATGTTGCGGATGCTTTGACGGCACACGAGGTACCGACAGAATACAAAGCTTTTTATAGTGTGTTATGTGAAATTTCAAACAATATCGAACTTGAGAAAACTCTTATAGATCCTATACGCTAAGCAGAGCCTACTTATGGTAGCACAGGATTTTTGTGAGAGTTGAATAGAGACCGACTAATAACAGCGAAAATGGTGCAATACATTATTGATGTACAAGGATTTATTTATAACAGAAAATTTATATTGCGTGAGATTTGTGTGAGTTCTACAAATTTGGACACTGTGTATTATGCGCTTGTGAGTGTTCCCGATTATTTCAAAGAGAACAAAGAATCGCGCTGGATTAAAGACAATCTCCATGCATTAATGTATGATATTCCTTGTGGATGTGAAATATACTATGTCCGGAGGGCAGTTAGGATCTTGAACCGTCAAGGTGGTACATTTTTCTGCAAAGGAAAATCCCAAATTATCAAAGATTTGTTTAATATTGATAACATTGTTGATTTACAAACTGTAAACTGTCCGTCCCTTAAGAATTTGTATATGTTTCAAGGAGGATTGTGCAAGTATCATTCTGATACTTCTCCCCCAGCTGAACAAGGTTGCGCATTCAGAAATGTTCAAAGACTTGTATGTTGGTACAATAATAAAAATATTAATGTGTAATGTATTTTAGTGCAAATAATAAAGATTTGTGAAAAAGAAATGTTTTCTATGTTGTTATTTAGTTTTAAAGCCTGCATTTAAGGTATTTTCAAGTATTACTGTTTTTTTGGCTGCATCAACACTTGGGTTATTTCCATTTGGTTTATTATACGAGGCTACAATCACTATATGTCTATGAGGACTAAAATCCACTGATTGAACCTTAAAGCTTAGGCTTACTATGTATATTGATTAAACACAGGACAACACGAATTTTACAGAGGATTGTAGGAGGCATAGGCCCACACGCCAGAGCCTTATTAGCCTGCAAGAACAACTTGTATGTTGAATTGTGACTGTTTAGCAATAATATTTATAAAGTTTAAATCATTTTTATTAGATTACATATATATTTTGGATTCAAATAAAACACTCAAGATAAGTTTTTTAAGTTTATTTTTATTTAATATACAAATATAGAATATATCAAATTTACATATTTGAAAAGTACTCTACCAAAGAGCAAAAGTCACATAGGGATTACGATTTAGCCGATGCTGAAATTCTTCCATGGGGGATTTGTAGTAAGAGAGAAATTTTTGCCATTGTTTAAAGTTGAGGGTGACTCTATCAGAGATGTTGGTGATTTCCATTTTTATATTTTCTCCACTGCCCTCGAAGGTGAAGTAAAGTTCTCCTATAATGTTTATAGATCTGAATCTGTCTTTTTGTGTGGGGAATCTGTTTTTGTAAGTGTCGAAGATCACATCTGATTTGTAGACGCATGATGGGTACTCTTCTTTATTTAGGACAATGTAATTTTTTCATGTTTCAAAATCAATTCAGTGTCTGCGAAAGTACCTCGAATAATGATATTCATGTTGGCATCGATGATGAATCGGGTTTCTGGTTTTATGTTGTTCATTTGGTGGGTGCCTCTGATAGACTGCATTTTGGTTTGGTATCAATAAGAAGTTTTAAAAATATGCAACTAGTGCTACAAAAGGAACGGAAATTATCGACAATTTCTGGATTATAACTAAAATTCAGTTTGCCTTTTACATATCCAATATTTACAGACCAACACAAACTAGACTTCGATTTATATAAATGTAGCAGGAACTATATTTCTGAGAATCAAACTATATTAGGATTATATGTTAAACTTATACAAAACCAGATTATTCTATGTAAGTATATTTATATTGACTGGATTATTTAACAGATCAAACAGAAAGAAGGCAAAATCCACTAAACGTAGGTGATTGCATGAAAATAACTAGGTCAAGGAGTGACCAACAGTGAGCTGAGGTTATATATAGAGGGTCGCTCTTCATAATTCTTACCTTCGCTGGATCGGCGAAGGAACGCACTTGTGGGCGGTAGAACCTGAATGGGCTCCACCAAGACATCGGAGACTCGAAGCAGATGTCTTGGTGGATGAACCCAAGTAGGGTCATAGGCGCTACGGTCAATTTGGTCATTTCTTCTTGTATGAGGAACCAATTTGGCCAACTCCCCAAATTAATTTACATTGCTTATATCTAATTAAATTTGAAGAAAAATTATAATCTCTTAGACTGTAAACATATTTTATATTTAGGCTGCACAAGATCCGACGACAAAATTAAAAAATGGTAACCGCGGACTCGAACCCTGGACAGATAGGTTAAAACCCTAATGCTATACCAACTAAGCTATCTGAGCACAAGGTATTCTTTTTTTTTTTTGAAAAGTTAGTTATGTTAAGAAATATCATTTGAGAACTCTTTTGGTCTGGGTCGACAGAGAAGGAGACAGAGACAGCATTTCCAAAATTTTACAGACTGGGTGTATTTTACCACCACTATAGAGGTCTTTACTATATGTAATTCGAAACGCTAGAGTTCAGTTAGCTTTCAAAATTGAGGTTACATAATACAATATGTTGAAGATTTTGTGTTTGGCACACTTAACAAGTTACACTATATCTAATTACGGACATATAATACTAAAACTTTGCTAGTAGTTGATGAGTTGACAGTAAATTTGAGAGTTTTAGCAACATTTGTCCTGAAATGGATATAGTGTAACTTGTTAAGTGTGCCAAACACAAAATCTTCAACATATTGTATTATGTAACCTCAATTTTGAAAGCTAACTGAACTCTAGCGTTTCGAATTACATATAGTAAAGACCTCTATAGTGGTGGTAAAATACACCCAGTCTGTAAAATTTTGGAAATGCTGTCTCCTTCTCTGTCGACCCAGACCAAAAGAGTTCTCAAATGATATTTCTTAACATAACTAACTTTTCAAAAAAAAAAGAATACCTTGTGCTCAGATAGCTTAGTTGGTATAGCATTAGGGTTTTAACCTATCTGTCCAGGGTTCGAGTCCCTGTCTGGACGGTTACCATTTTTTAATTTTGTCGTCGGATCTTGTGCAGCCTAAATATAAAATATGTTTACAGTGTAAGAGATTATAATTTTTCTTCAAATTTAATTAGATATAAGCAATGTAAATTAATTTGGGGAGTTGGCCAAATTGGTTCCTCATACAAGAAGAAATGACCAAATTGACCCTAGCGCCTTAGACCCTACTTGGGTTCATCCACCAAGACATCTGCTTCGAGTCTCCGATGTCTTGGTGAAGCCCATTCAGGTTCTACCGCCCACAAGTGCGTTCCTTCGCCGATCCAGCGAAGGTAAGAATTATGAAGAGCGACCCTCTATATATAACCTCAGCTCACTGTTGGTCACTCCTTGACCTAGTTATTTTCATGCAATCACCTACGTTTAGTGGATTTTGCCTTCTTTCTGTTTGATCTGTTAAATAATCCAGTCAATATAAATATACTTACATAGAATAATCTGGTTTTGTATAAGTTTAACATATAATCCTAATATAGTTTGATTCTCAGAAATATAGTTCCTGCTACATTTATATAAATCGAAGTCTAGTTAGTGTTGGTCTGTAAATATTGGATATGTAAAAGGCAAACTGAATTTTAGTTATAATCCAGAAATTGTCGATAATTTCCGTTCCTTTTGTAGCACTAGTTGCATATTTTTAAAACTTCTTATTGATACCAAACCAAAATGCAGTCTATCAGAGGCACCCACCAAATGAACAACATAAAACCAGAAACCCGATTCATCATCGATGCCAACATGAATATCATTATTCGAGGTACTTTCGCAGACACTGAATTGATTTTGAAACATGAAAAAATTACATTGTCCTAAATAAAGAAGAGTACCCATCATGCCTCTACAAATCAGATGTGATCTTCGACACTTACAAAAACAGATTCCCCACACAAAAATACAGATTCAGATCTATAAACATTATAGGAGAACTTTACTTCACCTTCGAGGGCAGTGGAGAAAATATAAAAGTGGAAATCACCAACATCTCTGGTGGAGTCACCCTCAACTTTAAACAGTGGCAAAAATTTCTCTCTTACTACAAATCCCACATGGAAGAATTTCAGCATCGGCTAAATCGTAATCCCTATGTGACTTTTGCTCTTTGGTAGAGTACTTTTCATATATGTAAATTTGATATATTCTATATTTGTATATTAAATAAAAATAAACTTAAAAAACTTAACTTGAGTGTTTTATTTGAATCCAAAATATATATGTAATCTAATAAAAATGATTTAAACTTTATAAATATTATTGCTAAACAGTCACAATTCAACATACAAGTTGTTCTTGCAGACTAATAAGGCTCTGGCGTGTGGGCCTATGCCTCCTACAATCCTCTGTAAAATTCGTGTTGTCCTGTGTTTAATCAATATACATAGTAAGCCTAAGCTTTAAGGTTCAATCAGTGGATTTTAGTCCTCATAGACATATAGTGATTGTAGCCTCGTATAATAAACCAAATGGAAATAACCCAAGTGTTGATGCAGCCAAAAAACCAGTAATACTTGAAAATACCTTGAATGCAGGCTTTAAAACTAAATAACAACATAGAAAACATTTCTTTTTCACAAATCTTTATTATTTGCACTAAAATACATTACACATTAATATTTTTATTATTGTACCAACATACAAGTCTTTGAACATTTCTGAATGCGCAACCTTGTTCAGCTGGGGGAGAAGTATCAGAATGATACTTGCACAATCCTCCTTGAAACATATACAAATTCTTAAGGGATGGACAGTTTACAGTTTGCAAATCAACAATGTTATCAATATTAAACAAATCTTTGATAATTTGGGATTTTCCTTTGCAGAAAAATGTACCACCTTGACAGTTCAAGTTCCTAACTGCCCTCCGGACATAGTATATTTCACATCCACAAGGAATATCATACATTAATGCATGGATATTGTCTTTAACCCAGCGCGATTCTTTGTTCTCTTTGAAATAATCGGGAACACTCACAAGCGCATAATACACAGTGTCCAAATTTGTAGAACTCACACAAACCTCACGCAATATAAATTTTCTGTTATAAATAAATCCTTGTACATCAATAATGTATTGCACCATTTTCGCTGTTATTAGTCAGTCTCTCTTTATTCAACTCTCACAAAAATCCTGTGCTACCATAAGTAAGCTCTGCTGAGCGTATAGGATCTATAAGAGTTTTCACTAGTTCAATATTGTTTGAAATTTCACATAACACACTATAAAAAGCTTTGTATTCTGTCTGTACCTCGTGTGCCGTCAAAGCATCCGCAACATCCTCATGGTTAGTAATATAAAAATCAAAAATATGTTTTGTGTTATCCAAATCCTGTAAATAATACTGGATTCTCTCGCACATCCACTTAACACATCGTTGGCATTTATTCAAACAGCGTTCTCCTTGGCAAATAAAATAACGTTCAGAGAGTAAATCTTCATCTTTACAGCATACGCACTCACACTCGTAGAAATGGTTAACTACACAATCGTGGGCTAGTTGGTTGCCTTGTTTAGAATAACATCCCCAGCATATAATATACTTGCCAGGTGTATACCTCTTCAAAATCTCCAACACACAATCCTTATAGATATAATTGGAAAAACATGGACATGATGCAATTATTTGACTCATGTCCTAGTCGGTTACTTTGTTGACGTTATTTCCAGTAATAGATCCTTCCACTCACAGGTACACAAATAAGAACACCTGAAAAATAGAAACATAGTTGTAGTACTTGTTTATATTACGCATATTCATTTTTGTATTTACTTTTTTCGTTTCTTTGTTTTCTGGATTTATATATTATTTCAAAAAACTAGTGGAGAAATATACATTCCAATGGTAAAATCTCTTTCGAGGTACTCACCGCAGTGTGGATAGCCTTGTTTGTGGAGCTTGAAAACGCCATCTTTCACTAATGGTCCCTTTCAGTTACACATACAAAATTAGAAGCACCTGAAAAATAGAAATATAGTTGTAGTACTTGTTCACATTACGCATATTCTTTTTGGTTTGCATTGACGTTTTCTTCGTTTCAATATTTGCATTTACATATTATTTAAAAACACACTACATAATAAAAATCATTTACCTTAATTATAGCTTCTCTTGAGTTCTTTGTCTGAAACTCACGGCCAATAATCACAACTTGATGTCTTCTCTGACACAATGCTACACAAATACTTCTCAAAATAGCTTCTGCTTGCTTTTACGCAGTTTTTATACCTCATAAGCAAAACTGACGCCTTCTCTGATTGGTTGAAATAAAATCAACGCGTTTTCTAATTGGATGAAATAAAACCGACGCGTTTTCTGATTGGTGGAAATAAAAACGACACATTTTCTGATTGGTTGAAATATTCTTAACATTAGTTCATCCAAAAACCTAATAGTTATTATCCAAATGCATTAACAAATACACCCTGAAAATAGTTTGAAATATTATACACACCTTAGAACTTTGTAATATCGAATGTGAAATACAAAACGCAATAAATAGAAAATTTAATACAAAGATTTAAAAAAATCTCTTTGTAAGTCCAAATTGCAACAAAAATGGTGCCTGAATAGTTAAAATTGTGTTATTAGAATAAAAAATTACATAAACTTGTGAAATAATAAATTAAAAATTGATAAAATGTCTTTGTGAGTAAAATATAACAAACAAAATGTTGTCTGAATAGATGAAATTGGTTATTTGAGTAATAATAAGCCTAAACTTGTAAAATAAAAGGGTAGAACTTGACAAAACATACTTTTGCATCCAAAATATAATTGAAAACTTTCTTGAATTGACGAAACACACTTCGTGTGTACAAAGTTTAATTCAAAACACATTTAAAATGTGTTATTTGAGTAAACTTAGAGAATAATCCTGTAAACTTGGAAAATATATCTGTGTGTGTGTGTGTGTGTGTGTGTGTGTGTGTGTGTGTGTGTGTGTGTGTCCAAAATGTAATAAAAAATGTTGCCTGAATAGTATAAGTAGTGTTATTTTGATAAAAAATTAACATAAAATTGTAAAATAATAAATTAAAAGTTGAAAAAAATGTCTTTGTGAATTCAAAATTTAATGAAAAAATGTTGCCTGAATAGTATAAATAGTGTTATTTTGGTAAAAATTAACATAAAGTTGTAAAATAATAAGTTAAAAGTTGAAAAAAAATGTCTTTGTGAATCCAAAATTAATGAAAAAATGTTGCCTGAATAGTATAAATAGTGTTATTTTGGTAATAATAAGCCTAGACTTGTGAAATAAACAGATAGCAGTTGAGAACACACACTTTGTGTGTCGAAAATGTAACTAAAAGTCTTTCCTGAACAGATTGAATTGTATTATTTTGGTAATAATAACCCTAGACTTGTGAAATAAACAGATAGCAGTTGAGAACACACACTTTGTGTGTCGAAAATATAACTAAAAATCTTTCCTGAATAGTATAAATAGTGTTATTTTGGTAAAAATAGGTATAAAATTGTAAAATAATAAGTGAAAAAGTTGTAAAAATATCTTTGAGAGTGCAAAATTTAATAAAAAATGTTGCCTGAATAGTATAAATAGTGTTATTTTGGTAAAAAATTAACATAAAATTGTAAAATAATAAATTAAAAGTTGAAAAAATGTCTTTGCGAGTCCAAGATTTAATAAAAATTGTTGCCTGAATAGTATGAATAGTGTTATTTGAGTAATAATAAGCCTAATAAACAAATAGAAGTTGAGAACACACACTTAGTGTGTCGAAAATGTAACTAAAAGTCTTTCCTGAATAGTACAAATAGTGTTATTTTTGTAAAAAATTAATATCAAATTGTAAAATAATAGGTTAAAAATTGAAAAAATGTCTGTGAGTCCAAAATTTAATAAAAAATGTTGCCTGAATTGTACAAATAGTGTTATTTTGGTAATAATAAGCCTAATAAACAAATAGAAGTTGAGAACACACACTTAGTGTGTCGAAAATGTAACTAAAAGTCTTTCCTGAATAGTACAAATAGTGTTATTTTTGTAAAAAATTAATATCAAATTGTAAAATAATAGGTTAAAAATTGAAAAAATGTCTTTGTGAGTCCAAAATTTAATAAAAAATGTTGCCTGAATTGTACAAATAGTGTTATTTTGGTAAAAAAATAACATAAAGTTGTAAAATAATAAGTTAAAAGTTGAAAAAATGTCTTTGCGAGTCCAAAATTTAATAAAAAATGATGCCTGAATAGTATAAATAGTGTTATTTTGGTAAAAAATTAACATAAAATTGTAAAATAATAAATTAAAAGTTGAAAAAATGTCTTTGCGAGTCCGAAATTTAATAAAAAATATTGCCTGAATAGTACAAATAGTGTTATTTTTGTAAAAATAAGGATAAGCTGTGAAAATGTTTGACATAAAGTCAAAGTTTGGTAAAAAATAAACTCAAAATTAAATTAAATAGCACACAGTAGCATACATTTACTACCTAAATCAATAATCAAAGGGTCCTAGGTTCGTTACCCCCTGATAAAAGCAAATGGTGAAAACTGTAGGCCCCGTCCCTAATAGCTCTCCCTTCTTCATAGTACAGATAAAAAAAACCTGCGCTAAAGCGTCCTGTGCCTTGGGGCAACCCTGAGCGGAATATTAATTGGCGGCGGAAACCAGTTCTACAAGCGACGCATAGCTTCAGAGATTTGACCCTTGCTGTGCATTCCAGACATCCTTTGTTGTCTGGTTGAATCCCTCCCCTGCCCTACAGTATTGCATAGCTTTCCCCTGTTATTGCGTACTGGTTAACCTTGGAAAAACCGGTTCTGAAAATCTACCGACGCGTTCTCTGATTGGTCAATCAGGTTTCTTTCTTTGTTCTGACGTTCTGACGTCATTTGACCTTGAACGCACACTCCCCAAATTCCTTTCTCGTCTACCTGCGCGGAATATTAATTCATTCTCTCTGTCTGGCATCAGAGCGGAGTCGAAATTCTGAGACAGTATTCTGTCTAGCGTGTGAAACCATCGTGTTTCATACCATAATAACATACATTATTACATAGTACTAATTAATAATATTACATATCGCGGGTTCGAGTACCGAGACCGTCCCCAATCGTAATTGGACCTGTACCTACACCCATTAACACCGTTCATAGCGGTTCATAAACCATAGAAAACTTATTTTCAATATTATAAACATTAATATTAACATTTTATACATTACATACTTTGCAGTAATGAATATAAAAACATATGCATAACATTTAGTACCTCTAATTACCTTCTATATACATATTTTTCATAAAATAAATAATTATATATTCATAAAAGTTATAAACATGCAAATACATAAATGTAAAGTATTCTAAGTACTTGCAAATGCGTTCTAAGTACGTGCAAATTAGTTATAAGTACGTGCAAATTAGTTATAAGTACATACAAATTAATTGCGAATATTAAATAGCAACATCCACTAACTACACTAGTCAACAAATTTAAACTTTTTTTCTGCAACACTGGAAAAAAAGGGTCAGTTTAACTAAATCGAACCTCCTGAACACGAAAATGATAGTAAAAATGTCGTAACACGTAACGTTTTTGTGTTACACTGGTAAAGAGGATTGTAGTGAAGGCGACGAAAATATATTACGTGACTTGTATTTTTAACTAGGTTACGAATGCAGTTATTACACTTCTATGAGTAAATATCATCAATAAGATGTAAAAAAGATCAAGGTACACACACGCACACACATGTGTGTGTGCATATGTGTAATATACACAATATACAGCTATCACAATGGATGCAATTACCCTTATTTCCTCCTCTTGTAATGTTTATCACTATCTCTAACTAGGAACCAGTAGTAATCGCCCATCATGTGAGGATCCCATCTACCTTGATATCTCTGCTCCATTGTGCGAATATCTTGATGAAATCGTTCCCCTTGTTCATCACTGATGGCTCCTAAGTTCTTTGGGGAAACAATCAAGGTGGGAGTGGAGAAAGTGGATTTTGAGCGACATTCGACATTCAAGCTTTGCATAAGAATCAAGGAGTTCCAGAACTAATTGAGTATAGTTTGGTGCTTTAGTATTGCCCAGAAATCCATTCACCACTGCACTAAAAGCCTTCCAGGCAGCTAGTTCTTTGACACTTAACTTCCTATCAAAGTTGTGATCTCTTAACAGTTTCCGAATTTGGGGGCCAACGAATATTCCCTCTTTCACTTTAGCATCACTTAGTTTTGGGAAGAAGCTCCTGAGGTATGCAAAACCATCTCCATCTTTGTCCACGGCCTTTACAAAATTCTTCATGAGGCCTAATTTGTTATGCAAAGGAGGAAGCAATATGTTGTTAGAATTAACTAATGGAGCATACTTCACATTTTGTTGCCCTGGTATATAGGTTTCTCTCGGAGGCCAGTTTTTCACAGTGTAGTGCGATTCTGTAGCCCTAGTGTCCCACAAGCAAAGGAAACAACAATACTTTGTAAACCCACCTTGGAGTCCCATTAATATGGCAATGACCTTTAAATCGCCACAAATCTGCCAGCAGTACTTATTATATTGAATCATATTTAACAAGACAGACATACTGTCATGTGTTTCCTTCATCTCAACAGAATGTGCGACTGGTATGGATGGTTTTTGGTTGCCATTGTGTAACAACACTGCTTTCAGGCTACTTTTGGACGAGTCTATAAACAGTCTCCATTCCTCAGGAATGTGCTCCAACCCAAGCTTATCCATTAAACCGTCTATATTTGACATACACAGAGGGAATTTTTAATTTCAAAGTAGCCTGAAAACTGTTCATGTCTCTTTCTGAAATGGGTAATTCTAGTTCCGGAAGTCAGCAGATTCCACTGTTGAAGTCGAGATCCAAGCACCTCAGCCTGCTGCTTAGTTAGATACATATCTCTAACCAGGTCATTCAGTCTGGATTGGTCGACAAGGAGTGGTTCCATCTCTGGTTGTGGAAAATAGCTTGGATCATTTGAAGTGGACGGGATGGGTGTCTCTTCTTCTTCTGCAAAAGATTCCTCTAAATGTGAGGGTGGACTAGGGATTGGGAGTTCAGGTTCATGTGGTATGGGTCTCACAGCGGAAGGAATATTGGGGTACACAATACTGGATTTTGTTAGTTTATAATGTCCCGCTATGCTTGTTAGGCAGAAGTAACAGTCCTCAGCATGGCTACTCGGTTCACGCCAAACCATTGGCACCGCAAATGCTATAGCATGGGTTTTGTCTCCACGAAACCACCTCACAAGAGTTGAATAACAAGTCACACAGCACACATGGGGAGCCCACACTTTGTCTTGATCACCAACAGTGACTTTTTAAAGTGTACTGCCCACACACATAGCAGAAATTGTTTGGTAAATTTACACAACCACGTCGGTTTTTCTTCATTGGAGTATCACCCATGTAACTTCAACACAACTTCTCTACCTCAAAGCACGTAATACTGAACTCATTAAATCACACTCCCTTCAGTCTGTAGAGCATTCTCCCTTACCTTATCTTATCAGTAACTCATTCTTGGGGGAGGGAGAAGCAGCCTTTTTGAACGTCAACATAGCCAGAAAAAGAAACAAATCTTTTTATAAGTGTGTTTGTTTATACATTGTTGCAAAATTTATTTTCATTGTTGCCCAAAATCATATAAATTGGAATCCAAATGTAAATAACGTATCCACGTTATGCCGGATATGACGTCACGTGTATCTCTGAAATGTTACGTGATACAAAAATTTCAGTTGCAGATCTGAAATCAGCACATCCGAATTAGTTAAGAACACATGTTACCTTTGATGTTGCAAAATGGTTGTTGACTAGTGCTATTATTCCTACTACTCACCTTGTTGAGTGGTTCTTGTTCTTTTGATGTTTACAGCTGGAAATATGTTGCTGGATGCGATCTCTCTGGTGTTTTTCATCTAATGTGATTCCCGTATCACAAACCGTGCATAGAATAACAGTTCCATCACTTTCTATGAACTCGTGGTTAAATTCTTGAGCCAGAGTGAGAAATCAGGATCTGGGCACTTTCGGCATGGTAAAGTACATGCACTAACAGGATCTAACAGAGTGAAAAAGCAGGTAAGGAACTTACATCCACAAACAATATCTGTCCACTGCGCACACATGAAACGTGAAACCCACCACTTCAGAAACACATTGTTGCTTCACTGCTTCCAAGACCAAACTGCGTTTCCTTCTTCCTTCTATCTTAAAAAAAAATAACGGCGATCTGGTGCATATCAGTAGCGGCCTTTCCATTGTTGATTTCAAATAGGCAACAATCAAGCACAGTTTAAATACATTCAAAAGGGGGAAAATAGATAAATGTCCCGGAAAAGGGAGGGAAGGGGAAAGGCCATCAAAAAAGGGGAAAAAAGGTGCTGGAAAATTAGCTCCATTCTCACGTTGAGGCAACATTTCACACACTGAGTCCTTTAACAGAGGTCACACTTTCACTACGAAAAATAGGTGCGCACTTAAAAATCCTAACTCTGCTCATGAGCGATGAAATACTAGCAAACCTATTTTTTTCTTTCAGAAAGAATTTTGTCATTTGCGATATAATAGTGATATTTTTAATAATTTTATACAATAATACTTGTTTATATTTCTTTCGCGTATTTTATAAATATCTATTGTGCATGTGGCAACCCTGAAATTGAGCCTAACTCTGCACGCAACCCACCAACGGCTTGTGTAAATTGGGTTGCCTAGTTTAAAATGTCGTTGTCCTAAAACTTTTGAGAGACACTGTACAAGGATGTCTCTAAGCCAGCAGTCCGTCATACCCAGCAAGAAGACCCAACAAAAGTGAAATGTTAATTAGATGTGGTTCCGATCGCCTTTCCCTCCCCCTTCATTAGGTAGTTTGTGTAAGGAGAAATGTTTGTTTATGTTTTGAGATGAGAATGATTTACGGGTGTAGTGCGGGACAGAAATTTGTTTACTTTCCTAATGTATACAGTGTAATGTTACATATTACATGATAGTGAGTTACAAGATGAATATCGATATAATAACAGGTAGAAAAAATAGTGTAAATTGTGTCATGCACATGAACGATTATTATCATTCTGAAACCACTTAGGAATAATACTTACTTTAGTGTAATTGAGCACCAAAAATGCACATTTACGTGGTATTCTTATATTCAGTTTTTTATACCTTCATATTGTGCATGAATTACAGCACTCGTCTGTGTACCCTTAATATCAATGGGATCTTGACTCCAGTGAAATGCAAATTGCTTGCGGACTTTGTCCGAATCCACTCGATTGACATTTTATACTTGCAGGAAGTTTGTATTGTAGATTTTAACTTCTTGTATGGGTACGAGGCTATTGTAAACTTGGGGACAAGCGGGAGAGGGACAGCAATTTTAATCAAAAGTGGTATAGAAATACAAAATGTAAAGAAATTAGTCGATGGGAGGGGAATTAGTTTTCAAAGTCAACACTATACTTTTGTTAATATCTACGCCCCCTCCGGACAGCAAAATAGGTGGAAGAGAGAACAATTTTACCAGGCTGAGATAGTATACTTACTTCCAAACAATGATTCGTGTATAATCCTAGGTGGTGATTTTAACCAAGTGCTGCGACCATGTGATTGCGTAGGAAAGTTTCAAAATAGTTTAGCATTAACGACCTTGATCAGCGATTTACAGCTGAAGGACATCTGGACCGAAAAACGGAAGGACATAGTGTTTACGTATTTCAATAACAAAGCAGGTTCTCGACTCGACAGATTCTATACACTTGGTCATACTATAAAATATGTGACGACAATAGATGCTTTGCCGGTACCTTTTTCAGATCATATAGCAATCAGAACGAGTATTAATCTACAAGAATCAAAATTAGTTTGGGGTCCGTCCTATTGGAAAATGAACTCTGCTCTACTTCAACAGACTAATGTAAATGATATGTTTGAAGAAAAATGGAAGTATTGGTGCCGGCAACAAAAACACTATACTGATTACAATACGTGGTGGGTAAAATACGTAAAACCTCGAATTAAATCCTATTTTCAATGGCTAGGGAAAGAGAGTGCACGTGACCGGAACTTAATGTTGAACTTCTACTACAAATGTTTACATGAGTTATGTATGCGACCTGACGTCACCGAACATTATCCACAGATACAAAAATACAAAGCACAAATCCTTACGTTGCAACGGCATCATTTGGAGGGTATAAAGATAAGAGCTACTCATGCGTCATCTTTGCAAAATGAACGAACCTCTCTATTTCACTATGTACAAACACAAAAACAAAAGAGAGCTCTTTTGATAAACAATATTGTCGATTCTGGCGGAGATACACATAGAACTCAACAAGGTATATCACAAGCGTTTTACACGTATTATAATAATTTGTATACTGGTAAAGAAGTAGATCAATTGGCTGTACAACAATTGCTCACGTCGGTAAATAATTTTTTGACGGACGAAGATAGAACTTTGTTAGACAGTGACGTCACTGTCGATGAGGTGTATGAAGCACTGCGTACTTGTAACGTTAAGCGCACTCCTGGCAACGATGGCATAGGCTACCAATTTTATATACGTTTTTTTGATATTATGAAACATGAATTGGTCAAGATAATACAAGATGCTTTTCGAAACAAATGCGTGCTTCAAAATGAAGGTATAATTGTACTGATTGCCAAAAAAACGCGTCCGAGTGCAGTGACTGACTTTAGGCCCATTACTTTACTAAACTGTGACTATAAGATTATGGCCAAAGTCTTGGCTAATAGACTGAAACCTATATTATCTTCCTTACTCAGTTCACAGCAAACATGTGTCAGTAAAACTCAAAATATATTTTCAACGGTGGCGGGTATACGTGATGTCATATCTTATTATGAAATGCAACAAACATCAGCTTGTGTACTATCCTTTGATTTTACAAAAGCTTTTGACCTCGTAATTCACCAATATTTGTTTGAAGTACTTCGAGCCTATCGCTTCAGTGAAGCCTTTATATCTGTTTTGCAAAGTTTCTATAGAAAGGCAACCTCCCGTCTTCTTATCAATGGATTCGTGATTCCTGCAATACACGTGACGAGATCCATTCGCCAGGGGTGCCCCTTGAGTATGCTTCTCTTCGCCTTGACCTTGGACCCACTACTTCGATATATTCAGTGCCGAGCCCCACCGGCAGCGAGTGCTTTCCTTGAAACGCAAGTGTTTACATTCGCAGACGATTTATCAGTTTGTGTAACAACAACGAACCAGCTCCAAAATATACTGAATGCAATGTGTATGTATTGTTCTGCCAGCGGAGCGGAAGTAAACATGACAAAATCAAAAGCTTTACCTGTTGGCAACTGGAAGCAAGACAATCCGGACATAGGGATAAAATATGTGAACGAACTCAAAATATTGGGCATCACTTTTCATAGTAATGAATCCAGAATGTTGGATCTAAACTGGACGAAAATTGTAAGCGAAATCAGGTTACAGTGCTATCAAATGAGAGGAAGGCAACTCAATTTAATTCAGCGTGTTTGGTTTCTACATACTTTTATTTTTAGTAAATTAAATTATGTCGCTCAAGTGTTGCCAATCACACAGCAATATCTCCGACAAATAAAGTCTGCTGTGGGATGGTTCATGTGGTACGGACATTTTTTTCGGGTACCTTTCCCGATCTTGTGCCAAACACGAATGTCAGGTGGTCTAGAACTATGGAATATTGAAAATAAATGTAAGTCGCTATTTTTAGCTAGAAATTATAAATTGTACTTAATCGAACAGTCGATTACATCAATGTGGTTGCGTACATTTACCGATACGTTTCCACCGCAAAATCCACCCAACTTGTCTCGACTAACAAAGAACCCTATGTATGTACGAATTTTTGTATAAGAATGGAGTTATGTGGAGTTTCCCATGAATTTGAAGGAGAATACTTTGTCCAAATATTTGTATGAACATTTTCAACGACAACTTATCTTGCAGCAGAGTCGAATAGAGAAAAAAATTCCAAATGTTATTTGGTCAAATGTATGGCAAAATCTCCATAAGCCTTTCCTTGGCACGGACATACGAAGTTTGTGGTATACCCTGGTGCATGATCTAGTTCCAACAAATGTTCGACTAAATGAAATAAAAAGATTACCAACAAATGAGTGTAGACAATGTGGAGAGGTGGATACAAATGAACATCGCCTCACTACATGTAAAGGCATTCCAGAAATTTGGGCCTTTCTCATTATGTGCCTTGCCAAAATATGTCGTATATCGCCAAAATGCTTTCAAGCAAAAATATGTATATTACCAGACTTCAAACATTTCCCTGTGAAGAAACAAAATGCTATTGTGTGGCTAATAGCACATACAATATACTATATATATAGCAAAAAGTTTGAACCAAATATAACCCTATATACAATGTATCTTAAAAGATCTAGATGGAAACAATCAAAAAAACAAAATGTCATATTGTCACAATATTTTGGTAAATATCTGGATGTAATGTAATTGTATGTATACATGTAGAAAAAAAAATCCATAGATGTAAACTGAATAGTGAAATAAAACTTTTAAAAAAAAATGGCGCAGTGGTAGCGTCGTCGCCTTGCAATCAAGGGATCCCGGGTTCGATTCCCGGTGGAGGTACATAGTGGTTCGTATCCTACTTTAAACTCTAGGTCCAGTCCCGATTAGCGTTACTGTGCATAAAGTGGACTTACAACAACAAATCATTCCAATCCAATTCTTTTAAAACTTGAAAAACCATCCATTTAGATACTCCCGTGGCGGCGCTTGTGGACTCGACAACATCATACTTAAGTTTATGTAACTCCTTCTTATTTCGCAAATATGTTGCAACAATGTAAACAATTTATCTGGCCTGTCCTCTAAGGCGCTTTCCAGAGCAGATTGAGGATTTCGTTGGACCCGGCATGATTTGATTTTTGCATTTCAAAAATATGCAGCCAAGAGTAAAGAGTTGGTTGTTGTTTTAAATCCACTTTATGCACAGTAAGGCTAATCGGGACTGGATCTACAGTTAAAAGTGGGATCCCAACCACTTGTGCTTCCACCGGGTATCTAACCCGGGACCCCTTGATTACAAGGCGGCGACGCTACCACTGCGCCATCGGGGAGGCCCCCAGAGAGTAAAGAGCAAGAACATTTCAGTGCTTTAAAAAAGAACACAGGCAAGCTTGTTATCAGATTGTTGTACGATAAACAAAAGAACCCCCACCCTACTCGGCTTTAAAAAAAAAACAGGCCACTGCTCGATGTCGCATTCAGAAAATGAAGTCATTCGCCCAGTAGTTTCCCTTCGTTATAAACGTTAACGCGCGTGCGTAATACTACAGTTTACGATCCACGCACGGCACGCATTTTCGAAGACCGGATTAAATCAAATGAACCACTGATAAACTGGTATGCCGGCACCGACAATCTACGCAGTAAAAATAGTTTGTCATATTTGTTTTAGCTTAATTTTGCTGAGTTGGCACCACTCGTACTCTCAAGGCCAGACCAGTACGTAGAAGAGTGGTAAGGAGGATGACGTAATAGGAAGTGCTCCGCAGTGATCTGCGCATATCGGGACTTAAACTTGTCAGGCTATACCTCCGACAAACGGACACCCCCCCCCCCCAACCACCGGGGCAGGGTCCTATTGTTACCTTTCAAACATGGAAGCCGTTGAGGAAAAACAACCGTTGGCTTCCCCGGTTACTGGGCAAAAAGCAACCTAGAGGCCAGAGTATTTACAAAGAATTACACTTTTACATACATACTTTCCAATTTCCAGCTGTGTGCGTAAAAACCACACAGCAATGTTGACAGCAGAAGGTGTCATTTACTACTGAGCAAAAATCAGGCTTTTGGCAACACCGCTTTTTTCAGTTCGAACCTACTCCATCTGGAGACGAAAAGTCTGGGTTTGTTCAACTTGGATCTTTGGCTGGACAGATTTTAATAGCAATTTCTACCAGCGCTCATAATGCCTTGCAGGAAGCAAGTATTTCAGGATGTAGGAGCCACCTTTTTATTGCCGGCGACTGTACAACGAAGATTTGTAGTACGAGGGTCACTATTTATATTTTGAGCCTTGGCAACACTGATTGAAGTTAGGCGCGATTTGACGTTTGCACGGAATCGTCTGGCATTATTGACCATAACGTACTTCAAATGTTTTGTCAATAGCTTCATTTGTGTTGTTTATGTTGACTTGGAGATTGCGCGAAAACAATAAAATGGAATTAACTCGTGAACATTTTCGTGCGATGATTTTTTACGATTTTCGACGTGGATTATCAAGACAAGAGTGCATCGATCAACTTACTTCCACATTTGGCGATGAAGCACCATCCTTTGCTACAGTGAAACGCTGGTATAACGAATTTAATCGTGGCCGCCATTCGCTCACCTACGAGATTCGCGAAGGTCGTTCAAAATCAGTTGTTGTTCAAGAAAACATTCATGCTGTGCAAAACCTAATACTGCAAGATCGTCGTGTGACATACTGTGAGATTGAGGCAACCATAGGCATTAGTTCCACCAACATATATAAAATATTACATGATCATTTAGCTGTGAGAAAGGTATGTTCTCGTTGGATCCCACACAATTTGACAAAAACGCAAAAAGACGCTCGCGTCAATTGGTGCAAACAAATGCTCAATAAATACAATCGTGGTGCTTCAAAAGACGTATATAAGATTGTAACAGGTGACGAATCATGGATATATGCATATGAGCCGGAACGTAAACAGCAGTCGACTGTATGGGTGTTTCAAGATGAACCCAATCCAACAAAAGTTGTTCGCGCTCGAAGCACATCGAAACAAATGGTCGCCTGTTTTTTCGGGAAAACTGGTCATGTGGCAACTGTGCCTTTAGAGTACAGCGCCTTGAATAACGTAGTGTGGAAAACGACCCAAGAAACTGGTTCCCCGAGACGATGACAAGTAGATGGCAGTGCGATCGACACAGCGGCTAATTTTGTTATGAAAGTAATGCGGCTTAGTTAGTTTTTGGAATATATTGTGTAGATTTGTTTCTCTAGAAAGGCGGTAAGTGAATTGATGGAAACAGTTATATTTGTGGAGTGATTTGCAAGTCACGAAATGGCATTAATTTACACAGAAAAGTAACATAAATACGTTTTATGTGCAACGCAACACGAGCATCAACATATCGCATGTGAGGCTGGACGTCAAACGTTGGATTGTGTACACAACTTTATTTTTGTATACTAATAAAATTGAAATAGTGTCATGAAGGAGAAAAAATGTTTCGTGGCGTACATATTATGAAGTCATTTTCCCGAAATGCAGATATTCGAAAGAATTTAATTTCATATTCCATGGAGTTCAAATAGCCGATTAGGCCAGGCTGTACCTTGTCATCTCTATCAACAAATTGCTTTACATTCGTGTCGATTGGTAAGTAGAACTTTGGTGTTAAGGACTGTGCATTTTTACTCGTGACTTGGCTGTAAAATGTCTACCTTGTACTTGATGAAAATAAACCGCAAATTAATTAAATTAATTAATAATAAAATTAATTAATTAATTAATTAAAATAAACGAGTATTGTCTGTGTGAATTTCCATAAAAATAATATTTGTGACAATGACAATATTAATGAACCTTTCAGGATAAGGCATACACAATACTAATTCTCGCAGCAATTGTCATGTTACGTGTTACAATCCATACCTATGTTTTCTTCCGTATTGTTAATAAAAAACTCAAGGACAGGTCATGATCGACGGTTCATAATATTCTTTAATATTTTCGCGACTACTGTACCAAATATGATAACAATTTTCTGATGCAAAGAAATGTTACAAGGAAAAGAATCAGACGTTGCAGCAAAAACCCCATTTACTTCCATTATAAGCAGTCGAACACCAAGCCCCGGTGTCAACACCAGCGCCTCTAGCGGATCATTTTCGAGTGGAACCAGCGAGAGAGAGCAAAACCATGCCGTTTTCCACACTACGTTATTCTAGGCGCTGTACTTTAGAGGAACGTAGAACGGTCAACTCTGAATGGTACACAACAATTTGTTTGCCAGAGGTCTTCGGTCAAATACGGAAAACAAACAAACGCCGTCGGATCATTCTTCATCAAGACAATGCCAGCTGTCACACATCTCGTCTAACAACCGACTTTATGAACAGTCAAAAAATCGAATTGATGGGTCATCCGCCGTACAGTCCTGATTTGGCACCCAATGACTTCTTCTTGTTCCCGAATGTCAAGAATAAATTGCGTGGACGACGATTGTCGTCGGCGGAAGACGCCGTTGATGCGTTCAAAAACCATATTATGGAGGTGTCTCAAGAAGATTGGAAAAACTGCTTTGACAAATGGTTCGAACGAATGCAAAACTGTATTGACCATAAAGGAGAATACTTCGAAAAACAATAAAGCAGTTTTCAATGCCAAATTCCTGTTTTTTTATTGTTAGGCTCAAAATATAAATAGTGACCCTCGTATTGCTCGTTGCCACGATAATAATGTTTGATTGAAAGGAACGTGAAAATAAATTATGTAACACGCAGGGAAATTAAACTCGATTAGAAATATCCCATTAAAAGACCTCATAAATCATTATTTCTTTGGCTTCCGACTTCTGAAGAGTGTCGCAGGGCACTGGGACGCCAAAGTGGAAAGTATAGACATGTCGGAACACTGTTTCTCCAGTGTCTACAATTTTCCTCATTACTGCGTCGGACAAAGGACAACGTGTATTCTTTTCTCCGTCAGCCTGTGACAAATGGTGACAAAGCGAGGCCTTCGGGGTGACCAGCCGGCGGGTCATTGCTTCTGACGTTGATGGATAGCTGAATTAACTCGCGTGGAAGAAATCAATGTCCCAAATGTAGCGTGGAAAAGCTTACCTCTTTTCTATTACGGAAGTTCAGAAGTTGCGGAATTATGTTCTTATCTTGGGTCGATTGTTTTCTTGTTTCTTTTATTTTTGAATCAATTCTTCTAACGAGTCGATGTGGTTATTTGTCTTGAGCAGTTTATAATGTTCGCCGGAATTTCCTTGCAGGTATGCCCGTCTCTTTAATGTACAGTGACCTACAAAAAAAATCGGACACCTATAAATAAGGGTTGTTAAAGGGGAACCCATAAATGTTCCTGGACCGAATTTAAATTCAGTCTGAAAAAAGGTTCCTGGACCGTATTTAAATTGATCGGGAAAAAGGTTGCTGGACCGAATTGAAATATTTTACAGATAAAAAGGTTCTTTAAGGTCCAGAACACATTTACGCTTGCTGATTTTCTCTCCTGGACCGGAATTGATTTATTTAAAATTCTTGGACCTTTAACTTCCCTGCTATAAATACTCGTTACCCTGCAAGACGTTGTGTGCTTTGCCCGACTGTACGACGGTGGCAGAAGTTGCCAATGAAGATTTGCTATTAAAATCCACTTATCGCCGTACAGTTTGGCACGTAACGCATTTCAGGGACTAGGTTTTTCTTGCCGTTGACTGTACTTTCAATTCGCTTTCGTTTTCGAAAAAAGAGGACTGGATCTACTGTTTAAAGTGGAATCCGAACCACTAAGTGTCTCCATTTGGTATCGAAGAAAGTGTCATTCTTTATATGGATCTCCGTCCGAAGCAAACGAGCCGGGAAATATAATCCCCCCGAACCAAATGTCACAGCAGAGCGGAATTATTATTTGATCCCCCCCCCCCCAGAAAATACGATGCCCTAATACAATACCTGGCATCAAACTGCATATTGCGAACACAAAAATGGAAGGGAAATAAGGTATTCTCTGGGACGACGTTACTAGGGAGGCAGACCCGTAGCCAGCATTTTTTTTCGGGGGGGGGTGGGGGCTCATCCCTTATTGGCAGAGGCGTCGCCAGAAATATTTGTAGAGGGACAGGCCATTGATAAAACTTGATTAGTAGAAACAATAATACAATAATAACTATTATAAGTTATTAAAATATACAAATTTTAATCCAAAGTTATTGTTGTTATTTTTATTATAATTATATAAATGGAGGGACCTTGCTACTTGATCCACCGTATGAGTGACATTATTTTTCTTACATTTTGAGTAGTAAGTGTACTGAAATTCATTGTATTTTGTTATTATCTTTTACACACCCCGTTCAAGAAAAGACTTTAAAAGTTAGGGAAAAATTTTACTTATAAAGTTTATATTGTATGACCTCTCACAAAGAAAACTATAAATTTTGGGAGCTGTGGATCCGTTTATTCTTTGGATTAAATTGTAGAATTAATATATAAGCTGGTTGCTCTATTATACACTAAACTTTTTTTGATTTAATGTTTAATGTTGCTAAGAAAGTCAAATTAATTACCACTATACACTATTTAAATTAAATATTTGTTGAATTTCGGAAGGCTTCAGCCCCCTTAGCCCTTCCCCCTGGCTACTTGCCTGCAGGGAAGCCCTGTTTATAAAGATCCGCTGGACCTTTGGCCGACGTTAGCCGATTTAAACAAATATTTGGTTCCCACAAACTATTGTTTGGTTATTCCAAAGGAACTTCTTCCTCTGAATAATTAAAAATTAGCAGTACTGAGTACTGGGGGGAAAGAAAATAAGTAAGAAAGCTTAATGGAAGATTAATAACACACAATGTAATATTGGTATTATCATTTAGGTCCATTTCTGGACATGGACACTAAACATTTTACTGGAGAAATGAGGGTCTAAAGTCGTCCACTCAACTACTACGCCCGTCAATACTTTACTCTTAACTACAGCGCCTTGAATAACGTAGTGTGGAAAACGACCCAAGAAACTGGTTCCCCGAGACGATGACAAGTAGATGGCAGTGCGATCGACCCAGGTGCTAATTTTGTTATGAAAGTAATGCGGCTTAGTTAGTTTTTGGAATATATTGTGCAGATTTGTTTCTCTAGAAAGGCGGTAAGTGAATTGATGGAAACAGTTATATTTGTGGAGTGATTTGCAGTCACGAAATGGCATTAATTTGGAAAGAAAAGTAAAATAAAATTAATAAATAAATAGCATGCGTAACACAAGAAGAAACATCGTAATGTGATTCCGGACGTCAGGTCTTGGATTGTGTATTAGAGTTTATTTTTCTATGTTATTAGAATATAAATAGTATCCTGAGAGAAATTTCATACCGAGCCGACAAACCACAAATGTCGCTTGAAAGCGAGCAGTCGGAAATCAATGCAGCCTTTCGAACCGTAGGGACAAAAGCTCTGACTGCACCGTTTCCTCAAGCAGATTTTACACCAAAGCGACACGCGACAAATGATACGAGGATTTCACACCAAAGCGACACGGGTCATTCGGTCCAAGCCAACTTTCACACCGAAGCGACACATGTTGCTTGGAAAGGAGCCAATCAAGAGCAACATTTCACATCGTAGCGGCATGACGGGAAGCACAGGCCAGCGTTCGGTTGGTGAAATCCTCAAGCGATAAGTGTCGCGTGCCGCTTGTCGCTTTGGTGCGCAATCTCACTAAAGCAAGACACTCATTGCATCGCGTATCCGCGAACAACAAACCACGGCAACATGTTGGAAGCTATTGAGGAAATGGCCCAGTTTGAGCGACAAAGCGACACGTGTGGCTTATCGTGTCGCCTAGCTCTGTTGTTGTATTGTGCGGTTTATCGTGTCGCCTATCTGTTGTTCGCAAGCAACGCTTGCTAATAGACTGAAGGCACCATGTCGCTTGTCACTTAGTTCGGAACTCCCCCTGTAGCGCGTCGCTTCGGTCTCAGCACCCTTCCTTTAAGGAGCTTTCCGACCGAAGTAACAAGTAGCACGCGAATACGTCATATGAACGTGTCGTTTGCTGTTTGGACCCTCATGTGCAATGAATGCTATTTTACAGTCTGGAAGTGTGTGTCACTAGTGTGACAGTGTGAACATCCCGTGTCGCTTGTCCCATTGGTTTGAAAGTTGCCTTACACTCATGTCGATGGCAATAAGAAAGTTTTGTGGATTTCCCCTTGTCGTTTCATGCAATCATCATTATCATCATCGCCGCGATTAGTTTAAAGCGGAAGAAAAGAGACAGTAAATATAAAAAATACAAATGCTTCAGTGTGTATATCTTTAAAAGAAATGATGATGATGATAATAATAATGAACCTAATTCATACACAAAAATTTAGTTGCCAAGAACATTCCTCGCGTATTTTTTCTCCCGTATTATTAACGAAAGTATGACGATAACAGGACGTGGTCGACTGTCTAGAATGTTCGTTAATATCTTCGCGACCACTGTACCAAATATCATAGCAATTATCACATTCATAGAAATGCTTCATGTAAAAGAATCAGACGTTGCAGCGAAAACTCTATTTACTTCCATTATAAGCAGTCGAACACCAAGCACCGGGGCCAACACCAAGCACCGGGACCAACACCAGCGCCTCTAGCGGATCATTTTCGAGTGGAACCAGCCTGAGAGCGCAGAAGCATGCCGTTTTCCGCACTACGTTATTCTAGGCGCTGTACTCTAACTAACTCTCTAGCCTTCTTAAATCCGAAGGTTTATGGTTGCAGCAACACAAGCTTTCCATCTGTCCCTATCCTGAGCAAGATCTATCCACTCTTTTCCATCTCTACCGATTTCCTTTGGGTCAATCTCTCTCAACGTTATCTCTCCATCTTCATCTTGGCCTTCCTACAGGTCCTTTACCATCAGGTTTCCCAACAAATCCTGTAAACTCTTCCTTCCTATTCCATTCATGCCATCTAAGTCTTCTTGATTTAATCATTCTAATAATATCTGAACATGAATACAAATTATGTAGTTAATAAATAAAGTTAATAGTTTACTCACTTGCATAAATATAGATCATACCGTTAATAATACATTAATTGAGTTACAATTACTACCGTAAAACTCTATTTGGGTTACCTTCCTTCAATAACATTAAAGTAAGAAATAACTACAATTATGTACAGTATTATTAATGAGATACTGGAGTTTTAAATATAATTATCTGTATTTTTCTACCAACCAGTATTGTGGCATTAAGGGAAATTTTCAGTGACGCGGGGAAATTCAGACAGTATTTTAGCAGTCCTTCACTTGATAGCCAGATTAGAAATTTCACTTTGTACAGGTAACAGGCTAAAACTCAATAGGTCCAAAACATGATGTTTGTTTGCCGTCCGCATTCTACTTCCGTATTGTGCGTGCATGCGCAGATTGCGGTGGGTGACGTTCGAACTGACACCTAGCGTGAGAAGCGGCAACTGGACTTCTACAGAGCCTTTCGATTCGGACAATTTTAGCAACGTGGATGAACGTAGCGGCGTGTGTGCGGATTCGGACACAGCCTCAGCTGAAAAGGAAAAAGAAGGAAAAAATCATGAAAATATCGAAATTAAAGGAAATTTGAAGATATCTGGTTCCATACCTTCATATAAGGGGAATGTTTAAAGGGTCCAAGCCTCTTTCAACGGTTTAATATGTACGTATATATCTGTGGCGTGCGGTGATATTTCCGTTGGGGAAGCAGATACCGAAAAATTAAGGAAACCAAGAATTCATTGCTTCTACATGGTACGTTATACTGAAAAAAAATAGCACTCTACCTGATACTGTTACCTTAACGTCTCTAAGCGGAAACGTCTTTGCGCAGTTGTTCATTTTCTCGAATTTCAGTTGGTCTATTGTCAAAACGTATTTAATGCAAGAGACGATCGCGGATGATTGAAACAATTTTCAAGATTTTCACACAATGCAGGCTACAGGCTGACCAGGGTGATGTTACGCAGATGTTTTGTCAATACGGCACGAGAGGGTGTTGATAGTCCCATACCTGAAAAGGACGAACCTTGGAGGCTTGCAGGTTGGTTCTGTTGTGGCAAAACGGAAGAAATGATGAAAAACCAAAAGTTAAAGAAGTAATTTGTAACAGTTATGCTCAGGGACGTAGCTAGGTTGATCAGTTTCGGGGGGCCCAAACGTAACATTTTTTTCTATCAAACTATTATAAATTAACAAACTATTTATACACCATATAGGCCTATGCTGTATACATACATTATATACGTATGTATGTGTGTGTGTATATATATATAGTCTTGGAAAGAAAAGGATCAATGGCCTCCTCGGTGGCGCCTGGTAGTAACGTCGCCTTGTAATCAAGGGGTTCCGGGTTCGATACACGGTGGATGCTCATAGTGGTTCGGATCCCACTTTACACTGTAGAACCAGTCCCTATTAGCCTTACTGTGTATAAAGTGGACTTAAAATACCAACTCAATCAATCAATAAATTGGAAAGGAACATCATTTTCTTATGTAGCCTCCAACAGTCTACGGATATACTCTCGCGAAATCAACATCCATTATTCGGGAAACTAAATGCAGAATGATCTCATTAGCTTAATGGCTGATACACCAAGAACAATGTTATTAGTCTTTAGATTTGTACATTTGCTGGAAGAAAATTGAGAAGTAGATAAAATCCTTTTCTGTGGTTTTAGACATAAATTCCTGGAACCAGGTTTACAAGTATTGGCAACAGTGCAAATATGAAATGTGTGCGTAATGAGTTCAAGCTAGGCATCTCATGTACACAGTTCATACCGGAATCGAATCCGGTATCTCTTAGTTCAAAGGCGGGCCCGAGTCTTCTATGGCATCTGATTGTTCACTTGAGAAAAGATGACGATAAGAAATTATATGCACACGTCTAATTTCTTAAAATTAATCTTGTGTTTGTGGAAACTGAATATATGATGGCACTGGATAAAACAAAGTTCCCACACGCTCAAATGATTACGCTCTCGTCTTTGGTTCGGCAGGCTCTACAACCTGACCGAGTTCCGGGTTCAATTCCCGATGGAGGCACATAGTTGTTCGGATCTCACTTTAAATTGTAGGTCCAGTCCCGATTAGCCTTACTGTGCATAAAGTGGACTTAAAACACCAGTTCAATTAATCAATCAATCGAAAGGTTCAAGGTTCGATCGCTGGTGGTCAGGCTGGTAGCCAGAATTTGATTTCGGAAGGGGTTTATCCCTTATCTGCAGCCGCCATCTATAGACGAAAAGGTTATGGGGAGGAGTAAATGCGCTGAAGATGACTTTCTTGGTATATTGCAACTTACCATATACAAGATGTTTAATCCTGTTAATGAAGTCAATTCAATTACTACAGGGTGTCCCACGAACGGCGCAACTGGGAATTAAGAGTGGCGTTACTTTGTAACCGAAACCTGTACATACATAAGTCATACACCAAATGTAAGCCCTGTCCCAGTAGATATTTTTAAACATAGAAACAACAAACGGGGTGCAGTGTTGTTCATGCAGTGTTGCCAAATGTAAGTGAAAGTGTAAATTTATTTTTCCACAAAGCATGGAAAATTGCATGTCAAACATTCGTACGGAAATTTAGACGTCAATTTCCACCTTGGGTAGGTGGACTATTTCGCCATCTATAGCTCAGAGAAGAAAACCGATCGTTTTCGCGTATAGCAAATCCTGAAATGCCTCGTAAAGGCGTACCGGTCCAAATGGGTGTTTTTAAAAAAGTATGAGGTACAGTGGCAACACTGTTGATGTTTGAAGGCAACAAAAGGCGTGTTTAGTGATGGTCTATGACATGGAAATACTGGAAACAGGAAAAAAAGAAAATGAAAATTATGGTGAAAAAAGTGTTACTTACCTACTCCTGGCAACCAGATTTTTTTTCTGTGGGGTTATTTGAAACAGTTTACATTAATAACCCAAGAACACTTGATGATCTAAAAATAAACATTTGCACAGCCATTAACAATATAAACCAATCAACCTTGCATAAAGTTGCTTCCAACATGATAAAACGTGTTGATGAATGCCTCAGGGAAAATGGTTGTCATTTTCAACATCTTTTGTAAAGCTACACTGCCTGTTACGCGCATTGCATGGTTGCCAGGAGTAGGTAAGTAACACTTTTTTCACCATAATTTTCATTTTCTTTTTTTCCTGTTTCCAGTATTTCCATGTCATAGACCATCACTAAACACGCCTTTTGTTGTCTTCAAACATCAACAGTGTTGCCACTGTACCTCATACTTTTTTAAAAACACCCATTTGGACCGGTACGCCTTTACGAGGCATTTCAGGATTGGCTATACGCGAAAACGATCGGTTTTCTTCTCTGAACTATAGATGGCGAAATAGTCCACCTACCCAAGGTGGAAATTGACGTCCAAATTTCCGTACGAATGTTTGACATGCAATTTTCCATGCTTTGTGGAAAAATGAATTTACACTTTCACTTACATTTGGCAACACTGCATGAACAACACTGCATCCCGTTTGTTGTTTCTATGTTTAAAAATATCTACTTGGACAGGGCTAACATTTGGTGTATGACTTATGTATGTGCAGGTTTCGGTTACAAAGTAACGCCACTCTTAATTCCCAGTTGCGCCGTTCGTGGGACACCCTGTACTGCACATTATTAACATCAGATATTTGTAGGATTTCTGGAAAGGACTGCAGCTCCCGAGCCCCTTCCCTGGGTATGTGCCTGCTTGTATTAGTTCCACAATGTCTGTGCTCTTCCAACATCGTGAGGACAATTTGTAGAGTTGCCCACGAGACGAGACTTTGGCCTGTCTCGTCTCGTGGAAATGCTGTCTCGTCTCGAAAATATTCGTTTGTTTCGGGACGCATGAATAATCACGTCTCGTCTCGAATTTTTAAAAGCCTGTCTCGTCTCGTCCCGTGGGCAACACTAACAATTTGGGAAGTACTTCAAAGCGATTTGGAAGCAAATTCTGCTCTCAAAACTATGGGACTCGATGTGATGACCACACGCAACCGAATGAAAGAACTCTTCGCAGGCCTTGTCCCTCAATATTAATTTTACTGATTAATTGTAAGTTTTTCTCGGCCTCCTCGATGACGCAGTGGTAGCGTCGCCGCCTTGCAATCAAGGGGTCCCGGGTTCGATACCCGGTGGAGGCACATAGTGGTTCGGATCCCCGATTAGCCTTACTGTGCATACAGTGGACTTAAAACACGAACTCATTATTCGAAGGTTTTAGAAGAACTAAACATGGCTTTTTATACATCGTACAACTTTGCTTCTTTTCACCCTACTTTTACAGTTTTCCTTCCTAAGAATTCCACTGACTTGAGCATAACACGCTACGAAACCAGAGGTCCAAGGTTCGGACATTGGACAGGTATGGTTGTATCATGTCTGTCCCATCGCCATTCCTTCGGCTCATCATTCATCCTCATCGTCGCATTTAACCCAAGAGGTAGAAAAGCGGCGTAATATAGAAATATATAAATGATTGATTTAGTTTATTTTACTTCGCTTTTCTGACAGTTTTTGGCTAATCGTGAAGATGAAGATGAAAATGAAAATGAGTGATGTGAAATTGATGAGAGGACCATCATAAAGAACACACACGCCCAGTCCGGGATTCAAACCCAGGACCCCTGGCATCGGCATGCACCTTGTTAACCACTGCACAACAAATAGAAACAGAAAATGCTTGATAAGTTATTTGCTTCTCCATAACTCATGATTATATTATAAGTTATTCACTGTATGACTAGGGATTAATTATGCTTGTATGTCTAGCCAACCTAGCCACCTAAGCAGCAGCAGCTTCCACATTTGCAGGTGGAGGCTAAATGAAGAAAAATCACAGAAACTCAGAAAGATAAGTTTTGTAACATAATACTTATAGAGCATGCAGACGGCTGTAAAAACAATTGCTACATACCTAGTTTCCTTCCTTAATTGAAACGTGGTTTATTCTTCATTATACATGAGATCAACCACCCTGGGAGTCGAACCCAGGATCTTGTGTGGTAGTCAGACTCTCTTTTAGAATGCCAATATGTTGGATATTTGGTCGATCAGTCGATCCTGATCCATTGTTTCCAGATGAAGACAATCTGGTAGCTTCTCATTCGACATTTTACCCGTGGTGTAGGAAAACGAGATCACAAACACTTCGTGATGCTATCTTCTCCCGTTTACAGAAGTTTACCACCGCTCGGACAACAACTCCTACTTTAAACTGACAGATATCAACTGTCCACCAAATCAACAGATGAACCGACCGCTTCGATGTTTCTCCGAATTTTCAGAAAGTGGCATTTCCCTCCTTGTAGGGCAGGTCATTAGCAGGAGGGTTGAGTGCATGTGAGAAAAACCGCTATTTCATTCATTCCCGCGCCGAAAAAGGGACAAGCAATAGAATTTTGTTCTTGGAATTTGAAATGCATGGGGATATCTTTTCTGAACCATACAATAATTAACGCAGAAAGTTCTAGCCACCCGTAGCTAAATCTTCCTGTTTGTGTCGTCCTTTCGGCGTCCATGGAGCCAGTGCAGGGCCAGATGAAGAGAAAGTACGGGTTTTGGGGGGATCCTGGATCTGGTGTGCAGCAGGGGAAAAGTGCATTTTCAATAGGTCTCAGACTTCCCTGACCGGCGCAGACCACAAAACCATTAACTGCATCCCCTCCCAATACATTTGTTTGTGTTCAACAAGCAAGAAACAGGGAAATTAGAAAGAATTGCCTTGCTTGGATTCGTGCTACAGAAAATTGAAGAAGTGTTTCAAACTGAAAGCAAAATTTACTGAAGAATTATTTTGCAATATTTGTCATCAAAGTAAAATTTCCAGCAAATACAGAACAGTTTCCCTAGGCCACGTGGACGTTTGCCGGGGCCAGTGCCCCCGCGTGCCCCCCTCTAACGACGTCCCTGGTTATGCTGTGTGCCAGCACTGCTGGCCTTGCTGTACTAGAGTGCACGCGCATGGATATACGTGGTGTATGTGTGTAGTGTATTAGATGTTCTATGGATATCCACCGTCAAATAATGTCTTTTTTTTTAAATTTGCGTTGGAACAATTAATATCTACTAATTATTACCCAACTTTTAAAATTATTATACAGTAGAGTCTCGCTTATCCGACATAAACGGGCCGGCAGAACGTCGGATAAGCGAAAATGTCGGATAATAGGGAGGTATTAAGAAAAAGCCTATTAAACGTCAAACTAATGTTATAATTTTACACGTGACGAACCCAATACAGTAATCATGTTTTACAAGAATACGAAAAAAAATACAGAGTCGGGAGAAACTAAAAATAGACTACGCTCACGCTCGCTACTTGCAGGTCTTGTTGCCGATTGATGATATTTTTTCCTGTGGTATGTCGGATAATACGGAATGTCGGATAAGCGAAGGTCGGGTAAACGAGACTCTACTGTAATTATATATCTAGCATAAAACTAATGTTTATGAATTTTCATATTTATATGTACAGTTTGCTCTGAACAATTTTCATTGTCTGTTATTCCGTTCTTATTTCCATCCAATCATTCAAACCTAATATTCCGTAGAATGATCATCTCTATAATTGATTTCTTTGGTGATGAAACTGATGAAGGGAATCTCATAAAAAAAACCTGGTCGGGATTCGAACCCGGGACCTCTGGCATCGCATTGCTCTGTGCTAACCACTCCGCCACGGAGGACGGTTAACGGCTTCTATAAGTGCATGGAAAGGGGTATTAATTCTACTTCCAATGTCGTCCCTCCTTCAAAGCAAACGTATTGTTTCCTCAGCGCATTGTTCGTTTCGATCGTTGAAGATGGACGTTTTCACGGCACGTGTAACCATGATAGATATTTTCCACACGTTCCGAGGAACATGGAGCATGGGTATGTTCGTCTCCTACAATGGTCGATTAAGGATCGCATAGGCATTCAGGGCTACGGCGCGTTGGCATTGTATGCTGAGTCGATGACGTTTGAATACGAACAGCCTCCCTGTCCAATGGGATTTGGCTTTTTTCATGTGTTTTCAGTAAGTTTAAGCACTTAGCAGCCATACACCAATGACAACATAAAAGTAGTTTCTCTAAGTGGTCACTTAACCTTACCTTGCTTAACAGGAATAAGCAAAAGTTACACACTTATTCTTCACTTCTATCCTTTTTAAAATTCTTGTCCCATTTCTGTTTTTATTTCGTTGTATTTTCTTCCTAGATTTTAGCCTTACTATCTCTTTCTTCTACTATCCTCATACTTCTGCCTTTATTTCTTTATTTTTTCTGTCTCAATTTCTTCATTACTCCTTCCACTCTTTTCTCTCGAGCTTCTTTGGTTTCTCTCCCTTCTCTGCGACACACACACACAAAAGCATAGTATTTTACGCGCTCGTAGTATTTCGTTTAGTGTTTGTTCTCTCTCTCTCTCTCTCTCTCTCTTTTAGATCTCTCTTCTTCTTCTTCACACTCTATCGCTTCTTTCATTTCTCTACTCTCTTTCTCTCTCTCTCTCTCTCGATCTTTTATCTCTCTGTTCTTCTTTCTCACACTTCATCATAGTTTTCTTTCTCTCTCCATCTTTTATCTCACTGTTCATCTTTCCTACACATAATCAAACTTCTCTCTATATCAATCTTTTATCTCTCTGTTCTCCTTTCTCACACTTCATCTTAGTTCTCTTTCTCCCTCTCTGTCTCGATCTTTTATCTCTCTCTTTTCTCACACTTCATCATATCTCCCTTTCTCTCTCTCTCTCTCTCTCTCTCTCTCTCTCTCTCTCTCTCTCTCTATCTTATATCTCCATCTTCATCATCTCATACTCTAATGCTTTTTTCATTTCTCCATTCTCTCTCTCGCTTTTATCCCTATCTTCATCATCATCTTATTCTCTATCACTTTCTCAATTGTTCATTCTCTCACCATTTATCTCTCCCTTCATTTTCCCCATACTCTATCACTTCTTTCATTCTCCTTTCTTTTTCTCTCCCTCTCTATTTTATCTCTCTTCATCTTTCCCGTACTCTATTACTTCCATCATGTTTGCTCGTTATAAAAACGCCCGTTTCTTTCTTGCCATGCTACGTAAACGTGACGTCATTACATGTCATATTCAGAAGATACATGATAGTAGATAGGGACAGTGGAGAAATGGAAGATCCAACAAGAGAGAGAGAGAGAGAGAAACTAAGTGAAATATAAGAAGCGAGACATGTGTAAAGTACACAAGCACACAAATCGAGGAAGAGCTACGCGAAATAGCATCGCTTCAGTAAACAAAGATCCAATTAAAAGTGTGAACCGAAAACAGTTGAAAGTGATTTGGCGAGCATTAAGCAAATTTAAAAAAGAGGGGAGTTGTGCTGTAGGGACGAAAATCGCAATTTCAGTCCCCTTGTACACGAAATCTTGCATCAACTACCCCTCCGCATATGCCCTGTGCATATTTCAGACACAGAAAACTCTTAAATTAGGCAACAGATAACATGCTAGCATTGCTCTCATCATCAAAACGAAACTTGGAATCAATTTGCCGAAACGGCAAACGCATTGTTACAATCTACGTGATATTTTGAACAAACAGGCGCCAATGAAACAGCCCCTAATGAAGCTAAATTTATGGCTCCTAATAATTGAAGCGCTTACTCAACGAGGGTGCGAGAGTGCAAGGGGGTGGGGGTTTGCTTTTTAGCAAATAGGGTCTGCTATGCATAGATGGATGGCATTAATTTTCTCTAAGTGGGGAAAGCTAGGGGATGGTGGTGTGAATTGTAGGGTGGGGGTGCTGGATGGACAGTAACGTGACATATATACAAATTTGCATTACATTCATTGATTACGTGCGTGCGTCAAATTCGGCCGAGCCCAGTCAACAACGCTTCGGTTTGACGCTCTTTGGAGCCCGTAGTTGCAGTGTTGCCAACTAGTTTGTTCGTTTTTAGCCTATGGAGGGATTTTAATACCACTTCTTTGTTTATCCTTCCTGGTTTGTTTTTGGGTACTTTAGTATTATATGGACTACCTCATTTGTCTATGTTAATGCCTACTTTGTTAGTTTAGGCTAGTTAGGTTTGGTTCCATTAGCATAAATATATTGCAAATTGTTTTTCATGGTACTCATTCGTCTACGTTCAATTATATTCCCCTCGCAAACATGAGTCATTTACCATACCGCGCAAACTCCCTTTTGGTAATAGCCTAACCTAAGAATGTAGGCATTAACATAGACAAATGAGGTTTTTTTTTTTTTTTTTTTTGCTAGTGTCCGAAGACGAGGCCCAACATAAATATGTTCATTTTGGGTCATTATAGGCCAGAAAAGGGTGGGTTTTGTTTGTCCTTTTTTGCCTTTTTCTGCGATTTTTGGTTTTTGGTCCTTTTTTAGCCCTTTTTTGAAGTCTTAACGGCTTTTTTTTTAAAAACTTCACCTTCTTTCGACTACGTTTTTAGTGCCCACTCTCAATTCGAATCAACATCAGTTCATCACCTTTTAAACATCCTTTCTGTAGTAAAGAAATAAAAAAAAAAGAAAGAAAGATATATTTGAACCATCCCTGAAACGAGAGAAAAACATTTTTGGACGACTGAAGCAGGTACGGTACAAGGTCCTTTAACCGTAACTTGTCTGGAAGGTCGCGCTCGCTGTAAGTGGCAACTTTCTCTTGTTTTGAAGCTTTCAGCACGGTGTATACGACCAGACAGCACGCCCCTGCAAAGATCTCAAGTCAGATAAGGATAACTGAAGATAACTGAAGTTATTAATTAATTTGGAAAACATTTATACGTCCTTTTTTCCGTTTTTAGGTCCTTTTTTATATTTTTAGGTATTTTTATAGGTATTTTTTTTGGCAATTTATAGGTCTTCAACTTCCGACCCCTAGTTATTAGTTAATTAATTTATTAATAAGCCGTAACAGAGACAATTCTCCAAATTTTGAGGCCACTAGATAGGCTAATCAGGACTTGGACTACAGTGTAAAGTGGGATTTAATATATTGACTGAATTAGGTTATTTTACGTCACTTTTCTTCCACTTTTGGCTAATCGCGACGATGGGGATGCGACAAGATAGATGAAGGGACAATCACAAACTCATATGAACGACACAACACGAGCGCTACAGACGTTGGCGGCGATTGGGTTCAAAAACTGGGGGGGACTTTGTAGATAAGATTTAGCATAGTGCGGGGGCAACTGCCCCCTCGCTCCCCCTAATCGCTGCCACTGGCTGTGAGTTAGTCTGCAAAATGTAGTCCAGGGTGTACTACTTACAACAAAACCTGACAGTGATACAAAAGGACACTCAAGTGAACATTTGTGGTGACATTTTAACAAACATTGAAACAGACCATACATTCTTAGAGAGAGTGATAACCTGTGGCGAATCGTAGTATTTCACCTACGGTTCTGAAACAGAGCGCCAATCAATGCATTGGAAGAGCCCGAGTTCGCCACGACAAAAGAAAGCTCTAATGAGCAAAATTCAAAGCCATGCTGATTGTTTTTTCGACATTAGTGGGATTGTGTCCGTTAATTGGGTACCCGAAGGTCAAACTGGCAACCAACATTATTTACATTACGGTGCTGACGAAGACGACCTGATTTGTGGAAAAGAAAATCATGGATTCTTCATCAGGACAATGCTCCTGCCCCCACGGCATTGTTAGTCAAGGCTTTGTTTGGCCAAGCATGGGATCCCAGTGTTAGAACATCCACCATATTCTCCGGATCTCGCTCCGCGCAACTTTTCATTTTTATTCCCAAATGTCAAATCAGCACCGAAAGGAACCAGATTTACGTCCGTAGAATGTGTGAAAACAAAAGCGACGGAGGTCATTAACATGGTTTCAGAAAACGATTTCCAGCACTGCTTCCAGCAATGGAAGGTTCGTATGGAGCGGTGTATCGACAGTGCAGGGGAGTACTTTGAAGGGGATTATGTTCGTATTGTACAAAATAACCAATGATAGATTTTGTAGCAACCTCGTAAGTAAACTCTAATAGCAAATTTTAAATGGCAACTTCTACCACCACCGTAGAATTAGGCAACACACATAACAGCTTAACGGGAAGCGAGTATTTAAGGATGTGCAATTTTTATTGCCGGTGACCGTACATAAAGAAGCTCATATCTATTTCCACTGAAACGATTTGAGCATGCTGAAAGCATTTTCACCTGACTAAACTTTAAAGAATAGTAGGAGGTATTTCTATACGACTACTTTATTCCTGGAAATGTTGTTTGCTTATGTACGGACAAGCATTAATAAGCAGAAATATTCAATAATCAATAAAATCTAAATAACAATAAACTGCATTGCCTTTCAGAAAACTATTTAAGATACCCCAAATGACTTTAAAATTGCCATAAAATGATCCTTCGCAAACGACAAAAATTCCGAAACAAAGTGCCTTTATTGCACCAATTATTTCACTGTACACATTTTTATGTATTCGAGCAATTTATTAACCTTTCTTAAAAATAACTGCAAAATCATCAAATCATGCATGCCCTTCTAATGGCTAACAATATCGCTTTACATTTTTGGTAGAGCCATTTTCCGTGATTCGAATATTTATACTCCAGTTCCTATTATCCCACAGAGAACAAAATAGATAGAATAAAAGGTAATTATGCGATATCGCCCGAACACCTCTCACTCGTTTATTTCGTTAATTTTAGCATTGATACTTACCTCTTCTGCATTGCGGAAGATTCTTTAAGGTGAAGTTATGCCATTTTCCATAAAATAGTGTCAACTTTTCATATTACGAGTCATTATTTGTCTTCCTTGTTCCGCTTGAGTAACTGACAATATGGCGTGCACTCATCATGGATGATCGCGCGTCGTGCTTGTGTTTGTCGATTTGGAGTGGGTATGCAGTGTTTCAACCTTCTTCACCGAAAAATACCTACTTTCGTGTTCATTATGTCATCACAAACCATTGACAGATAGCCCCATAAACCATTCACGATAGCCCCACGAACCATTTCCGGCAAGGTTAGGTTAGTTTGGGTTAGGTTAGGTAAGCATAGTTAAAAAAAAAGAGATAAAAAAATTATCGTAAAAAAAAGGCACGTTTGGAAACACTGACGAGAACGCGTGACTTTCGACGCTCGCGTCATCTGCAGGTACATAATGGAAACAACGGCATAATGTTGTAGCTTTACAGAAAATGAAAGTTCCTTACATAGAAAGTGATTATTTCTTGTTCTGCAGCATTGTATGGTGAAGTTTTCAGTTTCCGCGAAAGAAAATACCTCGAAGAACTTCGACAATTCTACAGAAACTTTTCAGTAAGTAGTTTCTCCTGTAAATTTGAAGAAATCCGTTCGGGCGATATTGCATATTTACCGAATAAAATAGAAAACAAATACAGATGTAATGAATTGTTCCGTACTATTTAAACAGGCATCATACAAGAATATACTTCATCTAGAATCAGCTAGAGGTTCGGTATAAAATCACTTGCCTGTTTTATTTTTCGCACCTTTTTAGCTTATTTTAGTATAAGGGTGAGCATTTCTATGGTAAATATCTCAGAAAAGCCTCACATATAACATACCAAAGCGGATATGGTATAATATCCGATTACATTAAATTACAACTCCTTTTATTGCTATTGCATACAGTTGCCTCAAATTTCATTCTTTAAATTTTTGATTCAAAAACTCTAAAGTTTGTAGTAATATTATTTTTCTGTCATCTAGCGGGGTAAATAATAATTAGATTGCAGCCGTGCGTTCGAAAGGTATATGAACTTCTTGTGAAGTTCAAAGAATTTGTTTCTGAATAGGAAAAAAAGGTTCTTTCTGAAAGGAAAAAAATAATGCAGAGTAGTTTGGAGGAATTGTTGATGTGCTAGTGTAGTACATTAAACATTTTCCATTATTTGAGAAGTTGAGAACAGAGAATTATTTCAAATATATTTTCTGTTTTAAAAAGCAAATAATATATACAGTCCGTTTGCGTCAGTCGTGATCATTGACGCGAATACGCATACGCAAAATCGACTAGTCCATTGACAAATTAGGGGTGGCGGCTGCTAATGGAAAGGATACGGAAATCGGGTTCCGTTAAAATCGTCTGCTGGCAGGCACGTATCGAGAAATATATTTCGGGAGGGGGCCGAACCAAGTGTCTCAAAATATTATTATTATTATTAATAATAATAATAATAATAATAATAATAATGTTTAAATTATTATAATTATGCTAAATTAATTAATGCATTTTTATTACACGTATTCATTATCTAGCTTACGCATAATTAAGGTCGGCAAAATTTGTAAGAAAAACAACACAAGAAAACAGCCCTGGCAAGGAAATTAATGTCAAATAGATAAAGAATTGAATATTTATTGAATATCAAAGGAAGGATTTAGATGCAGTTGACAAAAGTAAAGTTCCTATTAATATTTTATGCATAGTAATAGATCTTGCATAAATCATCTTTGGTACTGTCATTCAAAGTCGTATGATGCCAATATAATCCTTGCCTTTCAATAAGTTCGGCGGAAATAACTAACCATCATTATTTAATTTTAGTTATTACCTGTATATTATTTCATTATTTTTCATTACTTATTTTTTGTACTTACTAAGTTTTTCGGGGGGGGGGAAGGATTCGGAACCCTTGTACCCTTCCCCTAAATACGTCCTTGTCTGCTGGTGAAATAATATTGTAGTTTTACACACGGCAATATTGGCGGCAAAATACCCTATCACAGCAAAGCGAACAATAATAAACAAAACAACCGAACGCATACAAGCTAAATACAGGTCTGAAACCTACATCGTTGTTTCGTTCACCTAGCTACCTCCCCTCCCTCGTGTAGATTCGTCTTCTAGAGCTTGTCTTCCGTTGCCAGACAGTATAATATTTTTCTCATAATGCAATTTTGGTTTGGATCATCGTCTGTTAAAGTACGAAATCACAGAAAAGTATTAAAATGTGGATGAGAAATTTCGAACTTTAGGCTTTCTACCATTCATAACATAAAAAGTTCATGCACGATTTTGAGTCGAGAAGACATTAGTACCTGATTTTCATTTATCAAAACAGACATAAATTTCAGAATTTAAAAAAAAACATATCAAGGATTATATTGTGATAGTCTGATTATAAAATAAATTATAACTAGCAACCCGCGTGTGGTTTTGCTCACGATGTTGTGTATTTATATGTAGTTGATAGCCGTGTTCTTTAATCCTTTTGTATAGATCTCCTCAAAAGACAATCATATATATGTCTTATATATACAGTGCCATCTTGTGAGGTTTTCATGTTTCTAGCTTCTTTTCCACCTTTAGGGGATTTCATTTCGGAAAATCCATACTTAGTAGGTCCTTACGTCATCACAGGAAGGCACCCTCGAACGTTCAGGTTTCTACCTAGGTAGGTCCATTAGTTTGCACTATCCTTTGATCAGTCAGTAAGTGAGGAACTGAAACAGTTCCCGCCACTCGGTTTTCCGGCACCCATTGCCAGCGATCACGTGGGCGCTTCCATCCACTGACGGCAGGGCTGGGGGCAGCACGTGCTTTGTTCTCTACCTACTAAAGTTCACCTTCTCTTTGCGAGGGGAATTTGAACGCGTGGTTGCCACATTCACAGTGGACGGTAGGGCAAGGCAAAAGGAACAGGTATTTCAATGGCGGGTGGAAGAGAATTTGTCATCCAATAGCTTTAATAATGCATTGATATTATTTGCTTGCCCCTTTGGAGGGCTCGTGAAACAGCGTGGTCAGTCTCCATGCCTCCACCAAACATACGTTTGGCAACAACGTCCCGCAGACGAGAGACTACTGAATTGCGGATAATGTTTCAGAATTTGTTTGCATATCTCTTCCAACTAGATTAGTCAAAACGGGAAGGGCAGCAAGATTATAAAACACCTTTTCATGTTCTGAGAAGCATGGGTGTCGGGAGGGGGTCGAACGGGCCCATCGCCCTCACCCCTGAAAATAGGCATCGTTCATTTCAAGTTACAAAGCACAATGCTTGTTGTTTTTATTGTTAATAACAAGAAAAAAATATTTATTTAGTATTCAAAAGGACTTACAAAGTAAGACACGTGCTATAGGAAAAAATTGAGTGTAAATTACAGGAACCAGATTATGTTAGATATCAAATTCTGCCATTGAATCCAAAGAATAAATTGTTCACAATTTTTAAAATTAAAGAAAGAAAAGTTTTATGTGGGAGGTAACACGACATACACTTTATGACTAAAATTTCCCCATGATTTTTTAAGGTTTTTTCTTGAACGATATGTGTACACAAGTTAATAAGAAAATAGGATGAATGGAGTAGAAAATTATCCCAATGGATGTAATAACAATAAGTTTCGGATAAAATGTGTTATTCTGTATTATTTACAATATATATTATTGTATAATAATCATCATGTTCATGATAGTTATTATTATTTGATCATCATTGCTGTTATTATTTCTACTAACAAGTTTCATCAATGGTCTGACCCTCCCCCCCCCCCAAAAAAAAAATATTGCGACACCGATTCTGATAATCTGTTAAGCTTAACGGACATACACTTTGGCCATGTACCGGGTAAACTCATTCAATATTAGAAGCTGAACCAACCCTCTTCCCCCTTTTCAAAGACTAGATGAGTGGGGCAGAAATGTATTTCAGTAAATTTTTCTGTCGGAAAGACTGTTGCTGGGATTCATCCATGGCTCAGCCGAGCGCTGCAACGGAATTTCAAGTCTTTTCCCTTTCAGAGGGAAATTTCGCAAGTTTTTTCCCTTCCAGAGGGAAATTTCGCGAGTAATTGCCAACACTGAATACGCGTTGTTTATTTGATTGCAGCCAAGGCGATTGGGGGATGGAACCTCTTGCTGCATCTCTCCCCCACCCCTTCGCTTCCCGATCCTCCACCCCCTACATCCGCACCCTCATTGGTAAACATGCCTGTAGGCAAAAAGGGGTGACCTTTAATTAGGTCCCTTTGGAGTGCCAGCTTGATTGTTAGTATTTGCTTCCAGGCTTAGTCATTCGCTTAATTTCCCCTCATCCACCCTTCGAATTCCCAGAGTGCAAGAGCTTTTATGGTTCCCCCCCCCTGCACCCCCTCCCCCTATTCACCCACGGCAAACACATATGCGCTTTACGCATTTGCGAGATACGGGACCTCTGTGGGAATCGTCATACTTGGGCAGAAGTGTCACGCATGTACTCTCTCCGTTACATGGCCCTAAAAGAGTCCGTTGGGAGAAGAGGGGAGGTTTTTCTTGATTCTCTTGCCTCCAGGACGCTGGAGTGACGTATCGCTTGCAAAGTTAATATTTGCAAATACACCCAGTGTCATCCAGCAAGACTATTCTCATCTGCACTACGTGCGAAGATAGTTTAAACAAAGGCACGTGGTTTTGAAGCAACTGCGTGTCCATTCGTTAAATTACATCCTCAACTTGCTTGACTTCAGCGACACCTCAACCACTGACCAGTGGCGTACCCAGGATTTTCGATTTCCAGGATTACTTTATGTAAGTAGTCAGCTCTCATTTTGCCATTTTCCCGCCTTTGATGTTCGTCTTTTAGAAATACTGGGTCAAAGGAGAGGGTTATGACCCCCACCAACCGCCAACCCCCCTGGTTACACCACTTGGGCGCACTGGGTCCGCATCGCTCCGTAAATTTTTATCAATGGATTGAGGAGTTCTATAAAATACTTTGTGACACGTATATGGGCGTCCGGAAGGGGAGGCCGTGCCCCCCCCCGGAAAATGAAAGTCAACTAAAATTATGTATTTCACACATATAGTTTCATTTCAGCCACAATAGTATGTGTTAATTATTGCATGAGTATGAAAAATTCAAATTTAAGCAATGTTTTTTTGAGGAAACAATACTATTATTGGAGAAAATGCGCCTTGTTTGCCCCCCCCCTTGGAAAAAAATACCTTCCTTGCCCCTCCCTGGAAAAAATCCTGCGAACGTCCATGGACAGGTAAGTGCTGATTTTGAAAACCACACAAGTTGAAGTTTCGGTTTGGAAGCAACATCGAGGAAACATCATAACTGGAGCGACATGATATATAGAACTTATTCTGTGCAACGAAGATTTTCCGATCAAATTTCTATGGACAAACGACGCACGAAAGGTGAGGGCACTTGCCTCTACTGAGATATCTAGGGAAAATTTCATGCTATTCGAATGGAAAAATTGAAGCAATATTTTATTACAAATGACATCGTTTTCTGTGATTTGCAGGCTATACGTTACAACAATTAACTGCCATGTCCATCAAAATAACCTGAGAACGTTCCACCACATTCGAATCATGTTGACTGCCGAAAATTCCCAACGCTGTGAAAATCTCAAATTTTGCACATTATTCCCACCCCCCTCAAGTGATTGTTTTTCCACTTCTGGAATAAAAACTGTCAATATCAAGAAATTTCCGAAACAATAATACTTATGATGCTTTAAAATTTCTCGATTGTTCGGAATCCAGAAAAGTCGGCATATCATTTCCCAAAGTCGGGATTGGACGATTCGCACTCCGCTGGAATAACCAATAGGATTTCTCAAAATCTACTTCCAATTGTTTGCGTGGGTTTCGTACTTAAAGCGGACAGAATAGTTCTACTGGTGCTATTGCACAGAAAATTTCGAATGAAACTTTTTCGATGCCATTCGACCGCGTGTGTAGGCAAAATTAACAAAATTAGGCCTTTTGAGGACACATTACATTAAGGGGGAAAGGAACAATTTACCCTACAGTCCGGCCAAGGGAAACGAAACTAGCTGGAAAGTACGATTCCAAACGCGAGAGGGGAACCAGGTAGAACACCACCCTGTGGCTTTTGCTTGCTAGGGTTCGCCAGCTGTGTTTATTACTGCTTTCTGTCTCTTACAATTCGTAACAAACCGTTTCGAAGTGGAACAAAGAAAACTGTGACGTTTTGGTCCCTGTTGCACATTCTACAAACGCCCTCGATACAATACAGAATGCCAAAAACCATTCAGTTACTACATTTTCTTTATTGTATTTATAATACTTTGCATAATAATACTATTATTAGTGAATACTATCCTGATAACTGCTGTGTACATTTGTGCTAATTATACGATTTACTAAGGAGACCAATTTAATTGAATGATCCGAAATAAAGTTACTGGTTTACAAACAAGTTTATCTACTAATGTGACGTAATGAATACTTTCCTGACATGTTCCGTTTGCTTATATAGTATATTTATATATATTTTTTTTCACTCTGTACCCTTACCTAATTCGTAAACATCTCTACGTATTTTGGCGGCGATGTTACTACGTTTGAAACCTCTTTGTTGTTTCCACAGCAGACGATTTTCACGAAACTCGCTTCCTGAACGAAATGCCGTCACCCCTATTTTGCCAATGAAGACGTCCAGTTGGCGCATGCGCACTTCCGTCCATGGTCTCAGCTAAGGCAGCCAGACAGTAGGTCCTTCTCTCTGAGGCAGCTGCCGAACACTGTTGCCAGTTTCGTTCTTTTGGAGCCAGATCTGGCTCTTTCGTGCACTCGTTTGGCTGTGAACTGTGCCACCCACCCCCTGCCCCACTATGATACAATCACTGGCTCCGGCCCTCGAAGACCAACTTTTGCCATGAGTATATATTTTGCACGTGACGTGATATTGTTATATTGGCTGCGTCGTCCTAACCTCTCTTACCTCTCCAGCTACTTTTATGTAGCACCGTGGCTGAACTGAAGATGACAATATTATTATCGGCGAATCCTTTATTTTCGATTTCATACGACCATCAGTGGATTATTGAGATGGATGATACAGCCAGATCTAGACGTTGGAAACTAAGAATAAATTGCCACCACTTTAAAGTTAACGGAAGTTAAATTACCTTTGGAGGCACTTTATGCAGCCTTCGTTAATCTAGATCCTTGAAAGTTAACTTTAGCTCTATTTAAGGTGAAATTTAGCTCTTTTATGCATATCAGGTTTGACAAAACTGCCAGGATGGCCGTAGGAGGCAAGAAAAAATGCATCACGCATATGGGATCATTATTTTATTCGGTCTCTCGGGAATATCAAACATCCAATGACGTAGAAAAGTACGTCTCTCTCTCTCTCTCTCTCTCTCTCTCTCTCTCTGTTCTCTATCTTGGTATTTCTCTTCCTTTCCCACGTTTAGTCTATTTTGTCTCCTTATTTTCACTTCTCTATCCTTTATTTTCATTTTTGATTTATCCATTTTTGGAGCTGATGTAATCAGGAAGCACCACGCTCAAGATTTGGAGCGGTATGAACCGGTGTGGCATACCGGTACTAAATTAAGATGCCAAAAAACATACCGGCAGCAAATTTTTGGAATGGGTACTTATTTCTTGGAGCTGAACGCATAAGTAGTTACGCAATGGCCATCAATGTACTCGCTCTCATTTCTCTCTCTTTCTTTTTTGTATGTTTCACTTGTACTGTACAGCAGTCAACGCTCTTCCCCACACCTCCGTCATGATGCATACATGATGATCATGGGAAACGCAACAATAGCGCCGGGAATGTGCTAAAAAGTTCTAAATTGAACCAAATATAGGAATAACATACTCAATCAAAAAGACACAGAATCAGCCAGTAACGTGTTAAAAATTCTATATAATATTGTTAAGAAAGGACGGCCTTTTACAGGTTTACCAAATGACGTAACTTGCAATACATTAAACAATGTATCAGTTGGCAGGGTAAATTACAGTGATCGTGCATGTTAATATTATGGCTGTTTTTTGTGGCATTAGGAACTTCTGCAGTAGTGAGTGGTTTAACGTCTAACAGAGGCGTCTCGTGAACGCATGCGTCAATTGTGGGAAAAAGGACAGCTTGCTCTGCGACGACATTCATGAGCGTTTCTACATTCTAATGTCTTCATATAGGAGAAGTATTTATTTTACGCAAGAGCGCTGAACTAAGCTTATATTAAATTTCTTGGATCTGAAGTGACGCATGCATCAATTGTGGGGAGAATTATTACTTTCTTTCACTTCAGATCCAAGAAATGTAATATAAGCTTAGTTGAGCGCTCTCGTGTAAAGCAAATACTTCTCCTATATGAAGAAATTAGAATGTAGAAATGTTCATGAATGTCGTCGCAGAGCAAGCTGTCCTTTTTCCCAGAATTGACGCATGCGCAGCATGCACCGCATGCGTTCACGAGACGCCTCTGGTAATACATTACACTGTGTAACAAATTTACAACTTTTTCCTCTTTCCGAAATGAATGCAACTGTTTCCGATAGAACTTGTCACGCTGATTACAGTGGTGTAACTGAAATTCTTGTATCAGCCTCCGATTTCGAGAAATAATATTTGAAAATTTTATTATGTAATGTAAATGCTATGCTATTTGGAGCACTGCAGGACATGGAATGTAACGAAGAATGAAACTAAAAGTAATTCGTTTTTGAAATTAAACAGTACAAGAAGCAAAGATTACATGACGACAATGCTATCGATCTGCATAAATACCAGTACCGATACCGAAATATATACCCTGCCCGACCCCTGTCCAACATTCCTAGCTGCTCCCTTATTCCACCCTGAGTCAAAGGTACCTACCTAAACGCCTAAAGAAAATTAACATCAATTCAAGAACTACACATATATATTTTGAACAAAATATGTTATGTATTACACCAATAGATATCAGAAGTAACAATACAGATCAAATTAAGTAATGTACATACATCCAAGGATGGAAAGGATGATACATAAAGTAACATGTATAAAGATGTTCAAGGTAGTCTTATCGGCGCTTCCGTTTGTACTGAGCACCCTTGTTTTCTCGTTTCAAGCTCCAACAATAGTCCGCTAACATAGAAATCCCACACTTTCCCTTGTACCTTTCTTCCAAGACACGAATGGTCTATGAAATCGTTCACCATGTTCATCTGATACTGCACCTAAGTTTTCTGGGAAGAAGTCTAAGTGACTGTGTAGATAATGAAGCTTTAGGGATATGTGACAACCCATTGCATGAAAGCTCAGTAGCAGTTCTTCTACAAGTTCGGCATAATGTTCAGATTTTTGGTTTCCAAGGAAATTTGTTGTCACATTCTTCAGTGCAACCCACGCTCTTTTCTCGTTTTCATGCAGGATTTCGTCGAATGTTGAATGTTTAATGAGTTCTCTAATCTGTGGTCCGACGAAGATTCCTTCCTTTAACTTTGCATCTGTGATATGTGGAAATATTGTCTTTAGGTACTGGAAACCACCACCCTCTTTATCTAGTACCTTCAAAAACACCTTCATTAATCCTAATTTTATGTGTAATGGTGGTAAGTACTCATTTTTTGGATCAACAAGAGGCCTGAAACTAACACTTTTCTGTACAGGAACCATCGACTCTTGTAGGCCAGTGTTTCACACGATAGTGTTTCTCTTTAGCCCTGCTATCCCATTCACACAGAAAACAGCAGTGTTTTGTATATCCTGACTGCATTCCCAAAAGCAGACCAAGAACCTTAAAATCAGCACAAATGTGCCAAGGATGATCCGCATACTTCATTCTGTCAAGCAAGAGCTTCATATTTTGGTATGATTCTTTCATACCTACAGCATAGGCGACTGGAATAGCAGGGTGACTATTGCCATTGTGTAATAACACAGCTTTAAGACTGAATTTCGAAGAATCAATAAATAAACGCCATTGATTCATGTCATATTCAATGTTTAATGCAGTCATAAGTCCACACACATCTGTACAGTACACCAAACCTTCCTGACAACTGAAAAAAAAAAAAAAAATCACTAGATCACTTCCACGACAGCGATACATTGTTACTTTGGTGTATTTTCCCAAAAGGTTCCAACCTTGTAGTCTGGAAGCTAATAGTTCAGCCTGTGATTTGGACAATTGCAGATCTCTCACGAGATCATTTAGATCTGCTTGGCATATTATATGCGGTTCCTTTGCGTTCCCCACATATACAGGATCTTCACTTCCTTCACTTTCGGATTCACGTTCAGTATCACAGTGACTCAACGTCCAAGCATTTGGTGGCACAAGAACAGGTAAATCATTACAGTGTGGAACAGGCCTAATAGCAGAAGGTACACATGGATAGTTGATTGACTTGTTTGTTTTTGCGGTTATTCCACGAATGTTTGTTAAACAAAAGTAACAGTCTGTGGTGTGGTCTTGTGGCTCACGCCACACCACTAGCACGGCAAATGGCATTGCCTTGTGTGTTCCGTTCAACCATCCCCGAAGGTTCACAGCACAGGATTTACAACACACGTGCGGAGCCCATTTTTTATCCTGGTCACCGACTTTGCAGGAAAAGTACAATTCATAAGCCTTTTTCACAGCAGGTGTCAGGTGAGTAACATTGGACTTAACAGTCACTCTTCCACATATGTAACAGAACTTGTTTGGGTTATTTACACATCTTCTTGGCATGATTTACAGTAAAGATACATCAAACACATATAATGTCAGAACCGGAGATACTTGTCACATCCGAACAGGAATATCTAACAGTCACACGTAGCAACAAACTGAAATCTTTGTGCTGCAAGTCCAGCTTTCAGTACCTCCTGAGCAGTACATTAACATTGTGTGAACTCATACAAGAGTTCTCGGAACAGACAAACATCCAGAACAACAATGAATAACAACACACAAACACACTCTCAATAATGTACCACCAGCTTCTGATACGGATTTTCACGCAGTGTTGCAACTCCACAAGGGGAAGTGTTGCCATCTTGAAAGAGGGAAATTTCGTATTTTAAAAATCCCTTTTTTCCCAATTGCGGGTAAATGGAGGCTGATACAAACAAATGCAGTAGTGCTCCTACATCAGGGTACCAAGGGGTATTATGGTCACTACATACCATCCAGGAAAGAAAACCTTTGTTACACAGTGTAGTTATTACAATTCATGCGTGGCATGAAGGAGCACAATGTGTGGCGATAAAAGAGTGACATTATGTATTGAAGAAATCACAAGAAATAAAGGATTGTATCAAAAGATGCATACGAGCATACCGACAGTAATTTATTTCCAATTCAGCCACTGGATAAACGTACGTTTATCTGTGGTAAAACGATGCTGTCACTACGAAATGACGTAGCAACATATCGCGAGGTCCTGGGCGAGATTAGAATACGACTGAAGCCCCCATCTGTTATTTAAATTTGAAATCTCAATGTGAATCGATTCAAAATCTTCAGGGATACGTCAGCAGATTTTCATATTAAAATAATAATAATAAATTACTGACAAAAATGATTGTTAATAATATGCAACGGAGAAATTTACACTTGGCAGAGGTATATTTTTGTAACACATTGCTGGAATTTTCTTGAACCAAAGTACAATGGTACTACTGGTAATGTAGTAGCAATAGTACGTTTTTAAAAATGTTATTCAGGCACTAAGACACACATAACTGAAATATCCTTAAAACTACTAAACGTTTGTTTTTTTAACAATCAGAATGCAAACTACAAATCTTTAACTACAATATTTTAACGAGTTTTCTTCGTTTCCTCATTTCAACATTTGTAGGATGGCATGATAAGAAAATATCGAAGGACGCACATAAAATATTGGTGTTTGGTAGAGCGGTGGGGGTGGGGGGGGGTGCTAAACCACAATCCTATTTAGGGCTCCAAATATATCTAGCTAGAAGGCTAGCTCTTCCACATATACGGTTTCAATATCAACAAATTTTAAAACAATAGTCATTTGCTCCATACGTGTTTTTGATACAATCAATTGGTACAGCTAATTTGAATTTCTTTTTAATATAGCAATTTTCAATTTGTTGCACATTAATTGTACTAGTTAAATATGGCAATTTGGAATTTCAGGACTTAGATGATAATTTTGAATCTCATTTTTGTTGTATACATCTGACGTGTTCTTGTAGTATTTATTTATTTATTTATTTATTTATTTATTTCGAACACACAGGCAGATGCCCAATTACAGTGTTCACAGAGTAAACAAGAAATATTTCACGCAGTGGCGTAACAAAATCATCAGGTACGCACCCGCATGAAACAAATTTGGGTCCGCTATGTACAGAAACGAGCCGAAGTGGTTAGCACAGCCCTCTACGACGCCAGGGGTCCCGGGTTCGAATCCGCAATAAGAAAAATAGAGAGTATAGTAAAAATAGAAATGTGTGAAAGGTGAGAAAAAGATGAAATACGGGGGATACTACCGCGTAGGAGTATTCCTTTAATTAAAAAAAAAGTTGTTAGGGCGTTTGACTACCATGCGAGAAACCCGGGTTCGATCCCCGATGGGGGAGAACCGGGATTTTTTCCACCTGTTCAAGCGGCTCCGGCGCCCACACAGCGTCGTATAAAGTGGGTACCTGGAGGAAATTCCGGGGTGTAAAGGCGGTCAGGGGCATGGTGCTGATCACATCACCCCCACCTTCAACCGTGATCAAGAAAATGTGGGGCCCTAAATCCACACTCCCTGTTCGCCTTCATGGCGTGGTGCAAAGCACAGGGGAGCACCTTATTTTTTCTTACTTTTATGTAGTACAGTCAGATTCTTCCAAAACATTTAAGTAATTACTTTGAATGACTAGTTGGGGCAACACTTGCATTAATAATTATGAAATCGAACCACCACCTGTGAATTTTCACAGATTAAAACTTATTTTTCGTCTATTCAAAAGAAGACAAATATTTACTTATCCCCTCCCTTGCCCAGTAGCGTAACTAATACGATATGCGCCCCTATCGTTTTTTTTAACAAAATGTTTTTTTTTTCTAGAATGTTAATTCACGCCTGAAAATACAATCATATAACTTGAATCAATCTAAAAACTGGTATGAAAAGTTAAGACAACAGACAAACTGTAAAAAATTACATAATATAATTGTATATGAAAACACACTGTTACCACAAAAATTACGATATTGGGTAATTATGCGATATCGCCCGAACACCTCTCACTCGTTTATTTCGTTAATTTTAGCAATGATACTTACCTATTCTGCATTGCAGAAGATTCTTTAAGGTGAAGTTATGCCTTTTCCCATAAAATACTGTCAACTTTTCATATTACGAGTCATTATTTGTCTTCCTAGTTCCGCTTGGGCGTGCACTCGTCATGGATCATCACGCGTCGTGCTTGTGTTTTGTCGATTTGGAGTGGGTATGCAGTGTTTCAACCTTCTTCACCGAAAAATACCTACTTTCGTGTTCATTGTCATCACAAACCATTGACGGATAGCCCCAAGAAACCATTCACGATTGCCCCACGAACTATTGACGGATAGCCCCAAGAAACCATTCACGATAGCCCCAAAAACCATTGACGGATAGCCCCCAAAACCATTTACGACATCCCCACGGACCATTTCCGGCAAGGTTAGGTTAGGTAAGCATAGTTAAAAAAGAAAAGAAAAAAAATTCTCGTAAGAAAAATGCACGTTCGGAAACACTGGCGAGACCGCGTGACTTTCGACGCTTGCGCCATCTGCAGGTACATAATGGAAACAACGGCATAATGTTGTCAGAAAATGCAAGTTCCTTACATAAAAAGTGATTATTTCTTGTTCTGCAGCATTCTATGGTGAAGTTTTCAGATTCCGCGAAAGAAAATACCTCGAAGAACTTCGACAATGCTACAGAAACTGATTTCAGTAAGTAGTTTCTCCTGTAAATTTGAAGAAATCCGTTCGGGCGGTATCGCATATTTACTTGATATTGTTAAATGTCCATTACTAGTCATATGCGCTTTTTGAAGGAAGCAAATTTTTTGTCAAGTCCAGTTTTCGAGCCCGAGCGCTTTCGATGCTTAACAGCGCCAGCCCACTAAATGTCACTCTTGACATTGTGCTCTCAAGTAATATTTGTTCAATTTTAGCTTGGAAAACTACTTCTCAGCTGTGACGAAGACGTCACAGGTGTCAAATCAAATACAGTATATAAGCAGTGCATACGTCAGGAATACTACTAGCCATAATTTTGTTTTCTATCAAGAGGAATTCTGCAACTTTGCTGGTTCAATATATATATCTTCTTTTGATTTCAGTTGACACTACATTCCGAAAATTAACAGTTTCTGTTGCTACAATGGCTCGAGAAAGCCAACCCATTTTCTAGTTGGCATCTACCTTCGGCAACGTAATCAACGAATTGAACTCTTCAGCCAATGGAGGTTTTCTTTTAATCTGTTAATTCACTTTCTACTTTTCTAGTGATTAACATTTCCTGTCTGCAGTTGTAGGCGCATAAAAATATGATATATTTGATGTGAAATATAATTTAACGCCGAAAGGAAAACTTTGGTGAACTTGGTAGACATTTTATATAGCGCTGCGCTAAAATCGAAATTTATCTGCTTATATTATATCTGTTGTAAAATACGAAAGCTCTTTGAGACGCTGACTAGCTGTCTTTTGTTTAGTTACGGGTGGGAAAATATAATAGGAAGGAACATTCCCTTCTGTTAGTAGGAGATGTGCCGTGATTCTGTCAAGAAAGTGTCACATGTTAGCGGAACGCTCACATGTGGACCAACCGCGTAACAATTTTTTTTTCATTTGTTTATATTTTGTTTTCGTGAGTTCTATTGGTCCTCTTGTGTTTAAATGGCTTATACTGCAATGGTTAATGCACGATACATACGTACTGTGAAAGTGTACGTGAGGAGCAGAGCGATATTCTTTACTCAGAAGATATCGATGTGAAGCAGCCTGGCATAACTGATCATGACAGCAACAGTGAAGAACAACAATCGAACTCAAAAAAATGTTCACTGGCAACAGTACACTGGACGTGACGAAACAACAATGTGCAATATTCACACAACGAACGAGAATGATATTGAGAACCAAAAAAACAGCAATGATTTTTTTTTTAAGAAATGGAAGTGTTAGCGTCGCTCTCACATGTCGATCATCTGTGTTACTCCGTCATAGTCCGACAACTCCGACAGGAGTTCCTCTAAGTTTCGATTTTGAGAAAGATAGTTCTTCTGTCGTGACCGTTGCTATAAGAATAAGAAACAAACAGAAGACCGTACAGGGTACAGAGAACACTGGCATCTACTGAAGACTTATCAGAATAGAGATTAAACTTTACCAACGCACTTATGGATGTTGTTAAGGTGATTTCAGTTTTATGTCTATGATCCAGGGACTCTAACACCAGGCCCGTACCCAGGGGTAGGGGGTCAAGGGGGCATCATGCCCCTTACCCTCGAGCAATGAAATATTTTGATGCAAACCTACAAAAATAACACGGATAATTTTTAAGATTTTGCAAGAATTTAGATTTCCTTCTTGTATAAATAAATGGGTTGTCTCTGGAGAGAGGCAGACTCCAGAAGTCTGCAGTCTACTATATTTAGTAATTTTTGTTTTATAACCATTTATGCGAAGCTACTAAATGTTACAATTTGGTCGGGACAGTTCACCATATTTACTCCCTGTTTTGACTTTTTTCGAACTGCAGTCTTGATGAGAAAATGTCCTCTTTTTGTTGTTAATTCACATTCATACATGTTCTTCATTATAAGGATAATTCCATAGCGTTGGTGATCATATTCAGAATACGAATTCCCATGGCGGAAGTGGGATCTCCCACGTGCCCACCAACAATCTTGTTCTATTAAAATTTTCCCCCATTAAAATTTTCCGAGTAATTAGTTTGGACTTCAAACATACTTTATTAAGAACAACATCATAAACATCATAAACACAGAAGGAATAACAAAGAATGATGTCAGCCTGTGTGTGAATCTTGCATACATCTCTTCTTCTCTCTCTCTCTCTCTCTCTAGGGCTGGTAACAGCATGGGGTAAAAACGTACTTTGCAGTAATAGATAAGATTTTAAAATTATATCAAATTGGACTAGTAAGAAATGGAGCCGTAGCTGCGAAGGTGGTTGTCATTGTCACCCTAGGCCCCTGGAACATAGAAATTAGAACGACCTGTTATTTCTCCTCCATTTCTCACCTCCTCTCGTCGGGAATAAAACATAGCATTTACATGTTAATTTAATAGGAAACTAATGTCTTCTTAAAGTTTCTCATTTTTTGTCCCTCCTCCTAGTTATCTTTAATTTGCAATCGATTTTGCAGATGTGAACAATAACACACCCTGCTTCAATGAAGATGATGTGGGATGCACAACCGACTGTCCTTTTATTAGCCACATTTCTTGAATGCTAAGTTTTCTTTTCATCGGATTCAGCGGAAAGAGTAAGTACATAACATTTCTACAATGTCTAAGTATGCCAGCTACATCTAGGTAGTGGGGTGCAAATTCTGCGCAGGGGGTGCGAAAATCGTTCTCGTCCTGAACGCTGAATTCTCTAGCTACAACTCTGATAAGGAAATATTCCATTTCGAGTGACCATTAATAGATATACACCATTGTAAAAACATAATTTAATTATCATTTTTAATAAAAAGTAATAATTAAATAATATCTAACACTTATTAAAAACATTTCACCTATCTTCTAATTTCTTGACATTTTGAACCAGTTGTTAAAGGAATTAATTTGCTAGTTTATAAATGTAGCAAATTAATTTGTTTATATAGGTTTATAAATATAAATTTAGCAGCGAGCACACATCCGTCATAGCAGTACTGACGGTAAAGTGGGGCAGTCTGAACTTTTTTTTTGTTCAACATTATTACAATGTCAATCCGTATCTCCGTCCTTATTTATACTTGCATCATGTAACGCAGGCTTGTTCCATTTCAAAACATGTCCCTTCCTTCGGGACATTTAACTTTCCGATAATTGTCGGAACCCCGAATACGTATGATACTTTTGTGACCCGCATTCTGCTTGTCGTCTGTGCGAAAACCGCGTATCAATGGCACTTCTTGTTTCTTATTCGAGGTGGTCTCCCTGAATTTGTTCCACATCTTATGATGGCTGTGGCAAATCTGGATGCTAGGCATTACGGATGCCCACACTCACCCTGAGGCCACAACTCAGCAGCACAATTTCTATGCCATCTTGACGAGTTTGTGACATCCTGGTTCACCTGGAACAAGGATAACACCCAGCCATTACATGGCTGACAATCCTACTTCGGTCAATACTAACTTTCTTCAGAATGAAGTTATGTATAAAACAACTTATGTTTCGTGTTTCTGAGTCAATTCTAGCCTGAAATCGTGTATCACATGACCACCTTCCCATTTCAAGAACATGAGCTGAATCTAAGATGGCGGACTTCAAGATGGCGACCGATGGTTTCCATCGGTAACGTCAGAACTGCCGTAAACCTTCGCGTTTCGGGACTATTCGCTATGGTACTTTTAGGTGCCCCACCCAGTATATAACCAACGTTTCGGACCCCCCCCCCTCCCAACAAAATCCTGGGTACGGGCCTGTACTATATAACACACTATGTAATTCAATAGTCATAGGTTTGCGGTTTGACCCATTCTCTCGTTCAATGCCTCATATGTTAATTTTTTGGTCTATTTATTTGGCGGAAGCTGCAACCTAAACAACAATGTATTATGCTACTTGACTGCTAGATTTGTTTACTGTTTTATTATTTTTTTACCTGGAAACATATTCTATTGTTAACAGTCATTATTATTTCACAATACACGATAACAATTTGAAATGCAATTTTTACTGAATGTAAACAGTACAAATGTAATAAAAAAAAGAACATTTAAAGAAGCTCACAGTAAACTAGTATTCAGTTCACCTGCAACATAAAGCAATACAGAAGTAACTAACCGACAATCATGTGGTGGAACGTTTTCATACTTGAAATAAGGTATGGGTTTAATTTTACCTGGGCATGTTTTCTTGCTGTCTAAATTAACCGGTCTATTAAAGTGAAGTACACCATGATAATTAAGCTTTTTGCTTTGTAGTCGGGGGGAGGGGAGGGGGAGGAAGGGGTATACCCACTCAGTGGGGTATTTGTGGTTTCATTTCGGGATGTATTTTTTGGGGGCATGGAAATTTGTATATGTTACTAAAAAGCAAACTAAACCATTGCCTTGCGGATCTAAATACCTTAGAACTTTGATTCTAACCTACGTCATTAAATCTTATGATAATAATTACACGTAATTTTAGAAGCACTATTTACATTGTAAGAACCCAAAACTCAAACACAGAAAGGCCACCCCGATGGCACAGTGGTGGAGTCGTCGCCTTGTAATCAAGGGGTCCCGGGTTCCATACCCAGGAAAGCACATAGTGGTTCGGATACCACTTGAAACTGTAGGCCCAGTCCCGATTAGCTTTACTGTGCATATGGGCTTAAAACGCCTAATCAATCAATCAATCAAATACAGAAAGAACTATCGAACTAGTAACATCGTAAAACTTAACCGAACTTATATTGCCAAGTTCAAAATTAACGCCAATCAAACCTACCTACAAGTTTCTTGTGAACAATGCAAAATATGAACTATGCTGTTAATAGTTAAGTGCAAAACCACCTGCTTTTGTCTTAGCTCGGCAAGGTTGGCCAGTTGCAGTATGGTGTCCTTTAATCTACAAGGCTGCATAATTTTTGGAAGGGAAATATTTGATGACTAGACCATCAATGGACACGAACGACTTATCAATTGTGTTTGTTACATTGTTATGAAATGGCAAACTATATGCTTTCGATCACATTTTCTTCGAGGGGATAAAAACATCCCCGGCATGGATACAAATTTTATTTTAAAGGGGATGCATTTTTTCTAGGGTGAAATCCCTGCCCCACCCCTTCGTTAAATCGCACACTGATGTAGTGTAAAATACAATTTGAAAAGGAGATTTTGTTCAAAGTGACAGCAGGAAATCCTGCTTTCGATTCTGGTTAAGACATAATTATAATGTATCAAGTCAGTATAAATATTATATACAGGGTGTTTCTGTGACCGTGTTGCACATGGGCGTCGCCTGAAATACTTGCAGGGGGCGGGGCAAGTGATAAAAGTTGAATAGTAGAAAAATAATAAGTATTATTACCATGGTTATAAATGTTATTATATAATAATAAAAATAAATATTGTAAACTAACAAAAATAAATTTTATTCGAAATAAAAATAATAATAAATTATTATTATTATGTAAATGGGGAGACTCGATCAACCAATCGAGTGAATACCAGCACAACTATTTTCCATTATTTCTCTTGCATTATGCAGTTAGTATCTGAAATGCATTTTGATATTAACTTTTGCACGTCTCATTCAAGAAAGGCTTTAAATGTTACGGGGATTTTTAATTTCATAATTTGATGAGGTAATCTAGTGCACCTTATTCTGTTAGGGCTGGGAGGAGGGAACGGGAGGATGGTTGGTGACGACGAGAACTTGGGAAAGTTCTAAAACTATAAAAACTTTAAAAGAATCTTAAATGGCGTTAATTTGATGAGGTAATCTAGTGCACCTTATTCTGTTAGGGCTGGGAGGAGGGAACGGGAGGATGGTTGGTGACGACGAGAACTTGGGAAAGTTCTTAAACTATAAAAACTTTAAAAAAGTCTTAAATGGCGTTAATTTGATGAGGTAATCTAGTGCACCTTATTCTGTTAGGGCTGGGAGGAGGGAACGGGAGGATGGTTGGTGACGACGAGAACTTGGGAAAGTTCTAAAACTATAAAAACTTTAAAAGAATCTTAAATGGCGTTAATTTGATGAGGTAATCTAGTGCACCTTATTCTGTTAGGGCTGGGAGGAGGGAACGGGAAGATGGTTGGTGACGACGAGAACTTGGGAAAGTTCTTAAACTATAAAAACTTTAAAAAAATCTTAAATGGCGTTAATTTGATGAGGTAATCTAGTGCACCTTATTCTGTTAGGGCTGGGAGGAGGGAACGGGAGGATGGTTGGTGACGACGAGAACTTGGGAAAGTTCTAAAACTATAAAAACTTTAAAAGAATCTTCAATGGCGTTAATTTGATGAGGTAATCTAGTGCACCTTATTCTGTTAGGGCTGGGAGGAGGGAACGGGAGGATGGTTGGTGACGACTAGAACTTGGGAAAGTTCTAAAACTATAAAAACTTTAAAAGAATCTTAAATGGCGTTAATTTGATGAGGTAATCTAGTGCACCTTATTCTGTTAGGGCTGGGAGGAGGGAACGGGAAGATGGTTGGTGACGACGAGAACTTGGGAAAGTTCTTAAACTATAAAAACTTTAAAAAAATCTTAAATGGCGTTAATTTGATGAGGTAATCTAGTGCACCTTATTCTGTTAGGGCTGGGAGGAGGGAACGGGAGGATGGTTGGTGACGACGAGAACTTGGGAAAGTTCTAAAACTATAAAAACTTTAAAGAAGTCTTAAATGGCGTTAATTTGATGAGGTAATCTAGTGCACCTTATTCTGTTAGGGCTGGGAGGAGGGAACGGGAGGATGGTTGGTGACGACGAGAACTTGGGAAAGTTCTTAAACTATAAAAACTTTAAAAAAATCTTAAATGGCGTTAATTTGATGAGGTAATCTAGTGCACCTTATTCTGTTAGGGCTGGGAGGAGGGAACGGGAGGATGGTTGGTGACGACGAGAACTTGGGAAAGTTCTTAAACTATAAAAACTTTAAAAAAATCTTAAATGGCGTTAATTTGATGAGGTAATCTAGTGCACCTTATTCTGTTAGGGCTGGGAGGAGGGAACGGGAGGATGGTTGGTGACGACGAGAACTTGGGAAAGTTCTAAAACTATAAAAACTTTAAAAGAATCTTAAATGGCGTTAATTTGATGAGGTAATCTAGTGCACCTTATTCTGTTAGGGCTGGGAGGAGGGAACGGGAGGATGGTTGGTGACGACGAGAACTTGGGAAAGTTCTTAAACTATAAAAACTTTAAAAAAATCTTAAATGGCGTTAATTTGATGAGGTAATCTAGTGCACCTTATTCTGTTAGGGCTGGGAGGAGGGAACGGGAGGATGGTTGGTGACGACGAGAACTTGGGAAAGTTCTAAAACTATAAAAACTTTAAAAGAATCTTAAATGGCGTTAATTTGATGAGGTAATCTAGTGCACCTTATTCTGTTAGGGCTGGGAGGAGGGAACGGGAGGATGGTTGGTGACGACGAGAACTTGGGAAAGTTCTTAAACTATAAAAACTTTAAAAAAATCTTAAATGGCGTTAATTTGATGAGGTAATCTAGTGCACCTTATTCTGTTAGGGCTGGGAGGAGGGAACGGGAGGATGGTTGGTGACGACGAGAACTTGGGAAAGTTCTTAAACTATAAAAACTTTAAAAAAATCTTAAATGGCGTTAATTTGATGAGGTAATCTAGTGCACCTTATTCTGTTAGGGCTGGGAGGAGGGAACGGGAGGATGGTTGGTGACGACGAGAACTTGGGAAAGTTCTAAAACTATAAAAACTTTAAAGAAGTCTTAAATGGCGTTAATTTGATGAGGTAATCTAGTGCACCTTATTCTGTTAGGGCTGGGAGGAGGGAACGGGAGGATGGTTGGTGACGACGAGAACTTGGGAAAGTTCTAAAACTATAAAAACTTTAAAAGAATCTTAAATGGCGTTAATTTGATGAGGTAATCTAGTGCACCTTATTCTGTTAGGGCTGGGAGGAGGGAACGGGAGGATGGTTGGTGACGACGAGAACTTGGGAAAGTTCTTAAACTATAAAAACTTTAAAAGAATCTTAAATGGCGTTAATTTGATGAGGTAATCTAGTGCACCTTATTCTGTTAGGGCTGGGAGGAGGGAACGGGAGGATGGTTGGTGACGACGAGAACTTGGGAAAGTTCTAAAACTATAAAAACTTTAAAAGAATCTTAAATGGCGTTAATTTGATGAGGTAATCTAGTGCACCTTATTCTGTTAGGGCTGGGAGGAGGGAACGGGAGGATGGTTGGTGACGACGAGAACTTGGGAAAGTTCTTAAACTATAAAAACTTTAAAAAAATCTTAAATGGCGTTAATTTGATGAGGTAATCTAGTGCACCTTATTCTGTTAGGGCTGGGAGGAGGGAACGGGAGGATGGTTGGTGACGACGAGAACTTGGGAAAGTTCTAAAACTATAAAAACTTTAAAGAAATCTTAAATGGCGTTAATTTGATGAGGTAATCTAGTGCACCTTATTCTGTTAGGGCTGGGAGGAGGGAACGGGAGGATGGTTGGTGACGACGAGAACTTGGGAAAGTTCTTAAACTATAAAAACTTTAAAAAAATCTTAAATGGCGTTAATTTGATGAGGTAATCTAGTGCATCTTATTCTGTTAGGGCTGGGAGGAGGGAACGGGAGGATGGTTGGTGACGACGAGAACTTGGGAAAGTTCTTAAACTATAAAAACTTTAAAAAAATCTTAAATGGCGTTAATTTGATGAGGTAATCTAGTGCACCTTATTCTGTTAGGGCTGGGAGGAGGGAACGGGAGGATGGTTGGTGACGACGAGAACTTGGGAAAGTTCTTAAACTATAAAAACTTTAAAAGAATCTTAAATGGCGTTAATTTGATGAGGTAATCTAGTGCACCTTATTCTGTTAGGGCTGGGAGGAGGGAACGGGAGGATGGTTGGTGACGACGAGAACTTGGGAAAGTTCTAAAACTATAAAAACTTTAAAGAAGTCTTAAATGGCGTTAATTTGATGAGGTAATCTAGTGCACCTTATTCTGTTAGGGCTGGGAGGAGGGAACGGGAGGATGGTTGGTGACGACGAGAACTTGGGAAAGTTCTAAAACTATAAAAACTTTAAAAGAATCTTAAATGGCGTTAATTTGATGAGGTAATCTAGTGCACCTTATTCTGTTAGGGCTGGGAGGAGGGAACGGGAGGATGGTTGGTGACGACGAGAACTTGGGAAAGTTCTTAAACTATAAAAACTTTAAAAAAATCTTAAATGGCGTTAATTTGATGAGGTAATCTAGTGCACCTTATTCTGTTAGGGCTGGGAGGAGGGAACGGGAGGATGGTTGGTGACGACGAGAACTTGGGAAAGTTCTTAAACTATAAAAACTTTAAAAAAATCTTAAATGGCGTTAATTTGATGAGGTAATCTAGTGCACCTTATTCTGTTAGGGCTGGGAGGAGGGAACGGGAGGATGGTTGGTGACGACGAGAACTTGGGAAAGTTCTAAAACTATAAAAACTTTAAAAGAATCTTAAATGGCGTTAATTTGATGAGGTAATCTAGTGCACCTTATTCTGTTAGGGCTGGGAGGAGGGAACGGGAGGATGGTTGGTGACGACGAGAACTTGGGAAAGTTCTTAAACTATAAAAACTTTAAAAAAATCTTAAATGGCGTTAATTTGATGAGGTAATCTAGTGCACCTTATTCTGTTAGGGCTGGGAGGAGGGAACGGGAGGATGGTTGGTGACGACGAGAACTTGGGAAAGTTCTAAAACTATAAAAACTTTAAAAGAATCTTAAATGGCGTTAATTTGATGAGGTAATCTAGTGCACCTTATTCTGTTAGGGCTGGGAGGAGGGAACGGGAGGATGGTTGGTGACGACGAGAACTTGGGAAAGTTCTTAAACTATAAAAACTTTAAAAAAATCTTAAATGGCGTTAATTTGATGAGGTAATCTAGTGCACCTTATTCTGTTAGGGCTGGGAGGAGGGAACGGGAGGATGGTTGGTGACGACGAGAACTTGGGAAAGTTCTAAAACTATAAAAACTTTAAAGAAGTCTTAAATGGCGTTAATTTGATGAGGTAATCTAGTGCACCTTATTCTGTTAGGGCTGGGAGGAGGGAACGGGAGGATGGTTGGTGACGACGAGAACTTGGGAAAGTTCTTAAACTATAAAAACTTTAAAAAAATCTTAAATGGCGTTAATTTGATGAGGTAATCTAGTGCACCTTATTCTGTTAGGGCTGGGAGGAGGGAACGGGAGGATGGTTGGTGACGACGAGAACTTGGGAAAGTTCTTAAACTATAAAAACTTTAAAAAAATCTTAAATGGCGTTAATTTGATGAGGTAATCTAGTGCACCTTATTCTGTTAGGGCTGGGAGGAGGGAACGGGAGGATGGTTGGTGACGACGAGAACTTGGGAAAGTTCTAAAACTATAAAAACTTTAAAGAAGTCTTAAATGGCGTTAATTTGATGAGGTAATCTAGTGCACCTTATTCTGTTAGGGCTGGGAGGAGGGAACGGGAGGATGGTTGGTGACGACGAGAACTTGGGAAAGTTCTAAAACTATAAAAACTTTAAAAGAATCTTAAATGGCGTTAATTTGATGAGGTAATCTAGTGCACCTTATTCTGTTAGGGCTGGGAGGAGGGAACGGGAGGATGGTTGGTGACGACGAGAACTTGGGAAAGTTCTTAAACTATAAAAACTTTAAAAAAATCTTAAATGGCGTTAATTTGATGAGGTAATCTAGTGCACCTTATTCTGTTAGGGCTGGGAGGAGGGAACGGGAGGATGGTTGGTGACGACGAGAACTTGGGAAAGTTCTTAAACTATTAAAACTTTAAAAAAATCTTAAATGGCGTTAATTTGATGAGGTAATCTAGTGCACCTTATTCTGTTAGGGCTGGGAGGAGGGAACGGGAGGATGGTTGGTGACGACGAGAACTTGGGAAAGTTCTAAAACTATAAAAACTTTAAAAGAATCTTAAATGGCGTTAATTTGATGAGGTAATCTAGTGCACCTTATTCTGTTAGGGCTGGGAGGAGGGAACGGGAGGATGGTTGGTGACGACGAGAACTTGGGAAAGTTCTTAAACTATAAAAACTTTAAAAAAATCTTAAATGGCGTTAATTTGATGAGGTAATCTAGTGCACCTTATTCTGTTAGGGCTGGGAGGAGGGAACGGGAGGATGGTTGGTGACGACGAGAACTTGGGAAAGTTCTAAAACTATAAAAACTTTAAAGAAATCTTAAATGGCGTTAATTTGATGAGGTAATCTAGTGCACCTTATTCTGTTAGGGCTGGGAGGAGGGAACGGGAGGATGGTTGGTGACGACGAGAACTTGGGAAAGTTCTTAAACTATAAAAACTTTAAAAAAATCTTAAATGGCGTTAATTTGATGAGGTAATCTAGTGCATCTTATTCTGTTAGGGCTGGGAGGAGGGAACGGGAGGATGGTTGGTGACGACGAGAACTTGGGAAAGTTCTTAAACTATAAAAACTTTAAAAAAATCTTAAATGGCGTTAATTTGATGAGGTAATCTAGTGCACCTTATTCTGTTAGGGCTGGGAGGAGGGAACGGGAGGATGGTTGGTGACGACGAGAACTTGGGAAAGTTCTTAAACTATAAAAACTTTAAAAGAATCTTAAATGGCGTTAATTTGATGAGGTAATCTAGTGCACCTTATTCTGTTAGGGCTGGGAGGAGGGAACGGGAGGATGGTTGGTGACGACGAGAACTTGGGAAAGTTCTAAAACTATAAAAACTTTAAAGAAGTCTTAAATGGCGTTAATTTGATGAGGTAATCTAGTGCACCTTATTCTGTTAGGGCTGGGAGGAGGGAACGGGAGGATGGTTGGTGACGACGAGAACTTGGGAAAGTTCTAAAACTATAAAAACTTTAAAAGAATCTTAAATGGCGTTAATTTGATGAGGTAATCTAGTGCACCTTATTCTGTTAGGGCTGGGAGGAGGGAACGGGAGGATGGTTGGTGACGACGAGAACTTGGGAAAGTTCTTAAACTATAAAAACTTTAAAAAAATCTTAAATGGCGTTAATTTGATGAGGTAATCTAGTGCACCTTATTCTGTTAGGGCTGGGAGGAGGGAACGGGAGGATGGTTGGTGACGACGAGAACTTGGGAAAGTTCTAAAACTATAAAAACTTTAAAAGAATCTTAAATGGCGTTAATTTGATGAGGTAATCTAGTGCACCTTATTCTGTTAGGGCTGGGAGGAGGGAACGGGAGGATGGTTGGTGACGACGAGAACTTGGGAAAGTTCTTAAACTATAAAATCTTTAAAGAAGTCTTAAATGGCGTAATTTGATGAGGTAATCTAGTGCACCTTATTCTGTTAGTGCTGGGAGGAGGGAACGGGAGGATGGTTGGTGACGACGAGAACTTGGGAAAGTTCTAAAACTATAAAAAGTTTAAAAGAATCTTCAATGGCGTTAATTTGATGTGGTAATCCAGTGCACCTTATTCTGTTAGGGCTGGGAGGAGGGAACGGGAGGATGGTTGGTGACGACGAGAACTTGGGAAAGTTCTAAAACTATAAAAACTTTAAAAGAATCTTAAATGGCGTTAATTTGATGAGGTAATCTAGTGCACCTTATTCTGTTAGGGCTGGGAGGAGGGAACGGGAGGATGGTTGGTGACGACGAGAACTTGGGAAAGTTCTTAAACTATAAAAACTTTAAAAAAATCTTAAATGGCGTTAATTTGATGAGGTAATCTAGTGCACCTTATTCTGTTAGGGCTGGGAGGAGGGAACGGGAGGATGGTTGGTGACGACGAGAACTTGGGAAAGTTCTAAAACTATAAAAACTTTAAAAGAATCTTAAATGGCGTTAATTTGATGAGGTAATCTAGTGCACCTTATTCTGTTAGGGCTGGGAGGAGGGAACGGGAGGATGGTTGGTGACGACGAGAACTTGGGAAAGTTCTAAAACTATAAAAACATTTAAAGAATCTTCAATGGCGTTAATTTGATGAGGTAATCTAGTGCACCTTATTCTGTTAGGGCTGGGAGGAGGGAACGGGAGGATGGTTGGTGACGACGAGAACTTGGGAAAGTTCTTAAACTATAAAAACTTTAAAGAAGTCTTAAATAACGTTAGAACAAATATTTTTTATGTATGACACGTACCTACGTGAAAACAAACGCGTGTAGAGACGTGTGTAGGTAATTTGTACAGAAATTCCCATGCGTTTCAACTCCACACAGAGATACGGTTAGATATCTTGTCCTTAAATTACGAGAAACTGTATCGTTAAATTTTAAAACACCTAAGCAAAAACGACGGATTCTAACCGAAGCAAAACTCGATGAAATTGGTGCAGCGTTAGAACGTTCTCCAAACAAACCTCTACGCCGTGTTTCACAAGAGGTGGGCGTGTCAAAATCATCGGCACATACAGTCACTAAGCTACTAAAATTAAAACCATACTCTTATAACACAGGTCAGTGCTCGTTTTGCAATATTTATATAAATGTCTGCATATGTCCATAAAAATAAGCGGGCATTTCAGGCCGCAAATGTCGGCATCTCCGTCAGTGCCGCCCGCCATGCTTCTCCCGATCTCTCGGCTGCAGATCGAAATGGACGCACGGTACATTATTTTCGTTAGAAATTCATTATTTCACCTAAAGAAATGTTCCGCAATGCAGAATAGTACATTAGCAATATAAAAAATTGCGAAATAAATCATTGATAGGTGTCTCCGGTATAGTAAAGTAGTACCGATAAATTATATAATATATTAGTAAAGTTTGGAATACCTAAGAAGGTTGTTAGTATGATAAAAGTATGCACCAGTGAACAGTGGCGAAGCTAAGGCGTAAATACTGGGTAGGCTGAAAAATCTGCTTATATATTTTTTTTATACAGCAGGTTCATGCGTCGATTCTTGTTGGTCGCAAAAGTATCAATTACTCTTTCCTTGAAGCTTTGATCAATAGAAAGTTCTTTAACCAGTTTTTTTTTTCAATGGCTATTGTACTGAGAGAACTTTATCTTTTATTTTTCATTGAATTACGGAGATTTTTTTTTTTACTTTCTTGAGGGTGCTCATACTTCTTTCGGAGGAAGCTGGGAATGTATTTCCAGTTGTACAGTCAGTGTGTCCAAGATTTCGTAGGTTAAGCATCTGAGAGCCACGAAGTCTTGTTCACTTACATTTATTTTACTGCAAATCATCTTAGTATTATATTTTTATAACATAAATACGTACACTATGTGACACACACACAAACACACGCGCGGATGCACTTGAAGTAAATTAACATTCAACAATGCAGCGCGTGAACGACGCACTTTGCACAAGAAGACTAGCGAACTTTGATTGTTACAGGGTACAAGAACATTTTAATTTCAACATTTTTTTGGGTAGGCTAAGCCTCAAAAGCCTCATAGGAGCTTCGCCACTGCCAGTGAAACAGAAAGTAAAATTCGTGTTGGTATTGATGTGTCTGACAAATTTAAAATTCATGATGGGTTAAAACAAGGAGATGCATTATCTCCATTGCTCTTTAATTTTGCCTTAGAATATGCTGTTCGGAAGGTAAAAGAAACTAACGAAGGACTAAAATTAAACGGCGTGACTCAGTTGTTAGCATATGCAGATGTTGTAGACTTATTAGGAGATGATATAAATACAATTAAGAATAATGCTAAAATATTTTTCAAAATGCTAAAGAGATAGGTTTGGAAGTTAACAAAGAGAAAACTAAATATATGCTCACAGGCCGAAACCAAGTGTTAGGTAATAATCAAAATCTAATTATTGATAACATCTCGTTTGAACCAGTTTCCAAATTCAAATACTTAGGAGTAATATTAACAAGTGAAAATTATATTAAAGAAGAAATAAAAAGTGGGCTTAATTCATGAAATGCATGTTACTTCTATCTTCATAAACTTTTGTCTTCTCGTTTAATATCTAAGAAACTAAAAGTTAAAATATTCAAAACAGTAATTTTGCCTGTAGTATTATATGGGTGTGAAACTTGATCCCTTACATTGAATGAGGAACATAAATTGAGAGTATTTGAAAATAAGATCCTTAGGAAAATATTTGGACCTAAAAGGGATGAGGAGACAGTTGAGTGGAGAAGGTTACATAATTTAGATCTACATAATTTGTATTCATGTGCAGATATTATTAGAATAATTAAATCAAGAAGACTTAGGTGGGCAGGCCATGTGGCACAAATGGGAGAAGAAAGAGGAGTTTACAGGATTCTTGTTGGGAAACCTGATGGTAAGAGCCCTGTAGGAAGGGGAAGACGAAGATGGAGGGACAACGTTGAGTTGGACCTAAAGGAAATCGGTAGGGATGGAAAAGAGAATTATAGATGTTGCTCAAGATAGGGACAGATGGAAGGCCTGTGTTGCTGCAGCCATGAACCTTCGGGTTTGAGAAGGCTAGAAAGTTAGTTAGTTAGTGCACTTTACTCTGTTAGGGCAGGGAGGAGGGAACGGGAGGAAGGTTGGTGATGACGGGAACTTGGGAAAGTTCTTAAACTACAAAAACTTTAAAAAATTCGGAATGGCGTTAATTTGATAAGGTATCTAGTGCACTTTACTCTGTTAGGGTAGGGAGGAGGGAACGGAAGGATGGATGGTGACTACGGGAACTTTGCAAAGTTCTTAAGGGGAAAACGAGACTTCCAAAGGTGCAAGGCTAGCGTTGCGCCCAAAAACACGCCCCGCCATGTTAATACGTCACTACTTAGAGAGAGCTCCTTTGACGTCTGCCTCGAGCGTCCAGTTTACTGGGGGTAGCCACAGAGCTAAAGTGTTCAGCAGTTTTGCAAATCAAATCTGTGCAGATTTAAATAATGAAAGAAGGAACGATAGTGGAAGGGAAAGCTTTGGTTTGTAATTATTTTATGGTTTAGAAAAGATATCCCCATGCGTTTCAAATTCCTAGAACAGAATTCTATTGCTTGTCCCTTTATCGGCGCGGGAATGAATGAAATAGCTGTTCCTCTCACATGCACTCAACCTTTCTGCTATTGACCTACCCTGCAAAGGAGGGGAAATGCCACTTTCTGAAAATTCGGAGAAACATCGAAGCGGTCGATTAATCTGTTGATTTGGTGGACAATTGATATCTGTCAGATAGTTTGAAGTAGGATTTGTGGTCCGACCGGTGGTAAACTTCTGTAAACGCGAGAAGATAGAATCGCGAAGTGTTTGTGATCTCGTTTTCCTACATCGCGAGTGAAATGTCGAATGAGAAGCTGCCAGATTGTCTTCATCTGGAAACAATGGATTAGGATCGACTGATCGACCAAATATCGAACATATTGGCATTCTAAAAGAGAGTCTGGCTACCACACAAGATCCTGGGTTCGATTCCCAGGGTGGTTGATCTCATGTATAATGAAGAATAAACCACGTTTCAATTAAGGAAGGAAACTAGGTATGTAGCAATTGTTTTTACAGCCGTCTGTATGCTCTATAAGTATTATGTTACAAAATTTGTATATATTTCTGACTTTCTGTGATTTTTATGCAAATGCGGAAGCTGCTGCTGCTTAGGTGGCTAGGTTGGCTAGACATACAAATATAATTAATCCCTAGTCATACAGCGAATACTTATAATATAATCATGAGTTATGGAGAAGCAAATAACTTATCAAGCATTTTCTGTTTCTATTTGTTGTGCAGTGTTTAACAAGGTGTATTACGATGCCAGGGGTCCCGGGTTCGAATCCCGGACTGGGCGTGTGTGTTCTTTATGATGGTCCTCTCATCAATTTCACATCACTCATTGTCATCTTCATCTTCACGATAATCAAAAAGTGACAGAAAAGCGAAGTAAAATAAACCAAATCAAGCATTTATATATTTCTATATTAAGCCGCTTTTCTACCTCTTGGGTTAAATGCGACGATGAGGATGAATTATGAGCTGAAGGAATGGCGATGGGACAGACATGATACAATCATACCTGTCCAATGTCCGAACCTTGGACCTCTGGTTTCGTAGCGTGTTAAACTCAGTGGAATTCTTAGGAAGAAAAACTGTACAAGTAGGGTGAAAAGAAGCAAAGTTGTACGATGCATAAAAAGCCATGTTTCGTTCTTCTAAAAACTTCCAATTATCGAGTTCGTGTTTTAAGTCCACTGTATGTACAGTAAGGCTAATCGGGGATCCGAACCACTATCTGCCTCCAACGGGTATCGAACCCGGAACCCCTTGATTACAAGGCGGCGACGCTACCACTCTCTCGAGGAGGCGAGAAAAACTTACAATTAGTCAGTAAAATTAATATTGACGGACAAGGCCTGCGAAGAGTTCTTTCATTCGGTTGCGCGTTGTTATCACATCGAGTCCCGTTGTTTCGAGAGCAGAATTTGCTTCCATATCGCTTTCAAGTACTTCCCAAATTGTCCTCACGATGTTGGAACAGCACAGAAATTTTAAAACTAATACAAGCGGCACATACCTAGGGAAGAGGCTCGGGGGCTGCAGTCCTTTCCGAAATCAAATATCTGATTTTAATAATGTGTAGTATAGTAATTAAATTTACTTAATTAACAGGATTAAACATCTTGTATATGGTAAGTTGCAATATACCAAGAAATTCATCTTCAGCGCATTTACTCCTCCCCCCAACCTTTTCGTCTTTAGATGGCGGCTGCTGATAAGGGATAAGCCCCTTCCGAAATCAAATTCTGGCTACCGGCCTGACCTCCAGGGATCGAACCTTGAACCTTTCGATTGATACATTAATTGAACTGGTGTTTTAAGTCCACTTTATGCACAGTAAGGCTAATCGGGACTGGACATACAGTTTAAAGTGAGATGTTAACAACTATGTGCCTCAATCGGGAATCGAACCCGGGCAGGTTGTTGAACCTGCCGAACCAAAGAGGAGAGCGTAATCATTTGAGCGTGTGGGAACTTTGTTTTATCCAGTGCCATCATATATTCAGTTTTCCACACACAAATAAGATTAATTTTAAGAAATTAGACGTGTGCATAAAATTTATTATCGTCATCATTCTCCAAGTGAACAATCAGATGCCATAGAAGACTCGGGCCCGCCTTATAGAATCGTGCTTAACGGGGTCGTCTTGAACTAAGAGATACCGGATTCGATTCCGGTATAAACTGTATACATGAGATGCCTAGCTTGAACTCATTACGCACACATTTCATATTTGCACTGTTGCCAATACTTGTAAACCTGGTTCCAGCACTTTATATCTAAAACCACGGAAAAGGGTTTTATCTACTTCTCAATTTTCTTCCAGCAAATGTACAAATCTAAAGACTAATAACATTGTTCTTGGTGTATGAGCCATTAAGTTAATGAGTTCATTCTGCATTTAGTTTCCCGAGTAATGGCTGTGGATTTCGCAAGAGTATATCCGTAGACTGTTGGGGGCTACACAAGAAAATGATGTTCCTTTCCAATTTATTGATTGATTGAGTTGGTGTTTTAAGTACACTTTATACACAGTAAGGCTAATCGAGACTGGTTCTACAGTATAAAGTGGGATCCGAACCACTTTAAGCATCCATCGGGTATCGAACCCGGAACCCCTTGATTACAAGGCGACGGTGCTAGCATGCGCCACCGAGGAGGCCCTTGCTCCTTTTCTATCAAGACGATATATATATATATATATATATATATATATATATATATATATATATATATATATATATACACACACACACACACACACACACATACATACATATATAATGTATGTATACAGTATAGGCCTATATGGTGTATAAATAGTTTGTTAATTTATAATAGTTTGATAGAAAAAAATCTTACGTTTGGGCGTCCTCAAACTGATCAACCTAGCTACGTCCCTGTATTTAAGCATCCGCAATTGTTTTGTACGAAAAAACTTTTTATGGGAAACGTTATTGCCCTGGGTTGAATAGTTATCGGCTTTTAAAAGTGTGAGGTGATACGTTGTTTACATCTCACTCAGTCGCCATTTCATGTGTACTCGTGACCAAGAGCTCGCTTCTGATTGGTTATGCTACGAAAAATACTACGGAAATAGGATCGATTCTATCCTTACTTTAATCACATATGTGGAATCTTGGTTAGAGATCAGTTCGTTCATATTAACTCTCAACCATTACCAGCGCATAGTTAGAGATCGGTTAGTTCATCGAACTATCCAGCCTTTCTATTGCCTATTTTTGGGGGAGCAGGAAAAGTTTTATAGTATCCTTGCTGTGACTCATCTCACCCAACAGGTCGTTAGGTGCTGGGGCTTGCCCCGAGTTGATAGTAGCTTCCTGGAGATAAGGCATGTTCGAAAAGGTTTATAGTATCCCGATTCTATCCTTCAGAAATGCCATGGCATCAGAAATACCATAGAGTTTTCACTTTACACGGTATCATTTTGGTCATGGCGTAAATGTTAAGAAAAATGCTAAGGTAAATGCTTTCCTGTGAAGCCGGCCTTGGACAAGGTCGGGAGACAGATAAAGATCAAGTTTTTGTCCTAATGTCCAGAATCATACCACACATTAAGCCATATCATGGTACACTGGCTACCACGACAAGAACACGCAGCCACTTTGTTCCTCTGTGTGTACAAAGGGAGAAGTGTTGGCAGGTCATACTTGGAGAGAGAGTCAGTTCGTCATTGTACGTACAAGATAATCTCTTCCACGGACATGAACCCTTGCGAATCCACGCTGCGCCGTCATCTTGATAAGCAGACCGCCCACACGGAGACCTCCTGATCTTCCATGTCAAACCCAGATATCTCCAGACTGGTCTCTAAGGTGGGGGAGGGGGATACCCTCCCTCCCGCGTTGCAGATACCTAATTGAATCTGAACTGGTATAATTCGTCCCTTCTCAAAGGGCAAGGAACAAAGGTATATTTTTCTCAATTCTCCGAACCCCCTCCTTGTTATGGGGATTAGCGTGTGTGCGTGTGTGCTTAGCGTGAGCACGCGTTCCTTCTTTGCGATTCTGTCCTTTATTCGCTGTTTCTTGTCCGTGACGTCTGAATGGAACCATTTGTCGACCAAATTGAAGCTGACAAAGCAGTGTGGCTAACCGGAAGGTTTGTCCAACAATAAATATTGTTGCAGCTTCAATACGTGCGTTTCTTGTCTCAAGTACGTCATTTGCACATCTCAGTGTCATGAGGCAAGCGCGAAATTTGGCAAGATGATACTGTTCAATACATAGGTCGGTCCGCAGCAAAAAGTCTGGCACAGCGGTCGCGATTTGCTGTCACAAAATTCGACTGCAGTTTTTACGTGGTGTGGTATTTTATACGCTCTGTAACATCCTGTTTGGGAAAGGTGTTGGTTATAGTGTAAGGTATGATATAAACAGAGTGCCTGTGATGATTATCTGCCACTGACCAAGGCTCCACCTCATCTAGTGGTCTAGATAACACCTGTTTTTGGATGTAAAATCCAGAGAGGATTGTTTATTCTTGGGGTAGGCCATCACGTCAGAGAAGTTCGGGGTTGACACTTGAAGTGATCAACTTGAAACTTTATTACGTTCATCACTTCAAGTGTCAACCCCAAAATTCTCTAACATCCAGTGTTCGAGGGACTACGGACAGATGAATAGTTGGCAGTGGCGGTGATTGGGTTCCAAAACTAGGGTGCGGGGAGGACAGTTTACTTCCCCTTCTTAGATAAGGTTCAGTATAGTGAGAGGGCAAAAGTGACAAAAGTGGGAGGGGCAACCGCCTCCCTATTGATTGATTGATTGATTTGATGTTTTAAGTCCACTTTATGCACAGGAAGGCTACATCTACAGTTTAAAGTGGGATCTGAACCAATATGAGCCTCCACCGGGTATCCGAACCCTGGACCCCTTGATTGCAAGGCGACGACGCTACCACTGCGCCATCGGAGAGGCTCTGCCCCTCTTTTATTAGCCACTGGTGTTGATTTATTTAAATCTATCTCTATGCTTTATTCTCTGCGAGTCTTTAAAGTAGTGCAGTATTAACATGATTTGTATGTATTCAAGACATCCAAGATTCGATTTCTAGTTTCGATTAGCATAATTGTGCTAAACTTCGCCTTACTCTTTGACTGACTGGAAAACGTTATGACCGAAGCATTGAAGTATTCTATCATATTATGTTGCTCGAACATTTCTTTGTTTTTTTGGGATATAACTACGTCATTACTTACAGTTGCGTATTTAGTATTTCCTTTTAGGAAGGGCACGTGCCTCCGTAGAAGATAGCTATACGGTAATGAGTGGGGCTCGGAAGTTGATGAAGAATCATGTTTTTTCTGAGCCTTGATAACAATGCTAAACTTGATATCAGTTCCTTTCCTTAAGTGACAACCAGAAAACATAGTTTTCATTTTGCATTTTGCGCTAAGACGCCAGCGGTCCCGGGTTCAAATCCTAGCCTGGCCATGGACATCTAAGAGTGTCCATTCATCAATTTCATCATCTCTCATCGCCATCTTCGCAAATTAGCCCAAAGTGGAACAAAAGGCGTAGTAAAATAAAGCAAATCAATCAATCAAACAATCATTTTGCATTTGTTTTCATTTTTCGGCCTTTTTTGGCTTTCAGGTCATTTTCAGTTTTCTGTCGTCTATTGCATTTTTCTTCATTTTTGAGATTTATTTTTCTTCTCTGTTGCGTCGTGAATTTTAAATGCATTTGCTAGCATAATTTATGCATTCCTGACTTGGTTCTTTTAGCATGCTCTCCACTAATCGAAAATACGGTCAATGGAAATGCACAATATTATTTTTGACTCAAATGTTTGGAAGAGGAAATAATCAATTGTGGTAACCTACATTTATTTTTCCTCCAGCGCTTAAAATATTTTGTGTGGATCCTTCTTTGAGGTTCCCTTGTTGGCCACTAAATCGCTCTAATCTGTGGCTTTAGTCACAATATTAAAACAATTATAATCTGATGTACGCGAAACACAACTGTATTTTCAGATGCTGACCGACTTCTGGCTGTACCGTGGAAGGTCCACTCTGAAAGCGGGCGAATGACTTCACAGAAAAAAACCTTGAAGTGAAAATAAAGAAAACTATATTAGCACTTAATCGTTTTCCCTTTTGCTTCAGTAGTTTAAAACACCAAACAACAGGAGTAGGTGGAATGGTAGGTTCTGGCGACGTCCTTTGACCTACTTTTTATTTTACGACGTTTTATGCACTAAACTAACCTACAATGAGAGAAAAATTGGACAGAAAAAGCTTTAGCATCACTTTTTAAGCTATTTTTTACCCTATTTCAAATTTTGCTCTTATGCTAACTCGTCCTTTGACCTACTTTTTATTTTACGACGTTTTACGCACTAAACTAACCTACAATGAGAGAAAAATGAACAGAAAAAGCTCTGGCATTATTTTTTAAGCTATTTTTTATCCTATTTCAAATGTTGCTCTTATGCTAACTTATTCTTTGACTTATTTTTTATTTTACGACGTTTTACGCACTAAACTAACCTACAATGAGAGCAAAATGAACAGAAAAAGCTTTAGCATCACTGTTTAAGCTATTTTTTACCCCATTTCAAATTTTGCTCTTATGCTAACTTATTCTTTGACTTACTTTTTATTTTACGACGTTTTACGCACTAAACTAACCTACAATGAGAGCAAAATAGACAGAAAAAGCTCTGGCATCAGTTTTTAAGCTATTTTTTACCTCCTGCAAATGTTGCTCTTATGCTAACTCATCTTTTAACCTATTTTTTTATTTTACGACGTTTTACGCACTAAACTAACCTACAATGAGAGCAAAATGAACAGAAAAAGCTCTAGCATTACTTTTTAAACTATTTTTTTATCCTATTTCAAATTTTGCTCTTATGCTAACTTATTCTTTGACTTACTTTTTATTTTACGACGTTTTACGCACTAAACTAACCTACAATGAGAGAAAAATGAACAGAAAAAAAACTCTGGCATTATTTTTTAAGCTATTTTTTACCTTCTGCAAATTTTGCTCTTATGCTAACTCGTCCTTTGACCTACTTTTGAAATGACTTACGACATTTTCCTATACGGCAGCTGTCTCCTCTTACTGTAAGCTCCCTCAGTGTAATCTACCACGACCTTGTGCTCTCAGCGTAATCTGCCACGATGTTTTTTGTTTGTAAAAACTCTCATGTGTGATCTTCTACAATGTGTGTGTGTGTGTGATAATCAAAATTTATTTTTGTTAAGGAAATCCCATAACCCCTACTACGACCTAACGGGACCTCTCCTACGATGTTTTGGGCCCCTGTTACGATATTTTTCTGTAAATTTACTCCTCATGATGCAAAAATTGTATTGTAGCGGTATTTGAAATCGACTGTGCTGTGTAGTAGACCAATCAACCCGGTTCTATGCCCGAAAGTGGGGCTCAGTGGGGCTCAACCCACCCCAAGAAAATTTCACTATGTGATTTTTCACAGGCGAAGCTAACCTACCAATAGGAGTTGGCAACACTGACTAGTTGCTTCACAAACTTTTTTTTTTTTTAAACATATGATATTTTCACAGGCGAGGCTAACCTACAAGTTACAAGTTGACAGCGTAACCTTCTATAAGATGATAAGTATGCAATAAGATAAAGAAGACGCTAACTGGCAATAGCGGTGTCAATGTTTCCAGCTCTCTACCCCCTCTCACCGGGCCTCCTCCTCTATGGCGCAGTGGTAGCCTTGTATTCAAGGGTTCGATACTCGCACAAGTGGTTTTTGAAACTGTAGGTCCAGCCCCGATTAGTCTTACTTACAGGGGGCTCTTGTAAACGCCACGGGGGCGAAAAAACATGCATACTTCTGTTTTTCCACATGTATGTATGTATGTAATGCGATTTGTGTGGGGGCCAAAATTTTGAACTTACGGCTTAATTAATCTGCATGAATGCTTAATGTTTGATTTTTTTTTTATTTCTAGTTCGACATGAGATACATACAATTTTATTTTTTGAAGTACAGTTAATATTACCTAGTTCGGGTTAAGCTGTAACATACAACTAGCGATCGACACGACCACCTGACACACAGACAGAGAGAGTGTGAGCAAATTCAAAGTGTGATCTATCGTGAACTAAACTAACCTCACTCACTTACCCACATCTAGTCTTACAGGTAACTCAAAAAAGCAGAAAGTAGTACATAGCATGACAGGTTGATCTATCGTAAACTAAACTAACCTCACTCGCCCACTCACATATAGCCTTACAGGTGACTCAAAGGCAGAAAGGCAGCTATATAACTTGTAAGGGCCAACACACAAAATCTATTGCAAACTAAATTAACCTACGACATAAGCCATGGACACATCTTCCAGATAGGGTATAAGCAACTCACCTCTTGCAATTGTATAACGGGGGAAAATTAACCTACAGCTGGCAACACTGTTTGAGTTGCTTTCGACGAGCCAAACTTACATTTTGCTAATAGGCTCTACAGCTAGAAGCTTGAAACATATACCCTCGCAGAGTATGCCAACTTACCTCATGTAAAAATATTACCTAGTACGGTTAAGCTGTGACATACAACTAACGATCGACACGACCACCTGACACACATACGGAGAGAGTGAGACAGCTTATACGCAATATATTTCTACGCATGTACTGGGTTTTGAAAGGTAACTTGCAACAACTATTTCACTCACTCCCTATCAAAATCTCCTAACCACATGTTTTTGATACTTGCTGCCAGAACATGGTGGTTTTAGACTGTAAATTCAACCCGATTATTCTATTTGTGCATGATGCCTGCATTTTGGAATATTTTATTCTTGGCATACGGTATTTTTTGCGTGCTCCAGTAACCTTGCGCTCGATTCACGGAAGCTATGACGTGTATTTTCTGTTTCGCGAACATGCGAGAATCTTTCACAATAGATAATATATTGCAAGAGCGAGTTGTTTGTGTATATAAATCTAGTTTTGGAAATGGACATGAATATAATGTCAAAAATTATTGCATAACTTAAAAACATTGATATTTATTGCACTAGCAAAAGTAAATGTGGAATGCCCCGGCCCCTCAGCTGTTAGGTTAAACGGCATAAAAATTTTATTACTGATAGCAAGCATTGTCATATGGACAAAACAGATCTAGTAATGAGCTGTCTTGCAAGTCTCTCGAGTGAAGGAATATGATGCCACTATAAACTGTAAACAAGATATGCAGTCCCTGGCATGAGATGCACGAGGCTTATGAACCTCGACCTATAGAGTTGTACAATGGATGTTTTTTTTTTTAAGCATAGCGGTGTGTTTTCGCTTATTTCAATGTCATCGAGCGTGCATGTAAAGAAGGGGAGAGAAAAAAAAAGAGGAGGAGGGGTTATAACGGATAATTCATATTTCGATTTCAATATTTTTGCTAGTCACGATTCACCTGCTATCTAGAAGGACACTGGACGATGGCTAAAAGCGAGTGAAGGAGAGAAATGTTATTTTTTTTTATCTTTTTGATTGTTGAATTTGAATTTTGAATTTGAATTTAAAATTTTGGGGGCGTCAGCACTTAGGCTATTTTGCTCCCGTCACATTATACAGAGAAGTTCTGACTTCAGTTAAAAGCTGAGGCTGTAAACGCGCACTCAGCACACACAAGGACATAAAACAGGACAACACACACAAAATTATACTGACCATAGTGCCAGTCGCCAGAGCCTTGTTAGTCTCTTGTCCAGGGTGCACTACGTGGAAGTGAGGTTGACTTTTGGGCGCCTACGTGGAAGGTACCTCTTACACCTCTCTTTTTGATTGTGTGTGATGAAATAGTTTTAGATAATAATAGTAGGCTAATAGAATTGTAGAAAACGGCTGTATCGTGAAGCAATTTCGAAAGCAGTCTCGGGCATCTTCGCGTTCAGCCAACAAGGAAAATGCACATGGAGGGCGCAACGGTATTGTCCATGGATAGTTTTTCTGAATAAACATACATATCAGTTTTTGCAGTCTCCAGATGGGACCGGAGCTTTTGTTTTGGTTGGACAAGGGGGTTCAGATAAATGCATGGACATCAAAATAAAAGAAAAAAAAATTTACTCCACTGCTCACATGTATTGAGTCTTCCAATAACACACCTCGCGGGGCGTACCTTCATGTATGCAAAATATAGTTAATGTCTTATTTCTCGAACCTGTGGTCTGTAGATTTTGCTTTTGTTGGCAACAGAAACAGAAAAAATGGCACTATGTTATTGTATACTGATATGGGTGTACTGTAATCATAACAATTTTCTAGTTAAAAATCTATGTCGAAAAGCAATGTTGGGTGACTTGTCTGTGTTGGGTCTTATTAACAACTTCACAGCTGTACCTGCACAACTCATCGACTACAAGGCAACAATGTTAGGAAATGTGTGCATGGCTCCGAGAATACAATTTAAAATCACTAATGTGGCATGAACCCCCTTCATTTGTGTGTATTTGAATATGCGAAAAATTAGACACTTTGAATAATCGAGGAGAACAATCACAAAAACAGCTTGCACCGGTATGACGTGTTCAAACTTCAGACGATTTTTGTTAATCTACAAAAGCCAAGTGCGAACGGAGATCACTACGAAAATTGTGAAAAAAAAAAAAAGAAGCGAGGCTATTTTGGCTAATGGCAACGATGAGGATGAATAATGGTTGTTTTGATAAAATTGACGAAGTGGGGCATGTTGAATATGCCTAGCCTAAAATAAAATTCAACAATTAATGTTAAACATTTGCCACTCTGAAATGGCGACGGCTATCATCATAACATCACTTGTTTCTAACCTGTCCATATTGGCCCTCTCTCTACCCCTCTATAAATTCGATTCGAAAGGCACAATTATTCTAGTTTTTGAATAAGACTCGCACATGCCCTCAGAAAAAAAAGAGAAGAAATAAATAAATCAAGTCATGTATATTCTTCATCCCCGAACTTTCTTCCACAACACCGCACGAAGCCTCGAGTTTCGGATATTGTTGTTGTGCGACAGGATAGGATAGATGAACCGTATGTTTACCGAGGACCAGACGTAATCAAACATTTTTTTTGAAAAGATAGTTGAAGAGGTTGAGACCATTGGCAGCCTCTTACGCGAATCGAAACCAAATGCTTCCATTATCCAGCGATGAACTTCAATCTCACAATAACATTGAAACGTGTCCGCTGTGCGATCAAAGGTTTCACCGACGAGAACCGGAAAGTTATTTCACCATAATCACTTCACGGGAAACTACATCGGTGGAATCTGTAACATAATGTATTCATGTATGTGTTTGACAATCATATATCACTCATTAGAACAATTTTCATATTGTTTTCACTACGTGAGATGACATTTTATTTACATTTACGATAAAATAGAGGGTTTGGGTGTAATAACAGTTTTTATTAATTAATTTAGAGATGCATTTTTTTATTTGTTGAGTTAATGATTAGGTTAATTTGTTATTTCTCGCGAAAAAAAAGAGGGAACCACAGCTGAAAGAAAATACACAACTTGTATTATTGAGGTCAAGAGTTTGTTTTAACATCACTTTTTGCACACATAGGCTAATCACGAATCGGGATATGTTTAAAATGTAATCTGAAACATTGATTATGCGACTCGACTGGAACTCGGAATAGGACACACTGATTACAAGACGTCGATATCAGTGGCGTAGCATGGACATTTCGGGTGGGAATGCCAAGTCCGAAGGAAGAGTCGGCTTTTTCTTGCTTAATAATTTACTTATGGTATTAGTCGCTACAGGTATTATTTGCCTGAAGTAAGCTGGGTTTTCAATAAAATATTATCATTGCATGTTTTAGCTAGAAAATTGGATGTTTCACTATGCCACAGATGTTTTGAACTCTGGTGTTCTATACTTTTTTTATATCTTTCTGCATGACGCAAGTCATTAAAAACCTACCTGAATCACAAGCGCCTCTGCACAACAGTAGACGTCATTGTTGTGGGCGATCCAACTACTGATTGATTTGGTTGATTTTACTTTGCTTTTCTACCACTTTTGGTTAATTGCGAATATGAATATGAGTGATGATGATATTGATGAAGGGACACTGAGAAAGAACACCCATGCTCACGCCGGTATTCGAACCAGGGACCTCTGTCGTCTTGGCGCACTGTGAAAAGCAGAGTGGATGATCCAAATATCGTACACTGTAATGACGTAACAGTGCCGATTAGTAATTCAGACCACTGTTTATTACATCTTGAGAATGCTGATAAACATTTTAAAATAATTTTCTCCAGAAACCATTCGATGTTAAGAGTTTTCAAATGAATGCTAAACATTTCTATTCACATAATATTAAGTAGTTAGATAATAACGAAAAAATACAATAAAAAAAATAATAGTTTTGCGGGTTTAGTGGTAGAGCAGCCACACGCTCAATTTCTATCACGAGGACTTCACCAACTTATTTGACAAAAACTGTGATGATCTTTTAGTTTCTAATACACATTGCTGTTCGTACAATAAATTATACAATGTAGTACCCATTAAGAAGTAGTATATTTGAGATTTTTAAAGTTACGTCAGTCAATATTGCGTATTGTAACATCACACAACACGAGTTGTATGAGCGCTAAGAGTGAAGAACCGTTGTCGTCTGCTTCAGAAGGCAGGAAGGGTCACATGAACCAATCACGGTAGACCTCTCTCCTCCGTAACGTACGCTGGCGTAAGAGAGGCTATTTATGCGCGTGCTGTAGAAATGGAAGCTTTCCCTCCATAAAGGCAGCAAGGAATATAGGAGTCCTGTACGCCGAACCTGCTCGTCGTCCGGCCGGGAAAGGCATTGAAAAGAGATGTTAGAACGAGTGTTGAGAGTGGAGCGTTGCAAGCGGATCGCGAAAAATAGCCATTATAATGCCATGAAGGTCAAACATATATGAAATTAGTCACGTTTTACTTTATAATCACAGCATTTAAGCATTTTTGAAATTTTAAATCTGGGAACGCCGGGCGTACGGGCGTACTATAACGTTACGCCACTGGTCGATATATTACCACTTGGTAAGAAATTGTAGTGTTTCAATTCACACACACACACACACTCACAATTTAAAACAACTAAACTGATCGCATGCCCAACTGGTGGCTGGCATACACAACTATCCATCCACCAGTCGTCTTCTGGGGCGTGTGTCTCGATGAGTGTCAACAACCTCTATTGTGAAGTAAAATCTGTAGGGGTAACATCACTCTCCAATTACAATGTTGCCAAACTTTCCAACGTCATCGTGAACGACGACAAAGGTATCGGCTACCTGATTAAAATTATCAACACGCTGCCTCCGAGATTCTGGAACGTGGCCGAAGGAAAGGGACTCGCGAACGACATCATTAACAAGTTACCTTTCGAGATGCATTTACCTGGCTACCAGTACTGCGGACTGGGTACCAAACTCGAGAAAAGATTGGAGAGAGGAGACAAGGGTGTGAATCCGTTGGACATGGTATGCAAAAATCACGATATTGCTTACAGCACGCACACGAATTTGGATGCACGTCACGAAGCAGACAAGAAATTGGAGCATGCCGCTTTCAGGAGGGTCATGAGCAGAGACGCTTCTTTGGGAGAAAAAATTGCAGCACTGGGCACCAACATCGCCATGAACACGAAACAAAAATTTGGATGAGGAATCCTACCTAGAGTTATCTTTAACTGGCAACGAGGTGATCTTGGTCAGCACGACGAACCCCCAGCTGTTATAGAAGATATCTGAAACCAGCTTACACCAGTCACTCGTAGCTTCCCCAATTTTCTCACGATGGTGGGTTGCTACCGACCCTATACGTAGGCCGAATAAATTCCGACCAGAGCCGGATTCGAACCTATGACGTCTCGCAGCGAACAATCTCAAAACGAGTGAACGCCGTAACTCGCTCAGCTACGGAGGAGGACTCTCTCTCTCTCTTTTTCTCTAATTTTCATCATCATAGTTAAAATTAATCCAAGAGAAAATATATATTTTGTGTTGACATGGGAAATATGCAATAAAAAAATGCATGATCAATAGTTAAGGTCAAAATATGAATAAACAGTGAGGATAATACACGCAAGCTTCTAGGCACGTGATTTGCACAGAATTAAATATAAAAATGAAAGATGGAAGGTTTTTGTTACTATTAGAATTTAAGGACGGAAAATATGTACAGCGAATGAATACTACGTTTGACTAATCGTTAAGATGAGTATCACAATACGTTTTTTATCGTTCTTATATAAACGTTGAAACGTTTAAGAACGTATAAGAACGTTTACCGTTCGGTAAACGTTCTTATACGTTCTTAAACGTTTCAACGTTTATATAAGAACGATAAAAAACGTATTGTGATACTCATCTTCACGATTAGTCAAACGTAGTATTCATTCGCTGTACATATTTTCCGTCCTTAAATTCTAATAGTAACAAAAACCTTCCATCTTTCATTTTTATATTTAATTCTGTGCAAATCACGTGCCTAGAAGCTTGCGTGTATTATCCTCACTGTTTATTCATATTTTGACCTTAACTATTGATCATGCATTTTTTTATTGCATATTTCCCATGTCAACACAAAATATATATTTTCTCTTGAGTAGTCCAGTTTGGGGAATTCAACGCCTTCTTTTGAGGCTCGGTGAGGCTCGCCGTGTTGGCAACCGCTTATTCGAAAAAATCACCAAGGTTTTTGGTCTAACCTAACCTAAAACAGCAAGGAGCTGGCAATTTTGCTTGAGAGTTCACAAACCGGAAGTGGGGCTCGGTGAGGCTCGCAGTGTTGCCAACTTCTTACTCGAAAAAATCACCAAGGTTTTTTTTGGTCTAATCTAACCTAAAGCAAGGAGCTGGCAATCTTGCTTGAGAGTTCTGCAACCGAAAATGGGGCTCGCAGTGTTGCCAACACCTACTCGAAAAAAAATCACCAAGGTTTTTGTCTTGGTCTAACCTAGCCTAAAGCAAGGAGCTGGCAATCTTGCTTGAGGCTTGCGTTACAGTGCATAAAGCAATTTTTGGTAACCTACTGGTATTTTTACCATCGTTTTTTACAAAAAAGAGAGAGAAGAGAGGGAGGGAAGAGTTAAACAGCCGGCAGCCTACCTACAGCTTTTCTTGGTCTAACCTAACCCAAAGCAAGGGGCTGGCAACTTTGCTTGAGGCTTGCCTTACAGTGCATAAAGCAATGTTGCCAAACTACATATACTAAACAAGGAAAGCGGGCACTGCCGTAAAAGAGAGAGATGGATGGATGGATGGGAATACTACACGGGTTCAACATCATCAAGTAAAAATCGCCTTAATGGTTTTTTCTTGTAAGGTGCGATCTCTATTTTCTCGCGGTGTTACCAACTCCTACCTACATTTTTTTTTTAGTTGGCAAGGGCTAGAGAGAGAGAGAAAAACTTATAGCTGGGAACAGTAACGAGCGAATGCGCCATATCGTAATTTTCCAACTCCGTATATCGTGATCTTTGTAAACCTCTCTCGGGGGAACATTGTGACGCAAACAAACAAACAAAATAATAATTGTTGTTTTTTAGAATGCCTGGCCCCTATAACCTCGCCAGGGTGCGTGGTGCCCAACCAAAAATGTAAAAGTTTTCTAATGGCTGCGGTTATAGATTACCGCACCTCTGTAGAGTTTCACGTGTTTTTTTTTTTTTCCCCCAAACTTCCATGAAACCCTACAGAGGACCTCCGTAATGCATGCAACGTGTACTAACGACTCTAGTGTTATTTGATGTTGTGATATTTTTTGGATATAGAGTTTTATTGTGAGATATAGATAAAAAAATGATTATGTTTATTATAATATTTTTTTGATGAAGATGGAGAATGTATGTAAATAAAATTGCATGCTTTTTTAGTGTGTGTATATGTTTTTGATGTTTCGACAGCATCTGAAACGATAAAAAAATTTTATTGTTAATTTTCACGTGTAAAAACAACAACAAATTTTTTTGTGCAAATTTTCTGATTGTCTCTCGTGCTATAGTGCAAAAAAGATATTGTGACTGATAACTAATGAAATTAACATTTGTAAGTGATCTGAACTAGTGAAATTCGTATTGTGCCATTGTAACTGATTGTGCTAGTGCAGAAAATTTCTTATTGTGCAAGAAAAGATGTTAAAAAACTTGTTAAAACTGCTCTGTGACTCTCTCATTCTTCACGTCGTAGGCGAAGGACTTCTCTGCAATCAGGATGACACTGCATAGGGTATCCTCGGGCAAGGCATCGTGGAACTCGCAGACGACCTTGATGTTGGTTCGATCGTTGACCACCACCTGCTTTCTCTTAGATGTGTTGATGACGAACATCGGCCTCCGTGCTTTGAATTCGCTGGGCGTGTAGTACATGTCCACACTTCCCTCGGTCACGCGTTTGTAAGCCGAAAACGCTTCGTAAAGTTTGAGGTAATCGTTTTTGGTCACGTCAAGATTGTAATTCTCGCGCGGGAACACTTCATTGCGTCCATTCTTCAGATAAACGTTCTTGATCTTGCAGTCGTCGAATTTGCTGGAATCTTTTTCCTGATTTTTGTCCCTCCCGGTCTGAAAGAGCACTACGACGAAATCTGGCATGTCGAACTGTATGTTGTTGAACTGCGTCGTCACGTCGAATTCCATGTGACTTCCCGACGCCATCTTCTGCACGCACTGGTAACCGTGAAAGTGAATCAACACCTGTGGACTTTTCAAGATCTCCGCTTTGTACTTGAGGGCGTAGTTTGTTTCGTATTCCACCACCGGCATTCTTAATTCCATGCTTTGGATGACGCACTTGGCCGCTTCGGGTAAAGTGTTGGCTATCGGCGTGGTGCCGTCCGGACCCAAAGTAGCGTATCGCATCAGTGCGTCGTTGTCGTTGGCCGCTCTTCGAAACGTAACGCGCAGTCCTCCCTTCCACATGATCTCCTTGTAGTCCGAGAAGAAACCAGGCAGCAGACGCATGGGAAAGAGCACCGTGTGACTTTTCGTCGATATTTTGGTCCCGGCTTCGAATCCTCCCGCCTGATAGTATGCTGCATCCGTTTTGGATAATTTCAATGTTCCCACTGCCGTCGACGTGATGCCTGGATAATCTATTCTGTCGATGACGGTGTTGTGTTTCCTCACCTCCACCTGCGAGAACAGGTGAGGCACGAAGTTGTCCACGAGTATCAAGTTTGCTGCTGCGGGAAACGCGTCTCCGCTTTCCTTCTTCACCACGTCGAATTGAAGGTAGAGGTCCGCTCTGTGAGGATGAATGAACCCATCGCCTACGTCCACATCGTATTCGATCTCCCTGTTCGCCTCGTTGAGATTGGCGAACGTGCGACGGTTGGGAGGGAAAGATTGCAATTCGTAACTTTCGATTTGCTCCATTTTACATGTATGGTTATTTATTATACGTTGATCTCCACGATGGCCGTCGTAGTGGCACCTGCGAAATCCACCACGTCTCCTTTCTCGTTCGTCACCACCAACTCTATGTCGTCTATGCGGTTGCGACATACTGGAAAATAGATCGGCGAAGAGGGCGTGTAGATGATCGGTTCCATGAACTCGGAACTTGGTTTGAAAGTGGCTATGATTCCCGTCTGCTTGTGACTTCCTAACAATCCGTCCGAAGATTTCGTGATCATACCTTCTGCCACGTTGCAGTGTACGTTCAGAGTCTCTATGGCCAAAAATTTAGGAATGTTGGTTGCCACGTGCTTGATGCCAGCTTCGAGTTTGGTGTCGTTCTCGAAACCTAAAAGTTCTCCCATGGTGCCCAGGTCCACGGTCTCCGTCGCCGACAGGATTTCCACTCTGTGCGTGACCGAATTTTGAGAAAGGTACGTGCCTTTGGGTAACTGAGCTTGCAAAGTGGAAAGATTGTATTGGCCTGGCGTGACGACGATGTGTTCGCTTCCGACGCTAATTTTGTTGTTGTGCTGGGTGACGTTAGGTATGAGGTACATGCTGTAGAATGCACGCAGAGCTACGGATTTAGGATAGACGATGTCGTCGTGCAGCGTGAGTTTCAAGATTGAAGATTCGCTCGTGAGATGGAACACGCCCATCCTAGTGATGCTGTTTTAGGTTCCACAATGCTTTCTGGAAATCTTCGACCGTAGGGTTATTTATTTTAGAGAGAAACGCGAGCATGGAGAGGCAGAGATGACCGCAGTTCACGTCTCCGAAATCTTGAATGCGTTCGTTGTTGTAGTATATGGAGGTTTTGCTTGTTTTCAGATAATAAACTAAATTTGTAGGTGGAACACCTCCGAAAGAATCGAAAACGAATGCTTTATTATCGTTTTTGTGGTAACATATCCAATGCGTGCCTGGATTTTCTTGATCGTCCAAGTTGACTACTCCGCATTCTCTTTTTTTCACGCTTGAAGGTAACGAGTCGGACATAAAAACTCCTCTGAAGTGTTTGATTTGTAACGGTTCGATCAGAGATTCAATGTCTCGGTTGGTGAGTGCTTCTGCTTCTTTTTTTTATATTTCTTCAAAGCATCGAGGTTGCTTTTTTGTTTTTTGGTTATACCTTTCCCCTTCTTCTCCATGGCCAGGTTGTGACGTTTCTGTTCTTCCAATTCCGCCTTGTTCTTCTTCGAGTCGATGACGGTTTTCGCAATGGCGGCACTTCCGCCGGCCAAACTTCCAACGGCCCCCAATGCTGCCAGGATGGCCGGGATGCTGAATATGAAACCTCCGATCTTTTGCTGTTTCCGCGAACGCTGCAATCTTTTCAATTGAGGTGTGCTGAGCAGCAATTTCATTCCGTGTCCTTTGCTCAAGCAAGAACGTTTCTTCTCGCGTTGTTTCTTGGTGAGTAACCCATCGAGAGCACCTAGATTTTTTAGATTGGAGTATGGTATCTGGTACACGACACCCTTGGGCTTCATGTTGATGCTCTATGTGTTATTTTCACGGTATGTTATTTATATATATATTCTGAGATTTTTTTTTGTGTAGTTTTTACGGTATGTTATTTATATATTTTCAAAGCCTCGCAGTCGTTACACAAATTCTATAACGTGCTTCGTTTTCTTGCCAAGAAGTTTTTTTGTCCCCTTGTACACGATTCGAGTTTTGTTCTCGATTAAAATAGATAGCTTCTCGTCGCATAACATGTTAGCGTATCGATCTGGTAAAAATAGACTGTATTGTGCGTTGAGCAACAGGCGTACCTTGGGACCATACTGGGTAGAAACGATTGAACCGGAAGTTATCGTGTAAGGTTTGTCGACTTCCAATTCCTGAATTTTTACATACTCGACTGACAAATTTAGCATTTGTTTTAATGCTTGGAGATCACTTATTTTCTCGGTCGTCATATCAAAAAAATTTCAAAGTGTTAGAGAGAAATTTAATTGTTTTTCACGACGTGTGTTTTTTATATATACCGAAGATTATTTTTCACGATGTGTGTTATTTATATATCAAGTTTTTTTTTTCACGATTTGTATCGAAGATTTTTTTAACAGAGGAAGAAAGTTCGTGCTTCGGAAAACGCGAGGATGTGCGTAGTGATATCTTCCTTCTCCTGCATAGACTTGTACCAATCATCAGTATACCGTCTTCTTCCCTGCATCGCCTCGTACAGTTCGTCCGACCTCTCCTCCAATTTTTCCCCTGCAGCCGAAAGCAGAATGTTGAGATCACCGCACCTCAGGCCGCTGATCTCCCGAAGAAGGTCCTTGAGAACCATTTCACAAGGAATGCGAAATTCCGGCATTGTTCTTGCCATGATCACAAGTTTATTAACGTCTCCGTTAACTACTTTCTTGAAGATTTTAGATAGTAGCTCGGGTGGCAAATTAGTTATGTAATCCATGTTGTTTTTTTTACTGTATGTTATTTATATACCCCACCCCAATTTTTGTTTCGTGTTCATGGCGATGGTGGTACCTAGTGCGGCGACCCGTTCACCCAGCGATGCGTCTCTACTCACGAATCTTTCGAAAGCTGCGTGCTCTAACTTTCTGTCTGCTTCGTGACGTGCATCCAGATCCGTCTGCGTGGTGTTGTAGGCGATGTCGTGATCTTTGCATGCGGCGTCCAACGGATTCACACCCTTGTCTCCTCTCTCCAATCTTTTCTCGAGTTTGGTACCCGGTCCGCAGTACTGGTAGCCAGGTAGATGCATCTCGAAAGGTAACTTGTTGATGATGTCGTTCACGAGTCCTTTTCCTTCGGCCACGTTCCAGAATTTCGGAGGCAGCGTGTTGATGATTTTGATCAGGTAACCTATGCCCTTGTCGTCGTTCACGATGAAGTTGGAAAGTTTCGTGCTGATCATGTCCACGATGCCAACCTTCTCGTTGTAGAAATTACGGTTGCCTGCATTCTCTTCGCCGGCTATCACCAACAATCGGTCCACGAGTTTCCTAACGTCGTCCACCCAAACGAATTCTTTGGGTAACGTGTTGTAACGTTTGACGCCGCTGCCCGTTTTGACCTGGTTCCAAATCGGTTTGATGAGATTCCTGTACTTCTCGCCGCTGCTCGATTTCACCCTATTCTGCGAGGCGTCGTTGTTCTGGTACAAGGCATCCGTCATGATCAGAATTTCCTTGTAACTCTGGTAATCTTCGTCGGTGTAATCTTTCGGCTGCTTTTTGGCGACGAGTTCCCACAGTCCCACCGTACCCGGATACCTGTTCCAACTATCCTTGTCGCCTAAATTGACTTTAATGTCGTTGCCTTCGAAGGTCACCTTCGATTTCCCAATCTTCCACACCACACCGCCGCCTTCGCTGGTTTCCATGCTGGGGTACAATCCGAACACTTCATCCTTGTCGAACTTCCCCGTGCTCAGGTAGTCTCGTGCCAAAGGTCCCAACTCGATTTTATCCGAAGACGACGACGTGCTGCCTATGGCTCGACGTCGTGCCGGTGCATCCTTCAGTTCGAACGGTGTCGAAGGAATGCTCGAAATGGGTGTGGGTACGGCGTAACTTTTAGCTGCGAGCGGTACGAGTTCATTAATCAAATTTTTATTTTGTTCCGTGACACTTTTAATTTCTTTACCTAGACTGCTGATGGCATCGATCACGGGTTGATCCTGGCGTTTCTTCTCTTCGTAGAATCCGCGATTCTCGGATTTCCAACCTTTGAAGCGTTTCGCGAGGTAATCGCGAAGCTTGAGATTTTCGTCTTCGATTTTTCGTTTCGTCATGACGTTATTTATATACGTCGTTTCTCACAACGTTGCAACGTTTAGAAAGTCGTTGATTTTGTTTCTGTATTTTCCGTTGTTGGGTTTCCTCGTCATGTCGATCGTCGCGAATCCGAAATCGTCACCGTTCCAGCAAGTAGAGCAGCCTTCCGAAAATTGATTGTAGTTCATGTCTCCGCCTACGTAGTCATCGTACGCGTGCTTGAGGTTGGTGTGATCTTGACGAAACAAACATATGAAATTAGCGTTGTCGCGCACTAACTGTTTTGGAATTTTGGAAAACGTTTGAGCTAGGTAAAAACAATCCATTCCTTTGTGACGACCTTGCGTGAAAAAGTTGCGAATTTCATTTTGATTTTCCAGGATGGCGTCGTCGAACACAACAACTGAATTTTCACGACAATCGTCGAGTGGTTTTATTTCCGAGGCGAACGTTGCAATGTCAAGACCATCGTACAGTTTCATCAGTTGCTGGTATTTGGATTGCTCCAAACTTTTCGAGAACACGTACAGGTGCCTGTTCTTCCAATTTAACCAATTCGGTGCGAGGAGAAAATTGTCCACGAGCAGTGTCGTTTTCCCACACCCCGAAGGACCTACGATCAGACAGCGGATGCTGTCGGGAAGCAACTCGCCGTTCTTTTTCTTTGTTTGACTTTCCGGATCCGGTAAACGTTTCACAACATTCCACGTACTCACAAGATCACTTCGTTCGCGTCGATCCAACTTTTTTCCGGAAGTCCCAGCCATTTGACAAACAGTTTGTCACCTTTCCTACGCAATACTTTCTCGATGAGGTACGTGTCGGGGTATTTAGTTTTAGAGAGTTCCTCTTCGTAAAATCTTTTTTTCAAAATCTCGCCGCTACTATCTTTTATTATATACGTGTGTCGGTTTCCGGGTAGAACTCGAACCACCGTAAAAAGTTCCGTGCTCCAATTTTTTGTGAATCCCTTCTCGAAGGTGCGTTTGAATTTGCTGATCCTCACCTGGTCTCCAATTTTGTATTTAGCTTTTTTTGTCGTGGGTGTGTACTTTGGACAGTAAACGGTAGAAATTAAACGCTGCTCGTCAGACTTGGTAACGTCAACTGGCTTCATGCCTATTGTTCTGTGTACAGTATCATTATAGGTGTCGACGAGTTCCGGCAGGATGTCGACCCATTTGTAATTTCCCCGAAGCGTGAATCGTTTCCACATGTGTGTTTTCAAGGTTCGATTGAATCTTTCCACGATGCTGGCTTTGATGTGACTGAAGGTCGAATAATGTCGAATCTTGTGTTTTTGAATAAACTTTTGGAATACGGCGTTGTAAAATTCTTTACCGTTGTCCGTTTGCAGAAACCGTGGTCGTCTGCCGCCGCTTTCGCGAAAAATTAATTTGAATGCTTCCGTGACGCATGTTCCCGTTTTCGCCTTCAAAGGTAGGGCCCATGCGAATTTCGAAAACGTGTCTATGACGGTGAGGAGGTACTTGCTGCCCTTGTTCAATTTATGCACGTTTTTCAAATTGCCGCTACTCATTTCGACGAGGTCACTTTGCCAGAGGTCGTCGATGCCCTTGGTTACCACAGCCAAACGTTCGTAGTTGCGGCGTGCAGGTTTATGCAATTCTTCGACGATGGCTTGCCTAGACATTTTCTTAGAGATTACGTTTCAAGAGAAGCACAAGCGTGATGGGATTCAAAGAGGGTGGCACTTCGCTCGTGTTTTGAATGATCAGCTTATCGCCGGCACTCACGTCGAAAACGGTGAGATCTTCGTCTTCGTGTATTTCATATATGTTGCGCGTTTCGTTCCAACGTGCCAGAGGAATGTTTCCTGCTTTCTGGACACCACGATTCGATATCAAAGTCATGGTGGGAACGCTAGCTTTTCTACCGTGAGACCAGTACGAAAATTCATTTATCTGAATCGTGCCATCGAGGAGAAACTTGTAGTACGGATGATAAGGATGTAACATGTACAGTTTGTTACCTTCGACGAACGTGGAGATTCTCTGTTGATTGGGTACGCTGTTGATTTCGATGGCTTGCAGAGAATGCAGTTTAGCGAATTTAGTATCGACGCTAACGAGGTTGCTGTGAAGCTGTCCCAGTGTATTTTGTACGGGCAACAAATGTTCGACGATGGTATTTGTTACTGTAGAAAATGACGGTTTGATTTTCACTTCCACGTTCAACTGCTTGAAGTTTTCGTTGAGTTCTTGTAATTTGGCACCGAAAGAGGCCAGCGTCGATTCCTGCGTGGATTCCAGCACTCCAACTTGATCTCTGATGTTGACGACGATACTCTGAAGGTTCTCGACTTGATTCAATTTCGAACTTTTCTCGGTGAGATCATTCACGATGCTTCGCATCTCGGTAAACTGCGTGTGAAGGTCGGCGACGCTCTGCGAAGTGGGCAGCGTCGACACCAGCGAAGCAAGTTCGTCTCGAATCTGTTCCACGTTCGCTGTTTCGGTTTCTAGTCGTTTTAGCATACGTGATATGCTTCTTTTCAAAGCGTGTAATTCTTTTGAGGTGGGGAGATTGGCCACTTTACTCTCGAGATCGCTCAATGAACTTTTGACGTCGCTCGAATCGGATAGTGCCGTCACAGCCGTTTTCAATTTTTCCAAATCTTCGCTCGAAGGTACGCTCGTCCGTAACGATTCCAAGTCACCCTGTATGTTGTCCAGTACGTGATGAAAATGAGCAAGATTGGATTCGACGTTCAAATTTTCTAAATATTCGATCTTCTGCTGAACCGTGCTCAACGTGTCTTGTATGCTCGTCAACACACTTGCTTCAGCGTGAATATTTTTAATTTCTTCGTTGATCAACTCCAGAGACGCCTGAAGCGTGGCGATGGTGGTTTGAATGTGTTCGAAATCTTGATAGGCCTCCAATTGAATTTTTATGTTCGCGACGCTTTTACCGATGACCTGCAGTTCGTCCGACGATGGTAGGTTCGTCATTGTATCTTCCAAAGTCTGCAACTTGGATTTAATTTCTTCCAACGTGCTGGTGAATTCTTCTTGTAATTTGGAAACGACGACGTGCAAGCGTTCTGCGTCTATATCGTTCACCACGGTTTGAAGTTCAGAGAAATTCTTTTCTATTGCGGAAGTTCGTTCTTCGATTTCGAGTTTCAATTTTTCCAAATCTTCATTTTTCGATTGAAATTGCTGTAATTTGGCCAAATCATTTTGAAGCGAATCCACGCTCAACTGTATATTTTGAACGTTGTCGTAAGAAGGTACGTCGACATAATTTTTTATGAGCGTTTTCAGTTCGGAATCGATTTTCAGAATGGGGTCGAGACATTGCGTTTGGAGCGTAGCGATTTCCGACTCTAAACTTTTGTTTAAGGTTTCCTGCAAAGCGATCAAATCGCTCCTCAACTTCTTAACTCGAATGTCCAACATGAGAATCTCTTCTGCGTGGTCCACACGCTTGGTGTTGCCGAAAATGTCGTTAGGCATTTTGTTAACGGTTATTTATAATAGGATAGACGATTCGTAATTCTATGAAGAGAGGAATAAGTTTGTCGTAATCTCCGAGGAGTTCCATGTAAAAATAATCTCCTGCGGACACATCGTACGTAATGTTAGAAAGCATCTTGTCGTGCTTGATTCGAAAAATGTTCTTGCCGGTAGAAATTTTGATTTCGCCTGCGTTTTCCGGATTCACGGTGATTTGAAGTTTCCCGTCGATCGGAATTTCGTAGAAATGTAAATTGTTATTAAAAACATAAAACATCTTGCCCACATCGTCATTCAGTTTCGTCCAAATGCTGTTGAGATGAATGATCAACAGACCGTTGAGTTTAGGTAACACGGAAGGTAAGACTTCATGATCTGGTATGGTTTCCATGATGATCTGTTTTTTGAAACCGAACACGTTCATAGGCATGCTGGTTATTTAAGAATACGGTCATAGTTTTTTGTAATGACAGTCAAAGTGTTTTTTTTTTTGTTTTGTTTTGTTTTTTTATCTTTGTGAAGATGGACATATGTTGCAGGTTTTGCTTTCTGCTAAGCGATAGTGCCCCCACGGCAATGTGTGAATACCACACTCGAGAACGCACCTCTTGTCGTCGTTGGGATCCAGGGCAATTTTTCTAACTTTGTTTGTGGTGATGATATGGTCGACGCTCTGGATGCGCTGTTCTTCTCTTAGAACCGACGACCTGGTCTTGAGGCAATCGACAAAGTCCTCGAATGCGAGATGCTCCCGAACCACCTGTCTGCCGACACCCTTGGCCTTCTTGGTAACGCTGCCCTCGGCTTTGATGGCATAGGCCTTGGCGCGAAGACCTGCAAACTCGAGAATTACATCACCGTCCTTCTCGTCTTTGAGTTTGCCAGGTACTTTTTTGTTTCGGGGCAGGATGCCGTACTGGTTCGGCTGGGGATAGCCCGAGGTGTCGAAGAGGTTAAGCAAAGCTGGTACCGTGACTATATCCCCGTATGCATCGGCTGAGTGGACGTGGTACACCAAGCTGTCCGTGTCCGTGTAGAGAAGCGAGATGTTGTGGCTATAATGTGGACGTAATATGTCGTAGTACGTCTCGAACATGTGCAGCTTGCTCAGGTCTAATACTGAGGCACCAACATAAATTGGCTTGTCGAGTTTTACCTCACCCTTCCTCATATGCACCAGAGCAAGCTGCTCGTTATAAATGGTTCTCGATTTGAATAACGGGTTCGCTACGAGCCTGCGACATTGTGCTTTCCTCGTTACCAATTTTATGTCCATGCGATTCCGTACATTCTCCATAGTTTTGCCAAACACCGCATTGTTCATAAGCTTGAAGAAATCCTTATCAAGCTCGGACGTGGCTGCGGTGCGGTGTTTGGTGTTGACTTCAATATATGGCTTCAACCATGGAGAATGCTCGAACTTGAGGATGCGGTGAACTGCGTGGACCGTGACCCCTCGCTGCATCAACCACCGGAGATTCTGGTAGTGTAGGACGTAACGCTCTTTGGGCTCGAAATCCATGACGAGCTTCTTCTGGTTGGAATCGGGTGGACACTTGAACTCGGGTGCAGGGGGGAGATCACAGAACAAATCCTGCAGCTTCTCGGAGAACTCAAGATCCACCTCGGCGAAGAACCCATGTTCCGAATCGTCGAAGTTTTCGACGTCGAAGTTGGAAGGGTCAGCCCACTCGAAGTTTTTAAAGGGGAGTGACTGCATCATGGAGTGTCCGTAGAGGTTATTGACGTCCGTGTACATAATATAGCTGGACGGTTGTGAGGGGTCGTAGCCGGTGGCCATGTGGTGATTGTTGGCGCGCGAGTGTCGCTGCGACACCTGGACCATTCCACCCCGCACGGCACGTTCCACAAACAGCATCATGTCCACGTTCGAAAGAAGCTCCAGCTCGATCTTCGTCACCAGAAACATGGCTGACCACGCCAGTCCGGGGAGACTGTAGAAGTAGGCGGGGTCCAGCTTGTAGATCTTCATTGCGGTCGCACGGAACGTCTGGAACACGTCGGCGAGGAGCGTCACATCAAGTCTGAGGTAGGCGTCGTGGTAGTCCCCGAGAGTTCGACAGCCCAGCTCGCGCCACATGGACTGGGCGTGGTGATAGTCATCCTCGGAGATGTTCGAGCCTCGCAGCTTGCTGTAGAACTTCGCCTGGGGAGGTAGCGTCGTCTCCGCGAACTTGGAAGGATCTGTGACGTATTCGTAGGGATAGACCCCCTTACGCTTGAAGAGACCTGCGTCCAAGTTCGGAAAGTTTCCGGAGGTAATAAGCATTTGCTCGTCGCTAAGCTTCCCTGCGAGAGCATCGAGGCTGGCCGGGAGGAACCTCAGGGAGTCGAGGAAGCGAAGCTCGACGGTAGAGTGTGATCCTGGGATTCGCACCCACTTACTCAAGCTAATGTAACGCTCCTCGTTCTGCGCCAGGACGTTGATTCGCATGTCGTCGTACCCAAGATGCTTGACGAGGTGGTGGAAGTCGTATCCCGAGCCATTGTGAAAAAACACAGGGATAAATCGCGGGTCCCGAGCCATGAGGTTGCATTTGTTGCACCAAGGACCAACATACCTACCGTTAAAGTGATCATGGTGTTGGACTTTACGGTTGTTGGCGGTGTACTCCTTGACGCAGACAGGGCAAGCGATGGCCTCGTCGTGTCTACGTTGATCGTCGGGAGACAGTGGGAGCATAGACTTGGGGGCCAACAGTACCTTCCCTATCTCGTTGGCCTCGACAACGATCCTCTCGAGGAAGTGTTTGGCTGCGTCGGGACCACGGTACACGTAGGGCTCGGGGGCGATGTGCTGGTCTCGTCGCACCACAACGTAGGCATAACTCGATGCCTCGTGGAGTTGGTAAGGGGTGGTGGAGGAAACTTCGGGATCGGGATCGCAAGTGGACAGGGGTTTGAGGAAGGCTTCGAAATCCGCGATGATGATAGCGGGGTGCTCCACCATAGCACCGTGCATGTGGAAACGCTCCACAGTGCCAGGTTTGGGCAAGACTGCCACACCAGGCTCGTTGTTACTACAGTAGATCTTGTGGCTGGCAAGCTTCTCTGCAGCGATGTTGGGACCTCTGATGTGCTGATAATCCTGCTGTTCTCGATTATCAAAAGTTGACAAGCACCTGCGACAAACTTCTATGCTACCATGATGCTTGCTTGTTTGGCTCGACACCAACCGGGAGAGGGAACGGATAAGGGTGTAGTGGTGATTGGTCTCGTCCTTGATAAGTAGGAGATGGATTTCTCGAGCATCATTGTTGTTTACGTCACTCACCCGGATGGGGTACACCGCATTTTCGTCAGTGAGACCGTAAACGTTGATGGCCAACCGAGGGTTGTGTGTACGAGCCTCGAACTTTCGAATGTCCGGGACCTCTACCGGGTAGTCGATCCCAGCCATGGCAACTTCCAGCTCTGCCTCGTAGGGTAGGTAGTGGTTAACTCGGTGTGGATGGTTTTTCCAGTCGACGGGGTGCAACGCTGCTAGCACCGACCAGACGAAGCACTTGTTATCCCTGTTCTGAATATTCAGAACAGCCTTCTTTGCTGCAACATCTGGTGGTAGAGGGACGTAACTAGACCCGGACATTGGTGCAAACTGACTAAAAGTAACACACAATTTATGGGGTTCTCCACACAGCGAACCGCCCGAGCCTGTGGCCTCGTGCTCCTCCTGTTTAACAAGCAGCTCTTCGGTAAACTTGTCGTAAATTTCCCCAATGCTGTCACCATCCGCCAGATGCAGCGTTTTTGCTTTCGTTGCATGAAAGAAAGTGTATCTTTCATCGGTCGGCTTCTTGTATGTGCAACATAGCGTACCGTAGAATTTAGTGGAGGAGTGCGTAGCCAGTGCATTACTAAGAATAGAAACTATCTCTGCTCGCTTCTCCTCTAAAAAGCTACGAACATCGCAAGAGCCGTCCGACAATCGGACATAATCTTCTAATATTCCTCCGAAAGCAGACGGGTCTGCTTTCGTCGCAGGCTTGACGCGTTTGGCGGATGGTGGCGAGTCGGCTTCCGCTTTCCTCTTGGTCGAGCTGGTCGACGGTTGTGGAACAGGTGCTTCGACGACAATTTTGCATGATGTTATATGCCTCTTCAAATTATCAATAGTAATATGTATACCGCACCTGGGACATGGTTCGGTGGCAGCCAAATGCTTGCCTGGCACGCAGGTGCGACAATGTCTTGCAAAATTTCTGCTTGATATGCTTATTTTGCACACAGGGCAACTTTTCATGGAGCGCATTTTTTTGGGGGATATGTTTATTTATATGCGATCTGTTGGTGGTAGAGTGTTTACGAAAAAATGCCTTACGAGAAAAATTTTGTAGGCTAATTCTAATTAGTATTAGTTTGAGGGTTTATTTATATATGGGTGGCGCTGTTTTCCTCAAATATGTGCTTTAATAGTTTGAGAAAAAAAAACACGTGAAACCCTACAGAGGTGCGGTAATCTATAACCGCAGCCATTAGAAAACTTTTACATTTTTGGTTGGGCACCACGCACCCTGGCGAGGTTATAGGGGCCAGGCCTCCTAAAAAACAACAATTATTATTTTGTTTGTTTGTTTGCGTCACAATGTTCCCCCGAGAGAGGTTTACAAAGATCACGATATACGGAGTTGGAAAATTACGATATGGCGCATTCGCTCGTTACTGTTCCCAGCTATAAGTTTTTCTCTCTCTCTCTAGCCCTTGCCAACTAAAAAAAATGTAGGTAGGAGTTGGTAACACCGCGAGAAAATAGAGATCGCACCTTACAAGAAAAAACCATTAAGGCGATTTTTACTTGATGATGTTGAACCCGTGTAGTGTTCCCATCCATCCATCCATCTCTCTCTTTTACGGCAGTGCCCGCTTTCCTTGTTTAGTATATGTAGTTTGGCAACATTGCTTTATGCACTGTAAGGCAAGCCTCAAGCAAAGTTGCCAGCCCCTTGCTTTGGGTTAGGTTAGACCAAGAAAAGCTGTAGGTAGGCTGCCGGCTGTTTAACTCTTCCCTCCCTCTCTTCTCTCTCTTTTTTGTAAAAAACGATGGTAAAAATACCAGTAGGTTACCAAAAATTGCTTTATGCACTGTAACGCAAGCCTCAAGCAAGATTGCCAGCTCCTTGCTTTAGGCTAGGTTAGACCAAGACAAAAACCTTGGTGATTTTTTTTCGAGTAGGTGTTGGCAACACTGCGAGCCCCATTTTCGGTTGCAGAACTCTCAAGCAAGATTGCCAGCTCCTTGCTTTAGGTTAGATTAGACCAAAAAAAACCTTGGTGATTTTTTCGAGTAAGAAGTTGGCAACACTGCGAGCCTCACCGAGCCCCACTTCCGGTTTGTGAACTCTCAAGCAAAATTGCCAGCTCCTTGCTGTTTTAGGTTAGGTTAGACCAAAAACCTTGGTGATTTTTTCGAATAAGCGGTTGCCAACACGGCGAGCCTCACCGAGCCTCAAAAGAAGGCGTTGAATTCCCCAAACTGGACTACTACTCTCTTGGATTAATTTTAACTATGATGATGAAAATTAGAGAAAAAGAGAGAGAGAGAGTCCTCCTCCGTAGCTGAGCGAGTTACGGCGTTCACTCGTTTTGAGATTGTTCGCTGCGAGACGGCATAGGTTCGAATCCGGCATTGGTCGGAATTTATTCGGCCTACGTATAGGGTCGGTAGCAACCCACCATCGTGAGAAAATTGGGGAAGCTACGAGTGACTGGTGTAAGCTGGTTTCAGATATCTTCTATAACAGCTGGGGGTTCGTCGTGCTGACCAAGATCACCTCGTTGCCAGTTAAAGATAACTCTAGGTAGGATTCCTCATCCAAATTTTTGTTTCGTGTTCATGGCGATGTTGGTGCCCAGTGCTGCAATTTTTTCTCCCAAAGAAGCGTCTCTGCTCATGACCCTCCTGAAAGCGGCATGCTCCAATTTCTTGTCTGCTTCGTGACGTGCATCCAAATTCGTGTGCGTGCTGTAAGCAATATCGTGATTTTTGCATACCATGTCCAACGGATTCACACCCTTGTCTCCTCTCTCCAATCTTTTCTCGAGTTTGGTACCCAGTCCGCAGTACTGGTAGCCAGGTAAATGCATCTCGAAAGGTAACTTGTTAATGATGTCGTTCGCGAGTCCCTTTCCTTCGGCCACGTTCCAGAATCTCGGAGGCAGCGTGTTGATAATTTTAATCAGGTAGCCGATACCTTTGTCGTCGTTCACGGTGACGTTGGAAAGTTTGGCAACATTGTAATTGGAGAGTGATGTTACCCCTACAGATTTTACTTCACAATAGAGGTTGTTGACACTCATCGAGACACACGCCCCAGAAGACGACTGGTGGATGGATAGTTGTGTATGCCAGCCACCAGTTGGGCATGCGATCAGTTTAGTTGTTTTAAATTGTGAGTGTGTGTGTGTGTGTGAATTGAAACACTACAATTTCTTACCAAGTGGTAATATATCGACCAGTGGCGTAACGTTATAGTACGCCCGTACGCCCGGCGTTCCCAGATTTAAAATTTCAAAAATGCTTAAATGCTGTGATTATAAAGTAAAACGTGACTAATTTCATATATGTTTGACCTTCATGGCATTATAATGGCTATTTTTCGCGATCCGCTTGCAACGCTCCACTCTCAACACTCGTTCTAACATCTCTTTTCAATGCCTTTCCCGGCCGGACGACGAGCAGGTTCGGCGTACAGGACTCCTATATTCCTTGCTGCCTTTATGGAGGGAAAGCTTCCATTTCTACAGCACGCGCATAAATAGCCTCTCTTACGCCAGCGTACGTTACGGAGGAGAGAGGTCTACCGTGATTGGTTCATGTGACCCTTCCTGCCTTCTGAAGCAGACGACAACGGTTCTTCACTCTTAGCGCTCATACAACTCGTGTTGTGTGATGTTACAATACGCAATATTGACTGACGTAACTTTAAAAATCTCAAATATACTACTTCTTAATGGGTACTACATTGTATAATTTATTGTACGAACAGCAATGTGTATTAGAAACTAAAAGATCATCACAGTTTTTGTCAAATAAGTTGGTGAAGTCCTCGTGATAGAAATTGAGCGTGTGGCTGCTCTACCACTAAACCCGCAAAACTATTATTTTTTTATTGTATTTTTTCGTTATTATCTAACTACTTAATATTATGTGAATAGAAATGTTTAGCATTCATTTGAAAACTCTTAACATCGAATGGTTTCTGGAGAAAATTATTTTAAAATGTTTATCAGCATTCTCAAGATGTAATAAACAGTGGTCTGAATTACTAATCGGCACTGTTACGTCATTACAGTGTACGATATTTGGATCATCCACTCTGCTTTTCACAGTGCGCCAAGACGACAGAGGTCCCTGGTTCGAATACCGGCGTGAGCATGGGTGTTCTTTCTCAGTGTCCCTTCATCAATATCATCATCACTCATATTCATATTCGCAATTAACCAAAAGTGGTAGAAAAGCAAAGTAAAATCAACCAAATCAATCAGTAGTTGGATCGCCCACAACAATGACGTCTACTGTTGTGCAGAGGCGCTTGTGATTCAGGTAGGTTTTTAATGACTTGCGTCATGTAGAAAGATATAAAAAAAAGTATAGAACACCAGAGTTCAAAACATCTGTGGCATAGTGAAACATCCAATTTTCTAGCTAAAACATGCAATGATAATATTTTATTGAAAACCCAGCTTACTTCAGGCAAATAATACCTGTAGCGACTAATACCATAAGTAAATTATTAAGCAAGAAAAAGCCGACTCTTCCTTCGGACTTGGCATTCCCACCCGAAATGTCCATGCTACGCCACTGATATCGACGTCTTGTAATCAGTGTGTCCTATTCCGAGTTCCAGTCGAGTCGCATAATCAATGTTTCAGATTACATTTTAAACATATCCCGATTCGTGATTAGCCTATGTGTGCAAAAAGTGATGTTAAAACAAACTCTTGACCTCAATAATACAAGTTGTGTATTTTCTTTCAGCTGTGGTTCCCTCTTTTTTTTCGCGAGAAATAACAAATTAACCTAATCATTAACTCAACAAATAAAAAAATGCATCTCTAAATTAATTAATAAAAACTGTTATTACACCCAAACCCTCTATTTTATCGTAAATGTAAATAAAATGTCATCTCACGTAGTGAAAACAATATGAAAATTGTTCTAATGAGTGATATATGATTGTCAAACACATACATGAATACATTATGTTACAGATTCCACCGATGTAGTTTCCCGTGAAGTGATTATGGTGAAATAACTTTCCGGTTCTCGTCGGTGAAACCTTTGATCGCACAGCGGACACGTTTCAATGTTATTGTGAGATTGAAGTTCATCGCTGGATAATGGAAGCATTTGGTTTCGATTCGCGTAAGAGGCTGCCAATGGTCTCAACCTCTTCAACTATCTTTTCAAAAAAAATGTTTGATTACGTCTGGTCCTCGGTAAACATACGGTTCATCTATCCTATCCTGTCGCACAACAACAATATCCGAAACTCGAGGCTTCGTGCGGTGTTGTGGAAGAAAGTTCGGGGATGAAGAATATACATGACTTGATTTATTTATTTCTTCTCTTTTTTTTCTGAGGGCATGTGCGAGTCTTATTCAAAAACTAGAATAATTGTGCCTTTCGAATCGAATTTATAGAGGGGTAGAGAGAGGGCCAATATGGACAGGTTAGAAACAAGTGATGTTATGATGATAGCCGTCGCCATTTCAGAGTGGCAAATGTTTAACATTAATTGTTGAATTTTATTTTAGGCTAGGCATATTCAACATGCCCCACTTCGTCAATTTTATCAAAACAACCATTATTCATCCTCATCGTTGCCATTAGCCAAAATAGCCTCGCTTCTTTTTTTTTTTTTTCACAATTTTCGTAGTGATCTCCGTTCGCACTTGGCTTTTGTAGATTAACAAAAATCGTCTGAAGTTTGAACACGTCATACCGGTGCAAGCTGTTTTTGTGATTGTTCTCCTCGATTATTCAAAGTGTCTAATTTTTCGCATATTCAAATACACACAAATGAAGGGGGTTCATGCCACATTAGTGATTTTAAATTGTATTCTCGGAGCCATGCACACATTTCCTAACATTGTTGCCTTGTAGTCGATGAGTTGTGCAGGTACAGCTGTGAAGTTGTTAATAAGACCCAACACAGACAAGTCACCCAACATTGCTTTTCGACATAGATTTTTAACTAGAAAATTGTTATGATTACAGTACACCCATATCAGTATACAATAACATAGTGCCATTTTTTCTGTTTCTGTTGCCAACAAAAGCAAAATCTACAGACCACAGGTTCGAGAAATAAGACATTAACTATATTTTGCATACATGAAGGTACGCCCCGCGAGGTGTGTTATTGGAAGACTCAATACATGTGAGCAGTGGAGTAAATTTTTTTTTCTTTTATTTTGATGTCCATGCATTTATCTGAACCCCCTTGTCCAACCAAAACAAAAGCTCCGGTCCCATCTGGAGACTGCAAAAACTGATATGTATGTTTATTCAGAAAAACTATCCATGGACAATACCGTTGCGCCCTCCATGTGCATTTTCCTTGTTGGCTGAACGCGAAGATGCCCGAGACTGCTTTCGAAATTGCTTCACGATACAGCCGTTTTCTACAATTCTATTAGCCTACTATTATTATCTAAAACTATTTCATCACACACAATCAAAAAGAGAGGTGTAAGAGGTACCTTCCACGTAGGCGCCCAAAAGTCAACCTCACTTCCACGTAGTGCACCCTGGACAAGAGACTAACAAGGCTCTGGCGACTGGCACTATGGTCAGTATAATTTTGTGTGTGTTGTCCTGTTTTATGTCCTTGTGTGTGCTGAGTGCGCGTTTACAGCCTCAGCTTTTAACTGAAGTCAGAACTTCTCTGTATAATGTGACGGGAGCAAAATAGCCTAAGTGCTGACGCCCCCAAAATTTTAAATTCAAATTCAAAATTCAAATTCAACAATCAAAAAGATAAAAAAAATAACATTTCTCTCCTTCACTCGCTTTTAGCCATCGTCCAGTGTCCTTCTAGATAGCAGGTGAATCGTGACTAGCAAAAATATTGAAATCGAAATATGAATTATCCGTTATAACCCCTCCTCCTCTTTTTTTTTCTCTCCCCTTCTTTACATGCACGCTCGATGACATTGAAATAAGCGAAAACACACCGCTATGCTTAAAAAAAAAAACATCCATTGTACAACTCTATAGGTCGAGGTTCATAAGCCTCGTGCATCTCATGCCAGGGACTGCATATCTTGTTTACAGTTTATAGTGGCATCATATTCCTTCACTCGAGAAACTTGCAAGACAGCTCATTACTAGATCTGTTTTGTCCATATGACAATGCTTGCTATCAGTAATAAAATTTTTATGCCGTTTAACCTAACAGCTGAGGGGCCGGGGCATTCCACATTTACTTTTGCTAGTGCAATAAATATCAATATTTTTAAGTTATGCAATAATTTTTGACATTATATTCATGTCCATTTCCAAAACTAGATTTATATACACAAACAACTCGTTTTTTTTTGTAATATATTATCTATTGTGAAAAATTCTCGCATGTTCGCAAAACAGGAAATACACGTCATAGCTTCCGTGAATCGAGCGCAAGGTTAGTGGAGCATGCAAAAAATACCGTATGCCAAGAATAAAATATTCCAAAATGCAGGCATCATGCACAAATAGAATAATCGGGTTGAATTTACAGTCTAAAACCACCATGTTCCGGCAGCAAGTATCAAAAACATGTGGTTAAGAAATTTTGATAGGGAGTGAGTGAAATAGTTATTGCAAGTTACCTTTTAAACCCAGTACAAGATGTGTCCATGGCTTATGTCGTAGGTTAATTTAGTTTGCAATAGATCTTGTGTGTTGGCCCTTACAAGTAATATAGCTGCCTTTCTGCCTTTGAGTCACCTGTAAAGCTATATGTGAGTGGGCGAGTGAGGTTAGTTTAGTTTACGATAGATCAACCTGTCATGCTATGTACTACTTTCTGCTTTTTTGAGTTACCTGTAAGACTAGATGTGGGTAAGTGAGTGAGGTTAGTTTAGTTCACGATAGATCACACTTTGAATTTGCTCACACTCTCTCTGTCTGTGTGTCAGGTGGTCGTGTCGATCGCTAGTTGTATGTTACAGCTTAACCCGAACTAGGTAATATTAACTGTACTTCAAAAAATAAAATTGTATGTATCTCATGTCGAACTAGAAATAAAAAAAAAATCAAACATTAAGCATTCATGCAGATTAATTAAGCCGTAAGTTCAAAATTTTGGCCCCCACACAAATCGCATTACATACATACATACATGTGGAAAAACAGAAGTATGCATGTTTTTTCGCCCCCGTGGCGTTTACAAGAGCCCCCTGTAAGTAAGACTAATCGGGGCTGGACCTACAGTTTCAAAAACCACTTGTGCGAGTATCGAACCCTTGAATACAAGGCTACCACTGCGCCATAGAGGAGGAGGCCCGGTGAGAGGGGGTAGAGAGCTGGAAACATTGACACCGCTATTGCCAGTTAGCGTCTTCTTTATCTTATTGCATACTTATCATCTTATAGAAGGTTACGCTGTCAACTTGTAACTTGTAGGTTAGCCTCGCCTGTGAAAATATCATATGTTTAAAAAAAAAAAAAGTTTGTGAAGCAACTAGTCAGTGTTGCCAACTCCTATTGGTAGGTTAGCTTCGCCTGTGAAAAATCACATAGTGAAATTTTCTTGGGGTGGGTTGAGCCCCACTGAGCCCCACTTTCGGGCATAGAACCGGGTTGATTGGTCTACTACACAGCACAGTCGATTTCAAATACCGCTACAATACAATTTTTGCATCATGAGGAGTAAATTTACAGAAAAATATCGTAACAGGGGCCCAAAACATCGTAGGAGAGGTCCCGTTAGGTCGTAGTAGGTATTATGGGATTTCCTTAACAAAAATAAATTTTGATTATCACACACACACACACATTGTAGAAGATCACACATGAGAGTTTTTACAAACAAAAAACATCGTGGCAGATTACGCTGAGAGCACAAGGTCGTGGTAGATTACACTGAGGGAGCTTACAGTAATAGGAGACAGCTGCCGTATAGGAAAATGTCGTAAGTCATTTCAAAAGTAGGTCAAAGGACGAGTTAGCATAAGAGCAAAATTTGCAGAAGGTAAAAAATAGCTTAAAAAATAATGCCAGAGTTTTTTTTCTGTTCATTTTTCTCTCATTGTAGGTTAGTTTAGTGCGTAAAACGTCGTAAAATAAAAAGTAAGTCAAAGAATAAGTTAGCATAAGAGCAAAATTTGAAATAGGATAAAAAAATAGTTTAAAAAGTAATGCTAGAGCTTTTTCTGTTCATTTTGCTCTCATTGTAGGTTAGTTTAGTGCGTAAAACGTCGTAAAATAAAAAAATAGGTTAAAAGATGAGTTAGCATAAGAGCAACATTTGCAGGAGGTAAAAAATAGCTTAAAAACTGGTGCCAGAGCTTTTTCTGTCTATTTTGCTCTCATTGTAGGTTAGTTTAGTGCGTAAAACGTCGTAAAATAAAAAGTAAGTCAAAGAATAAGTTAGCATAAGAGCAAAATTTGAAATAGGGTAAAAAATAGCTTAAACAGTGATGCTAAAGTTTTTCTGTTCATTTTGCTTTCATTGTAGGTTAGTTTAGTGCGTAAAACGTCGTAAAATAAAAAGTAAGTCAAAGAATAAGTTAGCATAAGAGCAAAATTTGAAATGGGGTAAAAAATAGCTTAAACAGTGATGCTAAAGCTTTTTCTGTTCATTTTGCTCTCATTGTAGGTTAGTTTAGTGCGTAAAACGTCGTAAAATAAAAAATAAGTCAAAGAATAAGTTAGCATAAGAGCAACATTTGAAATAGGATAAAAAATAGCTTAAAAAATAATGCCAGAGCTTTTTCTGTTCATTTTTCTCTCATTGTAGGTTAGTTTAGTGCGTAAAACGTCGTAAAATAAAAAGTAGGTCAAAGGACGAGTTAGCATAAGAGCAAAATTTGAAATAGGGTAAAAAATAGCTTAAAAAGTGATGCTAAAGCTTTTTCTGTCCAATTTTTCTCTCATTGTAGGTTAGTTTAGTGCATAAAACGTCGTAAAATAAAAAGTAGGTCAAAGGACGTCGCCAGAACCTACCATTCCACCTACTAACAGGCGTTGACTGATTCAACTATTCTGTTGAAATTTATGAAAAAAAAACAAAAAAAACAAGCTTTTATTTTAAAAGTGAAAATTAGTTTTAGGTCATTTTTATAATTTTAAGGCCATTCTCTAGAGCATTCTTTGAGATTAGTTAGGCATCAACTTCCGAGCCCTACTAATAAGTATTTATTTATTTATAAAACTTCACACTGCAGGCAAATGTCCATTTATAGTGTTGTGCATATAATAAATGTATAATAATAATTGACACAAACAAATAAATTCGGCGTATCACCTCGACCACAGACCTGGCCCTTGGTTCTAAGACTCCAACTGATGAGATTTTGTTTTTGTATTGGTACAGGTATTGCTGGTGTCTGTACTTCACGCCGTTTAGTAATAACTGCCACATCAGTGTACATAGGCGTAACATGGCGGGAGCAAGGGAGGCACTTGCCCCCCAAAATTTGTAGATTTATTAAAATTTACAAGTTAGGGGACCTAAGGAGCAAAGTAATAAAGAGTAATATTTCTGATCTTGCAAACGTCACAGTTATTTAGAAAATAATCCTGGACGGTGTCTTATGGGATGGAAAACTTTTCGAATCTCTTCCCCCAAATTAACACCTCAGGTTTGATTCTACCCCCTCAAAATTAGGCCCCAAGTTACGCCCATGTCAGTGTATATTTTTGCAAAAACTCATTTTTGTAACATGGGGAAATTTTCTTGTAAACAGTGTGACGGTCCTGTGGATCCGCACAATATAATTATTTATATGTTTATTGAAATTATTAATTTCATATTATACAAGTCACTTTCAAATAACAGTTAAAAATGTATAATAACTACTTGTACAACGTTAATTATATTTTGTGTTATTTATTGCGCTATACGCTATATAAATGAGGTAATATTTGGAATTCTAACGTTGCTATAGCAACGAGAATCAATAGTTATTATGTAGCAATGGATATAATGGAATTGGAAATAGATAATAGTGAACTGCATATTGGTCAGTTATTTTAATAATACTTAGACCCATAGAAGTTGTACCTTCACCTTCGCGTTATAATTTGGAATGTTTATAAACGAAATGTAATCGTGCAAATGATTGACTAGTGAATGTCACAGTATAATTGGTGGTCCAGTATTGTGGAACGTTATCAGCACGATCTTGAGTGATGTGTTTTGCGTGTTAACTTACACCATTGTTCTCGTGAATCTAGTTCTTATATAAATTACTATTATGTACGCATCAAGTAATACTTATAATCTGAGATCAAAAACAAGTCTTACTGCTAGATCTATCAATTGTGGTGATCAACCTGATGAATCGCAAAATAGAAATGGTGGCGTGAATATGGTGAAGTGCTGCAAAGATCCCGATAAAGAAAGGTTGGTAGCTTGTGAACATTGTAGCGATTGGTATAATTTACAATGTTTGGGTTTGTCCGATAAGCATTGGGAGCTACGTATATCAGTTAAATGAAACTTAAATATTTCTGTAAAAATTGTGATCCATCTTATGATCCGTTCAGTATTGAAGCTTTTGTGCAATGGAAAAGAAGTCAGGAAAATGTTCAAGAAATTAACATTCATCCTTCTGTGTTGGCCGAGACGTCAACGGGGCCAAGTAATGTTCCTTTTCAAATGTTTGATCTACTTACAGAGTTAAGGAAAATCAGCGAGTCACAACAGGTGGAATTTACAAAAATTAGGGAAACTCAATAGTCTCAACAGCTTGAGTGTACAAAAATTAGGGAAACTCAAGATTCTATGAGTCAAACTCAAGAGTCTCAACAGCTTGAGTTTACAAAGATGAGGAAAACTCAAGAGTCTCAATAGTTTGAGTTTACAAAAATCATGGAATCTCAACAGGAAATTCAAAATTCACAGCAACTACTCAACCTTGACTTCCACGAATTGAGTACATCGTTACGGAAGAAATTAGCTGAAGTTGCCGAGTCCTGCAAATTAGCAACACGTTCGTTACATCAGGAAATGAAAAGGGAAGTGCAAGGACTAACAGAGAAAAATGAGGAAGTCAACACTACTTGTACAGTGAATTCTGATAAAGTTGCTGGATTGAATGATGAGAACAATCATTGCCAGAACAATGTTTCAGGGTTGTCTCGACAAGTTCAAAGACTTGAAGTCGTTGTGAGCAAAGACAAAATAACGAAGCGCGTGGAAGCATGTGAGGAAAAGATTACTAAGTTAACATCTAATATTTCGACTAATGTTGAATCAATTAATCCTGTACAAGTTTACAGTTCTCATGTGAATGGTAACTGTCAACCTGGTATTCCTGCACGGAACCTAACCTCTCCTAAATCATCTGATTCTTCAGCGTGTGATGTTTCTGATGACGAACACAATCGCATTGCTTCACAAAGCCACAAACGTTCTAGAAATAATCGCATGAGAGCTAGTAATACTAACAAGTTATGTCAATCAACCCGTTCTTTATATTCTGATGGTTCAGGTCAGGAAAGAAAGAGGCAAGTAAACCAAAAGTCATCAAACCCGCAGAATCATCGATGTGATTATCCTGACAATTGTGTGCGTTCGCTTACTCAAGAACCTCGACGGTTGGTAAGGTTGAATGAACTTACTGTTCTTCCTAAATATTCGGGAGATCCTGAAAAATCAACCCACCGTAAGTTTATTAAAACTTTAACGTCCTATTTAGATTTACTTCAATTTCCTGACATGCAAAGGCTTGAATGTATTACTAATTGTTTCCAAGGACCTGCAGAAGGTTGGTATAATACTCATGTCGATTCGTTCACATCGTACAAACAATTTGTTGACGAATTTCTGAATCACTACACGTCTTATTCCTTAACTCAGGCTCAATTGACTGAAATTAGAAGTCGTAAATATGATCCTAAATCGACGAGTAGTATGGAAGTTTTGCTATACGTACGCATTCAGCATATTATAATTTAGTTGATCGTCCGAATGATGCAGAAGTTATTGATATTTTAATCAATCAGTTGCCCACATCTATTGCACAAACTATATTAGCTGCTAGATTAGATAAAATGGATGATGTAATTGCGTTACTGAAGAGGTTGGATTTAGTGAATTCAAGATCGAACAAGAGTTTTAATGTTCATGATAATGTACGTGAAAAAAAATTCCGACATGATGGGAATAATTCTAAAAGTTTTACCGACAATAATAGTGCAAGGACAAAACTGAGAGTTCAAAGTGTTGCTAAAAGTTCATCGTTTGTGAACGATGATGAACCTAATGGAAATCAAGGTTCAAGACGTAACGTAAGACCTAATGATAGTGTTAATTTTGTTTCTTCTAGCGATGAAAATAAAATAATTAAGATTCCACGTACAGATGTTCCATTTGTTGCTGAAAACCAACAATTAAACTCCAGCCAGAAGACGATGATATTTAATAGAAATAATAATTTTGGGAAACCTAACCTAACTAACAGACCATATAATCGTTACAGACGTAATGGTGCAGGAACTCAAAATTTCCGGCAAAATAGAAGTCCACAAAGCTCTCGATACTTCAACAATAATGGTAGATTTATAGGCAACAGTTTCAATGCAAGAAACGAGCAAGAACAACAGCAATTTACACTGCGTCCTAACTCTCAGTTCTCTAACAATAATTTCCACTCATTCCAACCATGCAGTGTATGTGCCAATTGCGGATATTCGTCGTCTCAGTTGTCAACGGGAAACAGTTGCAATGTAACTGCAGTGGCGAATACTCCATTGAATGAAAATGCTCCATCTTTCGATCCAAGAGAAACTTATTGTATCAGTTCATTTATTCTGCCCCTGAAGCAACATTAAACGAACGTCGCGGGTGAACGTGGACCAGTTTGCTCGCACTAACATAAAGATGGGTCCGTCTAAATCATATCGTAGTGATAATATAAGCACAACTTGTCAGTATGCTGTATTAAGTAATTCCGTTTTATCTGAAGTTGATCATTGTTATCCACTTTCAATATTTTTCCACTTAGAGTGGTACGAAGATGAACCTACTTGGACTTTAAATAATACTGGCATACCTACTCCTATTACTGATCAACCTCTGATCACAGGAACAGTTTGCGGTATTACCATACAGTGTGTCATCGACAGTGGAAGCCAGTGTAATTTGTCAGTTATGAATTATGGTGCAGTAAAAAATCAATTATTCCGAGTGCCAAACTGGATACAGTGGATCAACTTAAGTTATTGCCGTTTGCAGGACATTAGAAGTTTCGTGTTGCTGGTCGGAAGATTATAACTATTTCAATTAACTCGGAAATTTTTTCTTTGGAGATGTTTGTATTGAAGCAACTGCATGCTGAATTAATTCTCGGAATACCATTTTTAAGGCAATACAAGGCTGTACTCGATTTTAGAACAAATGAAATTAGTTTGATGGCGTCTACTGGTTCCGAGTTGGTTCAGCCATTTAACTCTAGCAAAAGCACAACTGATAGGGATCGCTGTCAGATGCAGGATTGATTGATTGATTGATTGATATAAAAATTGTTTGGGTGCGTCGGCACTAAAGGCCATTTTGCACCCTTCTATGTATACGGGGAAATAGCCCCTTATCTAAAATTCTGACTCAAATCTTAAAAAGGGGGTGTAAATAGCCCCTTGGGAAAAAATTAAAAGTGCCAGGTTGTAAAAAGACCTGCACGAGACAAACACAACACATTAAAAAGTCAGAACAAACAAACTAAAAACCTCCTTACAGACGGTGGAAGAGTCCAGCTCTTCGTAAAAAACTAAAAATATTTGATAAAATGCTGTTGTCATCACCCAAGAGGGATGACAAACAGCCTGAAAGGTTAAAAGTCTGCCGGAGGTAAGCAAGATCGACACATTCAACGAGAATGTGTCGAATGCTTAATAAAACATTGCAAACACGACACAACGGAGGGTCCAGCCCTTGCAGCAAGTGACTATGCGTTAGACGGCTGTGTCCTAGACGCAGGCGGGTAAGAATGACTTCTTCTCGCCGAGAGGTACGGGACGAGGAACGCCAAGCACCTGTGGTGGGCTTAATAGCGTGAAGCTTGTTTCCCGTTTCCGTATCCCACTCGGCCTGCCAAGAGTCAAGAAGGCAACAACGGAACACGTTCTGAAGGTCGCTAGCTGGCAAAAGGTGGACGAGAACATTGCCGTCTGCATCAGCAGACTTGGCAGCAGCATCAGCTGCTTCGTTCCCCTGGATGCCCACGTGGCTAGGGACCCAACAGAAGTGTACATCGGCACTGCTAGATAAGGACACAAGCCGTCTGAATATGCGTTGCGCTACTGGATGCCGGGAATACGGCGAATCCAGGGTCTGCAACACGCTGGTCGAATCGCTGCACACAAGGACTTTCTTCAGACCATTGACGTCTGCAAAGTCCAGTGCCTTTAGAATGGCGTACAACTCTGCCGTATAGTAGGAACAGGCAGGATGTAGCAAGTAACTGGAACTTTGAGAGTCTAGGACGAAGGCGCAACCAACTGATTCGAATGTCTTGGACCCATCCGTGTAAAACACATTAAAATTGGGGTGCTTCGCACGAAGTTCTAAAAACCGTTGCTGGTATACAACCATTGATGTTTCTGCTTTTGGAAGGGCAGTCAGTGAAAAGTCGATGGAAGGTGCAGGAAACTCCCAGGTAGGGAGAGGCGGAATGAGTGGAGAGACGCCAGGAAGATCACTGTCAACACCAAGTGCTGACAGGATCTCGTCTGCACGAACACCAAATGGTCTAGTGACACTGGGGTGGAGCCGATACCTTGCCAGCCTACCCTCGTCTGAGATGGTGTGAAATGAAGGATGTGAAGGCATCGAGCGAAGATGGAGGAAGTAGTTAACTACCAGCCGCTGTCTTCGTAGAGACAGCGACGGCTCAGATGCCTCTACATACAAACTGGCGACTGGACTGGTCCGAAAGGCACCAGAGCACACACGTATACCAGCATGGTGGACGGTGTCTAGAATGCGAAGTCTAGATGGGCGGGCAGAAGAATACACAACACATCCATAATCTAGCTTCGACCTGATGAGAGCACGGTACAGGCGAAGCAATACCGTCCTATCAGCACCCCAAGAAGTATGAGATAAAACGCGTAAAAGGTTGAGAACTCGAAGACAAGAGAACTTTAACTGGCGAAGGTGAGGTAGCCATGTTAATTTCTTATCGAAAATGAGGCCCAGGAAGCGGACCTCATTTACGAAGCACAGGGGAGATTTCCCCATGTACAGGTCAGGATCGAAATGACATGTACGCTGACGACAAAAGTGAACACACACGGATTTCTCGGATGAGAAGGTGAATCCTGTTTGGGAGGACCACTCAACCAAACGTTTTATCGTCAGTTGGAGTTGACGAGAAGCTGACGCGAGATTCCGTGAACGACAAAAGATCGTGAGGTCGTCTACATACAGTAGACCATGTACAGGGGCAACAATGCTTGCCATAACGCTGTTCACTGCTATGGCAAACAGAGTCACACTTAATACGCTGCCCTGCGGGACACCGTTCTCTTGTTCGTGAAGACCTGAAAAGGAGTTCCCAACACGTACGCGGAAAAAAACGATCGGATAAAAAAAGTTTACAATAAAGTACGCCATATGGCCACGCACGCCCCAAGAATGGAGCTGTTTTATGATGCCAAAGCTCCACTTTGTGTCATATGCTTTTTGGAGGTCAAAGAAAACTGCAACTAAATGTTCCTTGTTGAGGAATGCGTCCTGAATATGTGTTTCTAGCTGAACCAGATGGTCCAGTGTGGAACGGTTGGAGCGAAAACCACATTGAAAATTACTTATCAATGAGTTTTCCTCCAAAAACCAGGTGAGACACTTGTTGATCATGCGTTCCATCAACTTGCACACACAGCTGGTTAAGGCAATAGGCCTATAACTCGAGGCTGCGGTGCGTTGTTTACCTGGTTTCAGGATAGGAACAATAATAGCTTCTTTCCAGGAAGTGGGGAAAGAGTCCTCCAACCAAAGCCTGTTGAATACCGCCAAAAGGAAATTTCTTGCTCCAATGGGCAGATGACGAAGCATCTCATAGTGGATCTTGTCCACTCCAGGAGCTGTATTCTTAGAATCTCGAAGCGCCTGATCGAACTCCCGTTCAGTGAATGGAGAGTTGTATGGCTCGTTGTTATGACTTCGAAAAACTAGAGGGCGTCGTTCTTGACGGTCCTTCTCACGGCGGAAACGTGGTTCATAATTTTCAGAGCTAGACGCATCAGAAAACTGCGTGGCCAAGATATTAGCTATGTCTCCGGAATCTGTATACAACGTCCCATCGTGCTCCATAGCGCTCAGAGGAGTAGATGCACCCCCTGGATACGACGTACTTTGGTCCAAACGGCTTTCGACGAAGCCTGCTTCGTCAGAGAAGACACGTATTGGACCCAGCACGCCTTCTTACTGGCTCGAATAAGCCGACGGGCACGGGCACGCTTAATGCGGAACTGCTCGAGGTTTGCGGCAGTGTGGTTCCTATTAAATCGATCTAGGGCATGATTGCGGTTCTTGATGGCTGCACTGATCTCCGCAGTCCACCAGGGGACTGGGCGTCGCCTCGCAGGTCCACTGAGATGTGGAATGGAGGTGCGTGCAGCATCATGCACTCGTGATACAAATATATCTAAGGCGTCGATTGGTGGTAAAGTCGACGCAAGATCGACTTCAAGGTCCACTGCACGCTCGAAGGCACCCCAGTCTGCCCGACTGAGATGCCAGAGGGTGTTGTTCACGTGAGTGCTGAAGATGTTCCAGAGTAAGAAAGAGTGGGAAGTGATCACTCCCACAGAGATCAGGGTGAACGCTCCAAGATGTGGTAGGAGCAAGGCTGGGACTGCAGAAGGACAAGTCCAACGCAGAGTGTGTGCCTGAGGAAGGACTGAAATATGTGGGAGTCCCATCATTCAGCAACGTTAAAGCTGATGCCTCACGGAATTGATCTACAATTTGACCCAGGGGCTCTGTACGAACGGAGCCCCACAAACGATGGTAGGAATTAAAACCGCCCAAAAGAACTACAGGAGACGGAAGTTGCTCGAATATAGAAAGGAGGTCCTCAAGAGAGAATCGCTCCTCCCTTGTGATGTAGACACAGCAAACGGATATTGGCTGTGGTAGATGGACCCGCACGGCGACAGCTTGGAGGGGGGTGGTGAGAAAGATTGGCGTTGAGTGGATGGTATCTCGAACACCGATTGCAACACCACCGTGTGCACGACGACCCTCAGGAAGCTTGTCGGTGCGGTAAAGCGTGTATCCGTTCAAAATCGCTGATTCATTTGGACGAAAATATGTCTCTTGGAGACATATGATGGCAGGGTCAAATTCAGATATAAGAATTTACAGTTCCTTGAGATGCGTTCGGAAACCGTTAAGGTTCCATTGGAGACAATAAGCCATATCTGTAGGTAAGATTGTTACCTTTTAAGGCGTACGCTATTTCTAGGCCCTCTCACCTTGATAAATTCTTCATCCGCTGCTTCGTCCTGTATCATGTCCTCTGGTAAGGACACAGAGGGCGAAGGAGTTGAAGGGGGAGTGGGGGCGGGTGCTTTGAGCGCCCGCCGGGCAGCTTTCAGCTGCGCTTTAAGTTTCAGGGTGGTCGATGCCACCCTCACTGGAGAGCTACTGGATTTCAGGAAGTATTCTTTACTATGTACCTGCTTAAACTTCTTCTCTGTGGAGCGAGGAGTGGTTGCTGGTTTCCTCGAAGCAGGGCGAGCTACTACGGGAAGCGTTGTTGTTTGCGTGGACACGTCGCTGGTTTGTACCCCTATACTGCGACGGGTAAGAGCAGCTGCAGCAACTGTAGCGAATGGCACAGGTAAAGTGGTGCGTATACTGTCACGGAGACGTTGTTTTGCTTCACCAGCAGAGATTTTCTCTGTGACGACCAACTCTCTGATTTTCTTCTCTTGTTGGAAAGAGGGGCAGTCACGATGCCAGACTGGGTGCTCGCCTTGGCAGTTAATGCATTTGGGACCTGAAGAACAAGGTTCGGTCCCATGATCAGGCTTACTACACTTACCACAAAGGGCGGTAGTGGCCTTGCAGGAAGGCTGAGTGTGCCCAAAGTGCTGGCATTTGAAACACCGCATCGGGTTAGGAATGTACGGACGGACTTTGAGTCTCAAATATCCGGCCCGTACCCTGTCTGGGAGAGTGGTCGTTTGAAACGTCACTATGAATGAAGCAGTTGGTACTAGTTCTCCGGACTTACGAGTCTTTATTCGCTGCACTGCGGTCACATGTTGGTCTGAGAGTGCTTCAAGAATCTCTTCCTCCTCAGCATTTAGCAGATCCCAGTGGCGAATCACACCTCTACTACTGTTAAGTTGACGGTGAGGTTCAACATTAACAGGGAAGTCGCCCAAAGATCTTAGCTTTAAAAGGTTGTTGGTCTGGCGATCTGTGCTGTTCTGGATCAGTAGACTCCCCTTTCGCAGCTTTTTTATTTCTGGTACGTCTGAACCAGCGGCGTAGTCTAGCTGTTTCTTGATCAGAAATGGTGACAAGTCCTTTAATGTAGCAGCTCCATGTTTCTTGGTTGTTGCAGATTCATCGTTACTGTCGGTCTTCTGCACTATACTAATCACAAGATAACGTGGCACGTTACTTGTCTTTTCCACTAATTGAAGCGGGCTCGAAGGCCGCGCTCGTTTTGGGGGTTTCCCCCCGTTTGTGTTGTTTTTTGTACCCATATACAAAAAATATTTATTGTGGAGGGTCCATAAATTGTCGCCTCGACATGCCCTCTATGCAAGTAAGGCCTACCCCCAAAAATGGAGGCTACTCGAGGACCAAACCGAAATCCCCGAGGCCACGTTCGCGACTGCACCTACCCCTGCAGCCAACACTGTCCCATCGGCAGGTGCAACTCACACCTTGGGATAGGGTTTTTTTATCGAGGTTGTCTCCTCTAGCAGGACCCTTAGTTATAGAGAGGTCAAAGATATGGAGATGAATGACGTGATGGAATGGTGAAAACGTGAGATATGGATGTGAAGAATGAGTGAAATGATGAGATGAAAGTGACCTCCCTACCTTAGTTTCTTAGAGGGAGGTCAAAGATATGGAGATGAATGACGTGATGGAATGGTGAAAAACGTGAGATATGGATGTGAAGAATGGGTGAAATGATGAGATGAAAATGACCTCCCTACTAAGCCCCCTCGCCCCGTCAAGGCAGTCCTACATGGAGGGGGTGTCAGATGCAGGAAGTTACTATAGTCAAAGAAGCAGAAAATTTACTTGTCGTTTCTCTAGATCAGATCACAACGAAAGTGCGGTCGTGTGAATTACTCAACACGGAGCAGCAGTCTCAGCTTGAGAATCTAATAATAGAATATCATAGTTTGTTTTCTGATCGACCCCAATCTGCATTCGTAGAACCTTATCAAATTGAACTAGACACTAAGGAACCAATTAAGGCACCAATATATCCAGTATCGTTCGCCAAAAGAGCAGCGTTAGAAAAGGAACTAGAGAAATGGAAAGCCTGGGGAATATCAGTTTACTTTCCCTTTGCTTTAGCATAGTGCTGGAGCAAAAGTGGCAAAAAGTGGGGACAGCTGCCCCCCTCACCCCCCAAATCGCTGCCACTGATAGTTGGACACAAACACACTACCCTGAGGACAGAACCAGTCTCTAAAACGTAGGTACAGATGCAAAGCAAAAATAGTCCAAAAACTGAACATGAATCAATCACCCCTGATTAGTTACAAAGAAGAATCCTCTTCAAATATTCATTTGAATTTCTTTCCCACCCTCCTTTTCAGTGAACCACCTCGTCGGCCCTTGTGGCGGAGTGGTTAGCACATCCCGGGTTTGAATCTCCGCATGGGCATGGAGTGTCCATTCATTAATTTCATCCCCATTTTCGCAAATTAGCCAAAAGAAGCACAAAAAGCGAAGTGAAATAAAGCAAATCAATCAATCAATCACTGAACCACAACCACCTCCTGCTTCTCTTTTTCTATGATCACACTGCTGTCATTCACGAATCACAGGACGAGAGGTTTCCCGCTACTCGAGCCTCCTGTCCTCGCTTACACCCCTGCTTCCCGCTCCTCTCTCATACCAAGGTACAGCTTCTGTCGCTCCTCAGTCCACACGTGCATACGAGAGCGTTCTTTCATAAATAGGGGTTGCCCAGTCTTGTAGTCGAATAATGGAACCAGTTTACAGTTCAGGAATTTGTTTCGTTTCCTTATATTTAGTTCACCTCTACTGTGGAGATCAAAGAGGAAGTGTATATAAAATCATCGACAAAGGTAGGTTTCTTCTTATCCAGATATACGGATATTTTTATCGTTTATCCACATATATTTTTACTAGTCATGTTTGTATTTCACTGTACGGATTTTCTACAAATCGTTCATCAAATCTGTACTATCCGAATTATCCGGATGTTCGATTTATCCGGATATCCGAATTTTTGCATCCGAAACGGATATCGGATAATGGATATCCGGATTTTCTGGCCATCCTTAGTACCAAGAGGAGACCGAGGCTTAGTGTTCGAAATTTCCGGACCCCTTCGAGATTTTGGTATAATATTGAAAAAAAAAATCCAAACGAAAATTCTTCAGACATAGCAAGCAAGTATCTACCTGATTATTTACAGAGAAGTCGTACATTTTATTTAATAATAATTGCACACCCGGTCCATTGGTGTTAATTGTGATCCTGTCCTACGTGCCTACATATTCAGGATAAAAAAATCCCTTTGGTTCGTCAATACGAGACACGAGACAAAGTCTTGCACTTCAAGACGGCAAGCGAGCGCAGTGAGCGTGGTCAATGCAATCAGCTGCTTGCATTGTTCCCGTGTTCCTGCGTTGATAAATTGTGCATCACTGTCAAAAGGTACGAGAGGAGAAAACAAATGACTGTGAACTGTAGTTCCCGAGTTCGCGGTAGGATGGGGGAGGCGGAATTCTTATCTTGGTTAAGCTGCACTCCAAATTCCGCCGGCAAGTGGTGTGCTTCCAGCCGCTAAGCGATCCGCGTTCGAGTGGCACCATAACCAAACGAAGGCAGAGTATTTCGCAGAAGTCACACGGTTTTGTTCACATAATTTCGTTCTTACAGTGGATGGTGAATAGAAGGCTGGTTTGGCGCTACCACTGACGTTCTCTCTAAGTCCTTCGATTTCCTTTCCAATTCCACCTTGCACGAGGCACGTAAACCAACATCCCTTCTCCCTTATTATTTTTTTGCTTGGGGTTACGTTGCTCGCATTCTCCAATATTTCCGTGTCGTTTCTTTTGCCAACGTTCGGCGCTTCATTATATCCGCTTTGTCTACCAACCCCATCCGACCATTGGGCTCTCCCCGTCTTGCGGGGGGGACAGGAACAAAAGGACTTAATTCCACATCAAAAGGACGCCCCGCTGCTTCAAAAGACGGGTGAAATCGAGCGATCAAAGGGTGAATTAGCAGGAAAGCAAAACAATGCATCTTCATCAACATGCAAGCTTATTAAAAAGCTGTCCTTTTCATTTGGGAGCTTTTGGGGGATCATCCACCCTTGTCTCCTCCGCCGACGGACGGTGTTTTCGCAAACAGCTCAATTAGGGGGCGTTGCATGATTTTACATGCATTCCTCTCCAAATCGGATTTCTTTTGTTTTCCGCAAAGGGGAGTCTTGCAAAGGGATTTTAGGTTCTGTTTTGTTTTGCCTTATCTTTGGGATGATACAAGGTAGCCATGGTACTACTCCATGGTTCTTTCATCATCAACGTCCTCCTCTGTTGTTTCTGCCTTCGTTATCGAAGTCAGCCTCTGTTTTTTAAAGTCTTTTCGCCGCCCTTCTGTTCCACTTTCTCCCGTTACTTTCCTCTTACAGTTTATTATTTCCAACATTTCTGTGGTCTTCTCCCTTTCTCGTTTCATTTCTACTTCTTTCTCTCTGGTTCTCTCTTTTTCCTTCTTTCTCTTTTTCTCTCTCTCACGCATGTCTGTTTTGTTTTATGTTTTCACACAGCAGTGTTTATTCTTTTCATCTTTCTCTGTCTCCCCCATCTCTCTTGTTTCAGCTTTACCCGTATGTATTTCTTTATCACTTTCATTGTCAACCTCTCTCTTTCTCTCCACCTCTTTCTTCGTGCCTGTGTTTCGAAGACGTTGACTATACCCCGCGACAGGTTAAGTTTGCAGCAGGTTTTATGTATTAAACCGCGCGTGAACGGCGCTCAGCATCTCCCGTGCGAGTCTTGCCTCCACCGCCGAGCTGTTCATATCACAGACAGTGAGGAAATCGGCAGTACTGAAGCGGAATTATATTCTGCGCGCACGTTTGGGTCTACATGGGCGAAAAGTTGCTGCATACTTAACTTGTCGCGGGGCTTAGATTCCTGTCGTTTAATTCATTCCCTCCATGTCTCTCTCTCTTTTTCTTTCTCATGTCTGCTTCGTTTATGTTTTCATCTTACAGCTTATTTCTATTCTCTTCTCTCTTTTTCTTGTTTCTTCTTTATCTTTTCCCTTTCTCTTTTCATCTGTCGCTTTCTCTCTAACACACACACACAAACACACTTCTTATTCATACTCAGAAGAAGAAGAAATGAAGTAAGACCTCCGTTGTTTGTGCTCCGCAAATAATGTGTGAATTTAATGTGTTTGCACGCTTTTTAGCCTGAAATAATATAAGGACATAACGCAGTAAGTACTATACTAAAGCTATAACTAGAACAAGTGAAACTAAGGAACATATATAATGTTATATTGCTAAAATTTGTAAGTGAACCAAATGTAAACAAACGAATTACAAATGAACAGCGAGTTAACGTGTGCAACTACTTTATACATCGCGATAGGAGGCAACGTAGGAACTGCTTGAAAATGAGTGCATGTTCTGCATGTTCAAAGCCTGTGTCAAGGCAGGACATACTTTCAAAAATACAATGTAAGGACTGTTTTAACTGGTATCACACCAAATGTGTTCATCTAGAGGAGAATGACGTGGAATTTATTAAATCAACAAATGAAGGATGGCGGTGTATAAAATGTGCTAAATCAAGGCGTGGTAGCTTGCTAGAAGAAAGTGCAAATGAACCATCAGGAGAAGTAAAACCGTCTATTACGGATGTGTATGAGCTATTACATAGTTTGAAAAGGGAAGTGGAAAATCTGAGGAAACAACAAGAAACCACCGAACGCGAATTAGGAAAGTCGCTTGATCTAGCCCATGAGAAACTTGACGAAAATGTGAAGTTGGTTAAAAAACAATCTGAAACCATCGCAACGTGTCTGCTTCAAATAGAACAGTTAAAAGAAGAGAATATTGTTATAAAAAAGAAATTAAATGAGTCACAATTGCAATTAGACGAATTAGAGCAATATGGGAGAAGAAACACATTGGAAATATGTGGTGTTCCTGTTAATCAGAATGAAAATTTGTTTGAAGTTGTAAAAAATGTAGGGCGAGTGTTAGATATTGAAGTAGATAATCAAATCAAGCACGTATCCAGAGGGGGGGCTTAGGGGGCTCGAGCCCCCCCGAAAGTTTTAGGTTTACACTAGATAAAATGAGGTTTTTGGTTTCTTGTGGTGTGAAATAAAATAATGTTACAATAATTTAAGGAGAGAAATAATTATCGAGGCAAGACGGAGAATGTTCCGTAACCCTGTTATTGATAATAGCACGTATCCAAGATGGGGCACAGGGGGCTCGACCCTCTCCCAAGGAAATTTTTCAGTTTACGTTAGATAAAATTAGGTTTTTGGCTTCTTAAATAATGTGAAAATAATGTAAGGAGAGAAATAATTATCGAGGCAAGACGGAGCATGTTTTATACCCTTGTTATTGTTAATACCATGTATCCAAGATGGGGATGAGGTGCCTCGAGCCCCCCTCCCCCCTCAGGAAATGTTTCAATTTACACTAGATAAAATTAGATTTTTGGCATCTTGAATAATGTCAAGATAATAAATTTATAAATCTAAGAGAAATAATTATCGAGACAAGACGGAGAATGTTCTATAACCCTGTTATTGTTAATAGCATGTATCCAAGCTGGGGTTGAGGTGGCTCGAGCCCCCCCCACCCCCCAGGATTTTTTTTATTTTACACTAGATAAAATTAGGTTTTTGGCTTTTTGAATAATGTGACGATGATTTAAGGAGATAGACAATTATCGAGACAAGACGGAGAATGTTCTATAACCCTGTTGTTGATAATATTGCACATAAACTTTTCTTGCGCTTTCGGTGTTGTCGCAGCGCACTTGAGCACTATGTAGAGACTTGTCAGCATTTGGAAGCTGCACAAGAAAAATAGCACCACATGTAGGGCGATTCAATTTCTAATCTCTGGAAGGTGGGAGAGGGTACGTTCTTGAATGAGAGAAGGAGTCAACTACTGGCAATATTAACGAATCGTTTTATCTGAAGAACGTTCTAGAATATAATGAGGATATCAATACCCGGATTCAATTTTTCGGTTGATCTGTACAAAGAATCGGTTAATGAGATTTCAGAGGTAAGTGTGACAATTCATACAGTCGATTGGTGATCAGATCAGTCAGCGTCCTCTGGTTGCTTTATAAGATATAGTGATTCGAAAATGACGACATTGACGACAGCAGAACTTCCGGGGCCTCAGTGTAGTGCTAGTTCGGTTCGAGGGCCGAAGAGATCAAGGCCTCTCTCTCTCTCTCTCTCTAAAGTGATTATTTCAGCAATACCGGATATTGGAGTGGTTTATTAAAACAGAAATAAACTGCATAGATCAACTGAAAATCAAAGTTTTGAGTGATGATTTAGTTTTGCCAGAACAAAATTTCGTATATGCAGTCCGGGAATTTCATGGTATAAAAAATACTTTTGTTTAAGCCTACTGGGTTCGAAACACATTCAAACACTTAACTACCATAAAGAGACTGCCGAAAATTTTATGAATGACGAGAAGAGAAAGCAAGAAGATGTTGCATATGTAGACATTTTAGGTGGAAATTGAAGGCTCTACCAGGACCCAAATCAGGGCTCTACCAACTGAGCCATCCTTGACTTCAACAGATTTTTCGATAAAATGTCTACATAGTACATGTCATGTGTATATCAAATCGTAAGGTGTTGCCTGTATAGTGAACAAGCACAGAAAATATAGGAAAGAGAAGAAAACTGAGGAGCATTCCCACCGGTTGAGGATATTTTTTTCTGTGGTCAACAAGAGCTACTACTTCGAGGTGACCATGACAGTGGCCTAATAAGGGAGATTTCACACCGTGTCGCCTGAAGATTAGGTTTGTGCGGCCTTTTGTGTAGCTATGGTGTGAAATGTTGCTGTTGATTGGCCCATTCAAATCGACATGTATCACGTGTCCCTTCGGTTTGAAACCTTAAGTCTTGAAAATCCAAGTCACAAGGATGGAAAATTAGGGCCTTGTTAAGGTTGGGTGTGAAGGCAGGGAGACGACAGCATTCTAAAGGATCATATCCAAACCTGCAGGAAGAACGCATCTTACTTCAATCTCCAATACGATGATAAAAACTTCTGGTGAGTTGATTTTAAAAAATGTGTCGATAAAGAGAGGCGTGCCCAGGATTTTCGGAAGGAAGAGGGGTTACGCATACTATTTTTGGTGGTCAGTCCTGATTTTGCCATTTTTTTCCTGACTTTGACGTTCCTCTTTTTTTTTCTTTTTTTTAAAAAAAGGAATACTGGGTCAGATGGGGTTCATTACCTCACCAACCCTCCCTTGGGCACGTCATTGGAGATAAATGAGTAAGCATTTGATCATACTGGGAGACGAAACATTAGATGTGTTGGGAACGGAAGGGTTTTCATTGTGCATTAATTGTTTCGTGATTCACATGTATTTGAGAAGACTTCCTTTGTTTCGTGCCGATATATGACAATACAGCGGAAGCTGTGACAGGCATTATTGAACACATGTGAGTGCTAAGGTCTGAATCTGCACAATTTGGTGGGTTTCGGCTTTTATAAGAGCTGAAAACGTGGGAGGACAAGACACGTTAGTGGTGTTCAGGCTCGAATCAGAGAGGAATATTCGAGAGCTGCCTGCGTCCAGTTCGCAGCCCACAATTTGAATCTCGCGTTGTCGAGTGGATTGTCCATCCCGTGCATGTGTAACAGCTTTGTAAAAACACTCAAAGACACCATAGATGTTTTTATGCCTGATGAGAAGAAATGGAGAAACACACATACTGAGATGGTTCCGGCACACAATGTTAATGCATGGAAACAGAGGATAGAGTGGTAAAAAATGTTCCGATTTCACGTTCTGATTAAAATGATAGCCTTACAGTGGCAACGATTTAAGGGATAGTTGCTCCCCATTTTTTTATTTTTTTTTTGCCTCACTCAACATTATGGCCTCTTAATGTTAAGCCTTGGCTACCAAGAGAAAGTAAACTTTCCTTGCAACGCTTTTCCGCACCCCCCCCCCCATCGTTTTGGAAAACAATTGCCACCACTGGTCTTGAACATACAATTGTGAGGTTCTTACTATACTCCTTAAAAAAATGGTGTTGAGCCCCCCCCGAAAGGAATTCCTGGATACGTGCCTGAATCAAATGATAGACACCTGTCATAGATTAAAGAAGCCTCCTCAACAAAAATCTGCAGCCATCATTGTTAAGTTTGTTAGGCGAGTAGATAAGGATAAATTTATGGAAAGAAGAAAAGTAAAAAGAAATCTAAATTGTCTTCATTTGGGTTACACTAGCAATGATATGGTGTACATTAACCAAAGTCTCACCCCCCTTAGAAGGAAATTATATAGTGAAGTCAGGGCAATTAAACGGGAAAGAAATTATGCCTACGTATGGGTTGATAATTCTGGAAATATAAAATTGAGAAAGAGAGAGGGTGACAAGGATGTATATGTAGTAAGAACAACTGATGACTTAGATAACTTGAAACAATAAATGGCTTCGGAAAAATGTAATGAACTATCTGTCTACTACCAGAATGTTAGAGGGTTAAATACAAAATTACACAAACTATACTCTAGTATATCCCTCGAAAATTATGATGTAATCATACTAACAGAAACTTGGTTAAACGTAGGTGTATATGATGGCGAGTTCATAGATAACCGGTACAATGTTTATCATCAAGCTCGGGTCCATAAGGGAGGGGGAGGTGTCTTGGTTGCTGTAGCAAACAAATATTCTGTTGAGGAATTTAAAATCACTATAGAATATGTAGAAATAGTATGTATCAAATTTATATTTGAATATACAAGTTACTTTTTTTTATCAGTATATTTTCCACCAAAATCACCAATTAAGAAGTATCAGGATTTTTTTGAATTTGTTGAGGAGATTGCTAACCGGCATAGTTTTAAAGTAATTATTGTTGGTGATTTTAATATTACCACAATAATAGATGATCAATATAATTTATTGGAAGGTGGACCTATTAGTATTTCTCTTGCTAATTATTTATCAATGGGAAATCTTAAATCTGTCAATCACGTAAAAAATAAAAATGGGAAAACCCTTGATTTAGTATTGACAAACATAAGTGATAGCATGACTCTTATTAGAAATTTACACCCGTTGCTTGAGGAAGACCACTTTTGCTGATGACTTAAAATTGTATAAAGTAATGAAAGATCCAAACGATGCACATAAGTTGCAAAAAGACTTGGAAAATGCACAAAGATGGAGCATCGAAAATAAATTAAATTTTAATGTCACAAAATGTTTTGCAATAACTTTTTCCAGGCAAATCAAACCCAATATTTATCAGTATACAATGAATAATCGTGCATTACAAAGAGTAAATCACATAAATGACTTAGGAGTTACATTAAATAATAAATTATCTTTTGGAACACACATTGATCAGATTTGTAATGATGCTTACAGAACGTTAGGGTTTCTAATTAGAAGTTCACAAGACATGCATAATGAAAGAGCTCTGATAAGCCTGTTTAATTGCCTCGTTCGAACCAAATTAGAATATGCAAGTGTAGTCTGGTCACCTTACACTCAATGTAATAGCAAAAAGATAGAAATAATTCAGAAGAAATTTGTTCGTTACTTATACTACAAAAAACACAAAATATCATCTTTTCAGGATCAGGTATCATATAAACAACTACTCAGAGAATTCAATGTTACACCTCTGTACGAAAGGAGAGTGGTATCACATTATTTTTATATAAGTTAGTCAACGGGCTGGTTGACAGTCCAAGTCTCCTCCAAACATTAAAATGTAATGCTAAGAAGGACATGTTGCGGTTCAGGCAGCCTTTTTATTACAGTAAATCCAACTGAACAGAACACCAGAATTCCCCCATTCTAAGACTATGTATTAAACATAATGAAATAGTCAGAAACGGTGGAGACTTGGATTTCGCTATGCCATTCATGCAATTCCTGTCCGTCCTTCGAAGAATATCATGAATAAATAATAAATAATTATAGATGTTTTCTGTGTATATGGGTATGTTTGTAAATACAATTATGCCTGTATGTGTGTATATTTGTTTATATATGAGTATTTACATGTGTATAGTTATAAATTCCTCAGTCTGTATATAGATAGGTACCTTGTTCTACCTCAGTGAATATAATTTTTGGATTTATGTTCTCTAGAATACTTGTGCTGGTGTTCTTTATGAAACGATTATTGTAGTTTTGCTCTCCTTTTTCGTCTATTGTTTTTGTATTGTTGGAATTATAATTTTTTAATTGTTTAAAATATATATATATGTAAGCCTATTGTAATAGGAGCGAAAGCTCTGTTATAGGTGAAATAAATAAATAAATAAATAAATAAATAAATACCCGTTACTTTTATGTTTTCGTGTATTTCACCCTTTTTTATGCTTTCATCTCTCTCTGTGTCTCTTCGTGTATGTGTTTTATATACGTTGACTATCTCTTCTTGTCATTAATTCATTCACTTCACCTCTCTCTCGCCGGCTTCGTGGCGTAGTGGTTAGCACAGCGCGCTACGACGACACCAGGAGTCCAGGGTTCGCATTCCGGTCTGGGCATGGATGTTTGTTGGTGTCCATTCATTAATTTCATCATATCATCACTCATCATCTTCGCGATTAGCCAAAAGTGGCAGAAAAGCAAAGTAAAATAAACCAAATCAATCAATTCTATCTCTCTCTCATCTTCTTTCCCGTTCCCCTATCTTTTCTCCTCCCCTCAATATCTTCTTCTGTCGGTGCAATGCGTCGATCGTCTATGGATCGGCGGAGGGTGGTCCATTTATTAATCAGAACGTGTTTTATGCACAGACGGAGGATACAAAAGACTGGATTTCACTTTAGACTGAGAGTAAACTTTCGTGCCCAGTTCTGATCAATGCCTGAGAGTTCTGTGTGTTTAGTGCATAGCGTAGCCACCTGAACTTAAGAAGTCAATGCTATATTTTACCACCTTGTCTGTTTCAAGAAAATCTGGCAGGAGGCTGTGGCCCCAACTAAACCAAGTGGCCACCCCACACTGTAAAAAAAAATACACTTTCTGCACACTTTTGGAACACTTCCTAGAAACTACTTTTGATCACTTCTTGTACACATTAAATGTGCACAAGAAGTGTACAGGAAGTGCTTCAATAGTGTACAGGAAGTGCTTCAAAAGTGTACAGGAAGTGTACAAAAAGTGCAGCAAATGAAGCGTACAGGAAGTGTGCAAGAAGTGCTTCCAATATAAAGGTGTCCCAAAAGTGTGTAAGAAGTGTGCTGCAGAAACTACTTTGGATCACTTCTGGTACACTTTACACATTTGGAACACCTGTGAAAATACTTGAGCGACACTTTCAGAACACATTGAAAACACTTCTTGCACACATGAGATATATCGCAATTCAGTACTCATACTTATTTTCTAGCATAAAAATACAGTTGACTCACATTTAACTTGACAATTGAAGGAGGAAAAAGCAACAACTTTCAACTGTGAACCTTAAATTTTGTGTGATGCTACAGAATTGAAAAGACACTGTTAAGGAGGAGGTAAAAAAAACAACACATTCTTTAACTATATACACCCAGCACTGAAAAATTACTGGAAGCCTTTGACAATGGACAACGTATGAGTAATTATATGAAATTAATAGAGACAAATTATACAAAAAGCTCTTTTACAAGACAAAGGTTATATTTTCCATTTATATGTTTATACACCCACACCACACACACACATACACATACATTGCTATCCTTCCCGATGGCGCAGTGGTAGCGTCGTTGCCTTGTAATCAAGGGGTCCCGGGTTCTATACCCGGTGGAGGCACATAGTGGTTCGGATCCCACTTTAAACTGTAGGTCCAGTCCCAATTAGCCTTACTGTGCATAAAGTGGACTTAAAACACCAAATACATCAATCAACATACATTGCTACAAACTACACATTCACTCTTTGCCAATCTGCAAACTTTTGGCAGAAAATTGTAGCCTTCGGAGACATTTTGTATTTATGTCCCAACAAAATAAACCCAAACACTGCCATGAAAGGGGTGCACGCTTTGGGATAATTACTTCAAGAACGTAATATGCACCAACAAGTGCAAGTAAAAATGTCATCAGGCTGGAGTGATTTTCTTCGTCCCTCATTTTGAAGAAACCTGCAACGAGGACCACATCTTTCACTTCCTTTCCCTCCATGAGCAGCGCAAGGTAGGGCGCTTCGTTTTCGAAACCCTTTGTAACGCCTTGAAAAGTTGATACATCCTGGAAATATATGTACATATAACATTCATAAATGCAGGTTTTCTCTATCTCTTCTTACAATCTAAATATTTTGAAGCTCGATCCTACCTTCCACACGGCTACATCGCATTCTTGGCTACACTGTAAAAAAAAAATACACTTCTTGTACACTTTTGGTACACTTTCTTGCATATAATATGCACAAGATGTGTACTGAAGGTGTTGCAAAAGTGTACTTAAAGTGTTCTAGATGTGTGCGACCCGAAATGACGAAATTTTGTACACTTGTTGCACACTTTGGGGACACATTCAAAGTTGTGTGCACTTCTTCAACGCTTTGTTTAAAGTAAGTCTGTACACTTCTTGTACACTTTTGTAGCACATGATTTCATTTTGTGTTGTTGGTCATATCGATTGTTATTTTATACTTTTTTGACAAATGAATATCTTATGAACATAAATCAATTTCATTATATAAAGCAGTAACACACTTGAAAGCAAGCAACATTAAACAATAACAAAATATAACTATTTTTTCCTGGAACACATGGAAATCGCATTGCATCATGAAACTATCAATACTTTTTTGTTTAATGTACCAATTTGATAATTGGCTAAATCTCATTAAAATTGAAGAAGGAGCAAGTTGAATGTTCCGAGGAAATTAATAGATTTTCTTAAATCGAACTATTCATCTTTAAAGCACACCAAAACAGATCGTTAACTTCGGGGGGCTGGTTGTTGCTGGAAACTTGTCATCATCATTATTATGTAACGCCACTTACTTCGCCTTACACAGAAAAAACTGGTTTGTTTGGAATTACCAAAAAAGTTTGGTTGAGCTGTTTGGTTATGCATTTTGTTTCCGGTAACCAAATGTTGCTTGTAATTACTAAATAATTTTGTTTAAGAATACCAAAAAATTTGGTCAGACGAAATTTGGTACTCGTAAACAAAATGATACATATGTAAGTAAAGAGAAACAAAACGTTTGGTTAAATTTACTATATGTGCGTGAGCGTGCTTCTGAATTTGAAATAACGATTGTCCAGTTTCGTCGAGTGTAGTATGAAAATACTTTGTCGAAAATTGAAACTCATGTATATAGATAATTACTCGAAGCGAGTCTTTATGTTGTTGTGTAACCTAATATTCTGAAAAAAGCTCAGAATATACTTACTTTATACTGAGTTTCCTACACCGGCCGCTAGATGGTTCTGTCAAAATGTGTACAAGAAACATAAGTTTTTGTACAACAAATAATGATATGTTTGATTGTAATCATAGTTAAAAAGTGTGCTTTAACACTCTTCGAAAAATATGTGTACATCTAAGATACAAATTAAAGAAGAATATGTACTGCAGTGAATAAAATGAATCTCCCATGAGCAACCTTTTGATTCTGGACTATATAAGTAGAAGGTACGTGAGTCGCAGAAAAACAAACACGCATCACACAAAATGTAAGGTTCACAGTTGAAAGTTGTTGCTTTTTCCTCCTTCAATTGTGAAGTTAAATGTGAGTCAACAGTATTTTTATTTTAGAAATAATTATGAGTACTGAATTGCGATATATCTCATGTGTGCAAGAAGTGTCGCTCAAGTATTTTCACAAGTGTTCCAAATGTGTAAAGTGTACCAGAAGTGATCAAAAGTAGTTTCTGCAGCACACTTTTGGGACACCTTTATATTGGAAGCACTTCTTGCACACTTCCTGTACACTTCTTTTGCTGCACTTTTTGTACACTTCCTGTACACTTTGAAGCACTTCCTGTACACTATTGAAGCACTTCCTGTACTCTTCTTGTGCACATTTAATATGTACAAGAAGTGATCAAAAGTAGTTTCTAGGAAGTGTTCCAAAAGTGTGCAGAAAGTGTATTTTTTTTTACAGTGTAGATGTCATCTTAACAGGAGACTGCTCTCGAATCACCAAACATGGACAAACGAGTGCCTGCGGTCTCTCGTTCCACGATCTTATTTACGTTGCTTACTCGCTCAATGTTCCGAAATCCAAGCCAAACATAATTGAATACCGCGATTTAAAGAAAATTAACCCCGCTTCACTAAACGAAGATGCTACAAGAACCCCATGGAATTCAATAAACATCTTCACTAATATTAACGATAAGCTTAATGAATTAAATAGTCTAATCTTACACCTTTTCGACAAACATGCTCCACTAAAGAAAAAACGCGTCACGCGGCCTGCTTCCCCCCGGATGACCGACAGCATTCTTGCACTTATGGCGGAGCGCGATTCGGCTCACCGCAGGTTTAAATCTGACAAGCGCCTCAAATCTCCAAATACTTTAAATAGTTTTAATAACTACCGCGTGTTGAGAAATCAATGTAATCAGGCCGTGCGCAACGCAAAGAGGAGGCTTTCTTACGAATTATTAAATATGCAAGGCAACCCCCGAATGTTGTGGAATAACTTAAGAAATCTAGGGCTAGGAGAGAAACGTAACGTAGATCCTACTCGTGTTTCGTCCCTTGATGAATTAAATACACATTTCTCTCTCTCTAATTCAATGAATAACGATGCTAAAAATGTTACTATTAGAGCTATAGCAAACCACAAAACAGAAATGATAGAGTTCAATTTTAACCCAGTGTATGAGTTCCAAGTTGCAACTGCAATCGGTCGGATCAAATCTGGTTCTGAAGGAGCCGACAACCTCCCATTGCGACTAATAAAGCTGATTTTACCTCATGTATTGCCATAAATCACTGACATTTTTAATCTTTCTCTGCGCTCTGGTATTTTTCCAGATAAGTGGAAAATAGCACACGTTCTTCCTCTCGCCAAGACTGACCTCGCCACTTCCATTGACACCTTCCGACCTATCAGTATTCTTCCCGCGCTATCGAAAGCATTAGAATACATTGCTCACGACCAAATCAGCCAACATACAAATGAAGTTCTGGCTCCGTTTCAGTCGGGATTTAGACCTAATCACGGCACTAGCACCGCCATGACTCACGTAACCGACGACGTCAGACAAGCTATGGACTGCAGACAGGCGACAGTTTTAGTTTTATTGGACTACACGAAAGCTTTCCAGTCACTCGACCATGATATTCTCATTTCCAAGCTAAAATCATTTTTTAATTTCACCACCTCTGCAACCGACTGGGTCAAATCCTACTTAACTGGACGTAAACAAAGGGTGGTTTATGATGGCAAGTGCTCGGCGCTATCTGAGATCACTTGTGGTGTTCCGCAAGGAAGCGTACTCGGCCCTTTATTATTTTCTTTATACATTAATGACCTGCCAAATATCTTGAAACACTGCCGTTATCACATGTATGCCGATGACCTCCAGTTGTACTATTCTGCACCCCCAGTAATGTCAAGCGATGGTATTTCCAAGGTTAATGAAGATATAGAGAGGATTGTTAACTGGTCGCTAGACAATGGCATGTATATTAACCCTAATAAAACACAAGCAATTTTGATTGCTTCCGATAAACTGAAATGTTACGTAGATCTTAACATTCTGCCTTCCATTCTTGTAGATTCTACTCACATTCCATTTAACCAAACTGTTAAAGATCTGGGAATTGTATTAGAAGGAAATTTATCATGGTCACATCACACAAGTTCGGCGTGTAGAAAAGCTTTCGCATCTCTGTATTCTATAAGACGCATGGGCAAGTTCCTCCCCACCTCTATCAAGGCCAAACTATGTCAGTCCCTAGTTTTATGCCATTTAGATTATTGTGACGTAGCGTATTCCGGCTTAACAGGTGAGTCAGCTATACCGCGTTTGGTAGAACCTGTCCCGCTTCCCGCGCTAGGGAGCGCTCAACAGTTTCGGTGCCAATGAGAAACGAGGAAAAAATCGTCTGCTGGGCAGCGAGGAGCGAATGAAAGCCAGAAGAGAGGCGCTTACGTAGACGCTGTTGCGACGTTGCGTATTTTAATTGGCTGCCTGGCTTTGACTTTCCCCAGCACCGAGAAAAGACAGGGAGCAACTAGCGCGGGAACCGGGACAGGTTGTAACAAACGCGGTAAAAGACGTCTGCAGAGCGCTCAAAATGCCTGCTTACGATACATTTTTAATTTAAAATATTGGGACCACCTATCACCTTATTTTCTCAAATTGGGGTGGCTACGTATGCAAGAAAGACGAACGCTGCACACTCTGATTTTACTTTACAAAGTTCTCAACCTCAAGTCACCTTCCTATCTCCTCTCTCGCTTCCAATTTCTTCACGAATTTCACGATCGCGACACCAGATCACGCAGCTCCTCATCTCTCTCTATCCCCGTCCACAGATCAAACTTCTTCTCCAACTCTTTCTCCGTATCGGCTGTAAGACTATGGAATCAGTTGCCAGAAAGCACTAGAACAGTAAGCTCCGTCGGTTCCTTTAGCAGACGTGTTCGCCACTCTCTTCAGAGTAGTCGATAGATCTTCCCCTGTCAAGCAGACTAAAAAGCATGTGCAAGTGAACGAATTCTTAAAATACCTTGCAGTTACTTAAATACAATTTTAAATTTTGCATTCTTTCATTCCATATTTAGTTTTTGTGTATTATATATTTTGTATTTTGTGTGTTATATTCAGGGCTTTAAGACTTGTGTGTATGATTATAATGTGTGTGTGTGAACCTATGTGAAATGACTTAGTGTACTTTGTGTATAATATAATAATGTATAATTTTAAATGTATGGTTGAGTGGAAGAAAAGGCTTTGTACGGCCTTAACTCCGCCATTTAAAACAAGGCATTAATAAATAAATAAATAAATAAATATTAAATTATATTTAAATCAACCAAAAAATGCTTAGTAGTAGTCCAAAATATAAATAACATTAGACTTAACTGTAATTCTTTTAAGAGCTTATGTGTGATTCAAATGGACAACAAATTAATTTTAAAAAACTTCATTATAATGTTACAATATAAAACACACAACACTGGGAATAATAAACACTAACTCAGTGAAAAGATAATGCTGTAGTATAATTGAAAGAGAACCAATAAGAATGTACAAATTGCAACTATAAATATATAAATATATACGTACACAAAGTGTTTGCATATAACAAAATGAAACCATGTTTAAAAAAGCAGTTTCTGTCCATGAAAACTTCTTCTAAGGTTCATTTCTTTCCAGATTCATACATTACTCTCTATATTTTTATGTGATCATGCTTATACAATATGGATGAAACAAAAAAAAACAAAAGCGTAAGTTATGGTTAGAAATTTGATTCAATTAGGACTCTTGGGGGAAATACAGTGAATTAAACATCACGTGCTCAGCCACCAGGAAGGCATGTTTTCTTAGTTCAATGGCAAATTTAGTAACATTTTGGGTTTGCAGTGCCAACTAACTAATGCAAACTACAACAACATATATGCATTTACTTTTTGTGCATTGCAAAAGCAGGCATTCTTCTTTGTATTGCATTTCTCTCCACAGGCCCAGAAACCCATTTAACATCTGTAGTTGCTGCACAAGAAAACAATAACATTAATTATCCATGAAACATACCAGACATTTTTTTTATTCAGTATATTTTTGACATGGTTGATGGACAGATGATGCCAATGTAATCAACAATAAGGACATTTGTAAAAGTAGCAAAGGTGATAGTTCTGGAAGTCTCTGAGTAGGAAACAATAGGCCAAAACCAAGTGGGAAAGGGTAATATGGCCATATTATGATTTGTTATTTAGCAGCCAGACTTGTATTTTGGCAAGTTTTGCTGCATTGATGAGTATTATTTCAAAGAGAATTTAGCCAAAAGGGACTCCTACCAACTGTCCCCAGCCACTCTGCTATATAGCTAATCAGACAATTATTACTTTTAATAATTTATTTGTATCAGCCAAATGCAACAAGTTAAAGGTAATATTAGCAAATTATAATGACACGAAAGAGGAAATTATAATCACAATTAATTTAGATAATGCATGCTATTCTTCTATTCATGAACTTGTATTATCCTCTCCAATATAAAAACGTAAAAATATCAAATTTTGGGTCAATATACACAGTTATTACACAAGATAATGAATGTGCTGTTAGAATGGAAATTCTTATCTTCACCTTTGTGAAACGCACAATACATTAAGTTTATCTGGTTTTTTAAAAAATACACAAAATTAATGTTAAATAGAGCACCTCAAATAGCTTTCATGGTACTGAAGAAACGTTCTGGATTATTCTCAGGAAGTTCAGTGAAAAAGAAGATTTTTTTCTTTAACGATTCCTACCAACATGCACACTTGGATTTTTGTAGACTTTTTTATCACACATTTTGGTTCGGAATCTATGTTACATTGCTTTACATAATTCTTAGGAAAACGCAGACTCCAGAAACTGTTGGGCCTGTAAATAAATTTAAATTTAAAACTTCGCGTTTAGAAATTTATTCCAGTTTTTGCCCTTGATATCATATCATTGCTTATCTCCCACTTTTCAAAAATCCAAAAATTAATAATGTATTATGTCAAATACTGTGTTTCCAAAAAAAAAAAATGCATGGTCTTACGTGTAAATACATATATGTAGGTACTCACAGAATTATCGCTGGTTTGTCCACAATAAATTGACACAATGAATGATGCAAGTTCCTTCAGTTTTTGTTTCATTTCATGCATCTTTTTGTTGCCAAACAAGAATTTCATCTCATACAGGAACTGAAATAGAATAGAAAATATCAACAGCATGGAAAGGAGATACACAATAAGCTTGAAATTGACGGGCCACAGAAATAATTTTAACAGGTGCAAAATATTTGTTGACTTGTTTGCTTTTCCACTCAGAAGTCTTCGTAACAATGTATTTGTCTTACAATTTGAAATATGATCGGGAGGGACGGAGTACTACGCGCACCTCGTTCTACAGGCTGCTGCGTTTCTTGTCATGCTGGATTGGTCGCTTCCCCGCTCCCCACTTCCCTTGCCAGCATGTAGAGTGCCCGCCTTAAGAATGAACAAGATCTATAGGTACATATTACATTTAAAAAAAATTACAGAGGCGCACACGGAAGAATACATAAATGTATAGGTTTGGCCAAATTTATCACTTGCCGAACTCCTCGGCAGAGTGGTTAGCGACGCGAGAGTTTGCTGGTTCGAATCCAGGTTTGGGCATGAGTGTTCCTTGTGAGCGTCCCTACACCAGTTTCATCACTCATTATTATTATCACTCATCCTCATCTTCGTGATTAGCCAAAAGTGGCAGAAAGAGAAGTAATGAATGAAATCAACCAATGAATCAAATTATTACTTTCAATGAAATCTTGAAATCCTTTCTTGTTTTCGATGCAATGCTCTAATCCATGTATTTTGTGTATGTAGGGGAGGAGCAATGTTTCAAAATACTATGTACTATGGAAGTAATAATTGTAATGTGTTATTTTGTGTAGGTATATGCTGAGGGTATCAGCATCGGTGAGTATCGGTTGATTTTCTTTTACCGATACCATCCGATACCAAAGGTTTTCAGTGGCTATAAGAGCGGGCAAAGGCAACAGCTCGTCTCAACATTTGTCCTTTTTAAAAGTTTGTTCATCCTTCCTTGTGGCAGATTGGGAGACCAGCACAGGAAGTTCCATAAATTTTCCTAGAAACACTGGATAAAATCCCACCGCAGTATCGGCCAATGATGGCTATTTATTTCCACCGAAAGCCGGGCCCCGTGGCGGAGTGGTTAGCATATCGCGCTACGACGTCAGGGTTCGAATCCCGACCTGGGCATGGATGTTCGGGAGTGTCCATTCAAAATTTCATCACATCATCACTCATCCCCATCTTCGCAAATTAGCCAAAATTGGCACAAAAAGCTAAGTAAAATAAACCAAATAAATCAATCAAAAATTTCCGCCGAGATTATATTGGGAACATACGGTTTCGAATGACAGTACTAAGAAATATAAGCTAATCGGGACTGGACCTACATTTTAAAGTTGGACCCGAACCCCTATGTGCCTCCACTGAGTATCGAACCTGCGGTCTATTGATTACAAGGCGACGGCAAATAAACTCAAACTTACCTTGCAACTCGTTTCTGAAGAAAATATCTCCAAGTTTCTCTAACACACTAAGACATCCGTAACACATCAATGTGCAAAGAAGAATGAGTCTATTTCTGTCCCTCAACAACGGCTCTCGTCAGCGTTGGAACCAGATGTGGAAATGGTTGGGGGCCAACTTTCCCCAAAGCGAGCGGCAAACACAGGTCAACGGACCTTGGTTGGGGGGTTGCGAGTGGGTTCAAGTTACAAGATGCCTTCAGTTTGACCCAAAAGATCCTGGCATTCCAAACATTTGGAAGTTTCGCTACACATGGTCAAGTCACGGACACCAAAGCTTGCTTTTCAGTAAAGGTTGAACTTTTCCCATTAGTTCGAAGCAACAAGCTTCGTCCATGCATAAATAGTTTCCGTAACTTTCTCCTTCATTCAATCTTAACTCATTCTTCTAATTCGTAATTGTTATCGCGAAAAACATTTCCTTGATTTTTCACATGGGGGGGGGGGGCAGAGAAGGGTCTCAGGGGGGGACAGTTGCCCTCCTGTCCCCCTCTAGCTACGGGTCGGAATGCCGTGATTAGACCCGGGTACAATATTTTTTTTTGTTATCCCTACCAAGGATGTTTTTATCCCCGCCAAAGGAAATGGAAACCAAATTGTTTGAATTTTGGCAATATACATTTGGTAGTTTCATATTTTTGTATCCTTTACCATCTTCCATTTTATTTTTTCACCATTACAAAGTAACATTATCTGCAACCAAAAACAAATAAAAATATCTGATTTATTCCTAAATTTTGCAATTTTGTAGCAAGAAAATCGCGTAGTGACTCTTGCGAAAATAGTTCCATGGCTGCTAAGAAACTATACGTTCTGAAACATTTCATAAAGATATTAGAATAGAATGCTTTATTGTTGTTAAGCAACCTCAAGTTGCAATAGACAGTGTCATACATGTGCTTTTCTTAGATCACGATTTTATTTTGAAATTACACCAAAATTAATTACTATTCAGTACATTAAAACAAACAAGTCATTACATTCCAGAGTAAAATAAAATGATACTCACTGCTTCTTTTCTTCTGTGGTTGGTTCTTCTTTTTAATGCTGCAAATTTATTTTCTATAGTCACACAAAAACATACAGACACAATGGTCGTTGAGCACGTACAGACTGTTTCACGGACTAAATTGTCTGTTCCGGTTACTCCCGCAATTTGAATTTATTCTTAATTCCTCATCGTCCCGATTCCGTAAGGCGAAGTAAGTGGCGTTACATAATAATGATGATGACAAGTTTCCAGCAACAACCAGCCCCCCGAAGTTAACGATCTGTTTTGGTGTGCTTTAAAGATGAATAGTTCGATTTAAGAAAATCTATTAATTTCCTCGGAACATTCAACTTGCTCCTTCTTCAATTTTAATGTGATTTATCCAATTATCAAATTGGTACATTAAACAAAAAAGTTAGTTTCATGATGCAATGCGATTTCCATGTGTTCCAGGAAAAAAATAGTTATATTTTGTTATTGTTTAATGTTGCTTGCTTTCAAGTGTGTTACTGCTTTATATAATGAAATTGATTTATGTTCATAAGATATTCATTTGTCAAAAAAGTATAAAATAACAATCGATATGACCAACAACACAAAATGAAATCATGTGCTACAAAGTGTACAAGAAGTGTACAGACTTACTTTAAACAAAAGTGTACAGAAAGCATTGAAGAAGTGCACACAACTTTAAATGTGTCCCCAAAGTGTGCAACAAGTGTACAAAATTTCTTCATTTCGGGTCGCACACATCTAGAACACTTTAAGTACACTTTTGCAACACCTTCAGTACACATCTTGTGCATATTATATGCAAGAAAGTGTACCAAAAGTGTGCAAGAAGTGTATTTTTTTACAGTGCACGAATTTAACACAATAAATATTCAAATTAATGTAATACCTCTTAGGCAAGATCTAGTCTTGGATAGGTTATGTATGATGTGGTGCTGTCTGCTCCGTACTTTGAACCTACTCAGAGCGAGGACAATTATTGCTTAACCGCTCGACCGCATCTCCATATAAATCGCCATATACAGAGGCGTCAACTGCTGCTCGCGCGTGACTCATCGCTTTTCATGTTACCATCTTTGAAAGTTATGTATCAGCAACGAAAGAGTTGGGCGTAAGTTTTCACCTTCCTTCCTTGCCACCTTCACATTTAGAAGCTGATCTAGAAATGGCACTGGGGGCAGTAGCGTATCCAAGAGAGGGGGGGGTGGCTGTCATAATCCTCCTTTGGCCAGTATTTCTAAACAAAAGAACGATAAAGGAAGGAAAAGATGGCAAAATTATGGCTGACTACTAGAAAATAGTTTACGTATCCCCCTTCCAAAATCATGGGCACGCCACTGACCGGAGCAGGGTGGGGGGGGGGATTTCAGTCTCTCCGAACTGGAGGTGGGATTTTTTTTTTCAGGAATGTCCCTGCATGTAGGAGCTGTGGGATTCACCCAGACCCTAATAAATAGGTACGTGGGTGTAACCCTGAGGTTAGTGGCGATCACACTCCTAACCCCACCTTCACGGCATGTTGCAATGTGTAGGGGCCAACATTTCACATGTGTGTTTGTGTGCGCGCGAGCGTGTTGTTGCTTTTAGTTTATGTATTTTACTTCATTTTTCTGCCACCTTTTGCTAATCGCGAAGATAATAACATGAAATTGGTGAAAGAACAATCAATACCCAGGCCGCGATTCGAACCCGGAACATCTCTAGCGTCTTAGAGCGCTATGCTAACCACTCTTCCACGGAGATCGATCGACCCGAGAACTCGAAAACTGCATAATCTATCATGTGCGTATGCAACCGCGCGGCACGCATTCATAATTGTAGACACACTGGCACTTTTCTACATGACAAAATAAAACACATATAAAGGAAAGATTACTATATACGGACCCAACATTTCTTTAAACGGAGAACAATTAAGTGAAGATCTTTCTTGTATTCAGAAATAAACCCTCCCAACATCTGACTCGCAGGCTATAAATAATTACCAAAAAAAAAGACACTTCTTGATTATTAATAAAGCAATATGTTATATACAAATATAAAGATAATACAATAAATTCAAGGCTTAACATAGTTACCAGTAAATGCTTACACTGAGAAATAAAACATGAAAATCTAATAAACAAAATAATTTAACGGAATAGAGGTTCTCCGTACACGTCCCACAACCTTGTGGTTTGCACACGAAATACTAGACCCGTTGTCGCCTTACATAGTGATTCGGACCCCACTGTAAACTGTAGGTCTAGTCCCAATTAGCCTTACTGTGCATACAATTAAATCTATATAACTTTCACACTGTTATTATAATTTGTTATTTTTTATATGTATGCATATAGAAATTGAAACTTCGGACAAATGTAGTTCTAAGCCCATTAGAAAGTGGCAGAAAGCGACGCTAAATAACAGATGAAATTCAAAAGGGTTATGGACTTTTTGGTCACCCTGTTCTTGAAGAAGAAAAAGCATTATCCAGTCACGTGACCGAATCAGGGTGAATTACCCCAGCAACCACGAAGGATTTCATGTCCTCGTTAATTGGCGGCAGGTATTGGAAGTGTTTTGCGAGGGATTCGCGAGGAGCAAGGGGTAAAAAACTACACCCCGGCAGCCAATCAGCTCCTTCGCCGCTGAAGAAGCCGGGCAGCGGGATGCACAGAAGCCCGAAGAGGCGATGAAGCGTGACCAGTTCGTGATGGCCGTGAACTGGATGAGTCACGATTTTTCCAGACCTGTCTTCGAGGAAGAAATATATATGCAGACATTTCGGTCTCGGTACGTGCTGCCACCTGTCGGCTGAAGTTTCGTACAGACTATTTTTGAAACAACTCCAAGGTGTTGCTTTCGTTCTCATCCATTTTCCAAAAGAAAGTATTCTCGCCTCAGGTAAAAGGTGCGGTTGATAATTACAATCACTAATCAGTGATAATTTGTGGTAGAAATTCGTAAGTCTATGTATTCACACCCACCTACCCCCCACATATATGCATTCACACACACACACACACACACACACACACACACAGGGTGTCCGAAAAGTCTTTCCCTGATTACAAACTTTATTCATATCTGCTATATGTAAGGTAGAGATGTGAAAGTGGTGCCAAAATGTTGGAAAACTATCCAAGTTTAATGGGCAACAGGAAATGCATCAATAAATCTCCACGTGAGCACCGTTGGTAGCACGTAGTACATCTAGTCGATAGTCAATTTCTGTCGATACATTAGCCAACATCACAGGAGGAATCGATGTAATGACTGTGGTTATCTGTTGTTGCAGAGTTGCAAGATCTGATACAGGAGTCATGTAGACATTTCCCTTGACGTAACCTCATAAAAAATTCTAATGGAGTTATGTCAGGAGAGCGTGCAGGCCAAGCTGTCGGCCCATCACGACCGATCCATCGTCCAGGAAAAGTCGTATGCACGAACCGCCCGACCACAATGAGGCGGCGCACTGTATTGTTGAAAAATAACATCTGGGTGATACTCAAGCAACTGAGGAACAGCAAACAATTGTAACATGTCCAGATACACGCCAGATGTGATGGTGTCCTCAGTGAAAAAGAGATCACCAAACATTCACCTTTGGGCTGTCTCTGGTACACTCTAGCACCTCATGAGGGGGCTCTGAACCCCAGATACGCACGTTATGTCGGTTCACTTCACCACTGACATGAAAGGTCGCCTCGTCAGAAAAAGCAACACGTTCGAGATGACAATTACCGTCCTCAATACGTGATAACGTTTTGACCTCAAAGTCATACCGACGCTTGACGTCATTGGGCAACAAAGCCTGTAAAATTTGCACTATGTATGCACGAAACAATAAACGTTTGTGTAAGATATCATGAAAGAACTTTTTTGGAAACTGTAATTCACGTGATGCCCTACGAACTGATTTCTTGGAACTTCTCACTGCTTCCACCCTTTGAGCTGAGGTTGATGGTCGGCCACTTCTCGGCAAGTCAGTAACAGATCATGTGGTCTTGAACTTTTCATGCCACGACTTAATGCTCTTCATATCGGGTGGCATCTTTCCATTCGTTGTCTGAAAGTTCCTCTGCACTGTTATTAGTGACCGGGTCTCGTGATACCAGAGGACACACTGAGTTTTTTCCTGATTTGTAAACATTTCCGGTTTCCCGGGCAGTGACACTGCTACACTACAGCCACGTTACTGAAACCTTCAACAAAAAAAAAACTTGGTTCGTTTTCCAACATTTTGGCATCACTTTCACATCTCTACCTTACATATTGCAGATATGAATAAAGTTTGTAATCAGGGAAAGACTTTTCTGACACCCTGTATATGTGTGAAAGTACTCCTGAACCTAATTTTTTTAAAGTTAAATGCAATGCTGTAATTTTATCATCTCTTGTGAGCGAACAATCTAAAATTCTCTGTTGGATAAAAATTCAAGTATTGTACGTAATTAAGTAAGTTAGAAAATACATAGAAGGTATTTTATATACGTATTATTCTTCCCTGTGTTTAGCACCACGCCATGAAGGCGTATAGGGGGTGTGGGGGTAACGCCCCACACTTTCTTGATCCGGTCATGAGTGGGGGTGATGTGATCAGCATCACGCCCCTGACCGCCTTTACCCCCCAGGGTTTTCCCCAGGTACCCATGTTATTTGCCGCTGGGTGGGCGCCGGGGCCGCTTCCAACGTTAGAAAATTTCCCGTATTTGAACCGGCCGGGGATAGAACCCGGGACCTTGAGCATGGTAGTCAGACGCGTTACCGACTTTTTTTTCTTTTTTAATATTCTTTATTTTATGCAGTAGTGACTACTTACATGCTCCTATGATAACATTACACATATATCAGATCTAGATTACATAATTAGGTGTACTTACAAGAAAAGGGCCTGCAAGATATTTGCATAGAGTGTTTTGCGGTTAGCTTGGTCCATCTGGTAATAATTCTCACTGTAGTGATATTGCAGCGAAATTTGCATTGACACTGAATTATGTCCTAAACTATAATAAATATATTGAGCTACTAAAAACTGGACCGCTCTTACTTTAGTAAGAGGGAATAACACAAAATCTGGTAACAGTAAATGATCTACAGTAAATGTATCGGGCGATGTTCTACATATAGTACCAAGGCATTTACGCAAATACTTCGATTGATCTACCGTTGCGGGACATGTTACGAGGCGATGTCGTAAAGTGTCTTCAGCTTGATGACAATTGGAACATACAGCACTGTCAGTCATTTGGTGTCGCCACTTTCGAGCAGCGGTCGCAATGGCATCTTTAACTACTAGGTACCACAAAGATCGAACGCGGTTAGAAAGATGAGATGCAGATATATTTCTCCATACGTTTGACCACACTACATTAGTTCGGAGAAGCACAATTCGTGGCTGGTGGTGTAACCTGCAAGTCAATTGGTTATAGAAAAATTTCACTGTCATGCCATCGACATCCATGTGAGGTGAACCGATTAGGAGATAGCAAAACTCGACAAGAGTTGTCCTCAAATAGTTGTAGTGGGAAGGGATCTTCCCTGGATAAATGGGTGTTCGCAGCTCCACTTCATCTATCAGAGTATGTAGTAATCTTGCTGTTAAACTATCAGGGTATTTCAGAAGCAACTCAATGTTCCGTTGTAGAAACAAGGCTGAGGCTTGTCTCTCCACTTGGCGGAAGTTCAGTCCTTCTTTACTTGCTGGGAGGCACAACGTTTCATGTGCGACATGAAACAAATGTGCATGCCATATGAAGCGCGTTATCATCTTTCGTACTTGCGCCGCGACTTTCGCAGGGACAGGCAAAACTTGCGCAGCATACCACAACTTCGATAATGCAAACATGTTCTCATACTGTATTCTAGAGCGTAAGGATAATTGTCTATAACGGTTCATGTTCAACACTGCCTGGATTTTTGGGAGAATAGATGTAAAGGTTCTGGAGACAGTCTCTGTGATGGTCGTAGTGAAGTTTATTCCCAAAATTGTCACTTTATCTACAATGGGTATAGTTACAGGTTCAGTCCACAGAGTGGAGTGAGGTTACACCCTAGGGGTAAGATTTTAGATTTCTTCTGGTTCAAACTAAGTCCTGTCTGCTTTCGTAACGTTTCAAGTACTGCCTCCATACGCGTCAAGTCTAGCCGATGTTTCACGATTACTGTCACATCATCTGCGTACGCACATATTTTGTGGTCTCTCCCTAGAAGCCTGAGTCCCTGAAGTTTTTCATGCATCATTCGTAAAAATGGAGCCAGAGCTGCGCAGAATGCAAATAAGGAAAATGGACATCCTTGACGGACAGAACGCTGAATAGGAAAGGCTTGCAACAGAAAACCATCGATAGATAACTGAACTCGAGCTTCTCTGTATAATCTCTGTATAGATTGTACAAAGAAATCGCCACATCCCACTTTTCCAAAGTATTGGAAAAGATAGTCATGTCTGAGGGAGTCAAAGGCACTTTTGAAATCTAACGCCACTAAAGCAGCTTGAGAACCTTCAATATCTTGCATAGAAGTGATGATGTCACGTACACTAGTTAGAATGTGAAATATTTTACCACTTGTACCATATACATATTGATACGGCCCTAATAAAGTATCCGCAAAATGTTGCAACCTTCGGGTGATCAAATGTTCAAGGATTTTATAATCAGCACATAGTAATGTGATTGGTCTGAAGTCTTCTGGCTTTCTGGGCTGAGATATTTTGGGAATCAAAACCATAACAACCGTGAGACTCGTTCTTCCAAGGCGTTTCTTCGTAAACACAGCATTGAGCCAGCGTGTGAACAGTGGAGCCACCGTTGTCCAAAAGGTTTGGAACAATTCTATGGGGACACCATCGATTCCCGGAGCTTTACCTCTTTTTCCACTGTGAACAGACTCGTACACTTCTTTCTTTGAGAATGGCTGTTCTAAATAGCGACGGTCATCTTCCGTTAACATGGGGAGGTCCATTCCTTGCAGTGGAGTGCAACTCTTTAAACTGATCTGCATAAAAGTCCCGTAAGTAATTTCGTATTAACTTGGGTTCGGTTAGTCTCCCCGTGGCTGTATCGAGACACGTTATCCTCTTTCGCTGTGCACTGCGTCTCTCTGCTAACACCTGCACCAACGAGGCTTCTTCTTGTGCGTCAACCATAGGAAGACGACTCCTAACATTGTAACCTTGTATATGTTCTCTGTGCATGCTCAGCAGCACTGCTTGCACTCGTTTCACTTCTTGACGCACTGGCTTCCCTTGTATTAGCTGTGTTGTTAGTTCGTGAAGCACTCTGTAGTAAAAGTTATATTTCTTATTGAAATCTGAGTATTTTTCACGACTATATGCTAAACAGAAATATTTAATGGAAGGTTTTAGAAAAGTGTCCCACCACATAATAATGTCAGTTTGACGAACGCTCATTTCTTCCCACTTCTTCCATTTTTGTTTAAATTCGGTACGAAATTGTTCATCTTCCAATAACCGTACATTGAACTTCCAAAATCCCCGCCCTCGTCCAACTGAAGGGACATCCAAACTCATGTCGAGTTGGACACTTAAATGATCACTAAAGCACGTGGGGAAAATTCTAATCGCAGATATTTTGCTAATCATGTGTGCACTAACGTAAAAACGATCAAGCCGACTCGCTGTGTCGGCACGTATGTATGTGTAGCCGTTTATATTCGGCCCTTTAGCCACCCAAACATCGTGCAGTTTAAACCCTTCAACCAGCGTCTGCAAGCTAGGTGATGTATGGAATCCTGGATATTGGTCCTGTCTTCTTAGAGTACAATTAAAATCACCCACCAGCACAATGTTTTGACGGGAGCCACCTAATGCCTTCCCCACTTCTGTAGCGTAAAATATGTTCCGAGTATTTCTAGCGTTGGTACCTGATGGTGCATAAACATTACAAAACCATATGTTTCCTATTTGGATACATGTGATACGAACAGACGGGTGATGGTAAACTTCCGATATATGTAGGCCTTCTTTCACAACTATGGCGGTTCCTAGAGAATTGTGAGTTAAATTGTTATACACGGTATATTCACTGTCCAGACAGAAATCATCGGTCCCGACTTCTTGCAGGAAAATTACATCCAGGTGACTTTGCTTAATATAATCTAAGAATGCTTGATGCTTGACACTAGATTTCATCTTGTTAATGTTTATTGTTGCAAAATGATATATGGGGGTCGTCATGTGGGATTCTGTGCTATTGTACCCGGTGGGAATGTTATGTGAAGTTACTGACGTTAAACTATTTACCTTTTTCAATTTCACTACGACATGCGACAAACATAACCCTAATAACATTGTAACGAGGACAACACACTTCATAACTGGGATATGGTAGACATCTATCACACATTGACTTCAAGCGACCAATCAGAGTCGCCGCCAGATTTCTCACTTTGTTCTCTTGTCGCACTCATCGTTCTACGCAGTCGCCGAGACACTGGAGACACCGAACGATGAGGGCCATCTTGCCGCCGTGTCGACGCCGTATCGTTCGTAGGGAGACTGCGTTTCTTCTTCTTTTTTGGTTCCTTCGTTGTTTTCGGCCGAGCGCCTGATACGGGTGACGCCGTCTCGGAGTTCCCACCTTCAACTGCATGATCATCATCTGCCTGCTGCATCGGACTATGGGGCACCTCTAGGGTAACGTCCATTGTTGCTTCCCCATTCTTCTCTGCTACGTGGGCTGCTTGGGTGACATGCACTTGGTCCACACTGACGGGGATAGGAACGTCTGCTGTTGTCTTGTTTTCTACACTGGGTGGTAAAGTGGAATCTGGTACGGTATTTTTAGGTACATCCTGTAGTGAAGCTTGTACGTTGCCCTCATTGTCCTGGTCTCCGGAGCGTTTCAGTTGCACAGGTAGTATAGTGGGTGTCGGGGTCATTATTTTCTCAGCAGCCGGCACATTCCTCGGGACAGGACGCGCCGCTCCGGCATAGGACCTATCGTCGGGTTTCTCCATTTGACGACGTCGGGACGGACAGGTAACGTAAAAATGGTCACTAAGGTCACAGTAACTGCAAGTACGGTTTTGACCGCTATATGTCACCCAGTATCGTCCGCCACTGATTGTGACGTACGATGGAATCGCACGAGTTAGATTCATTTTGGAGATTTTACGGCCAGTTCTTACCGGATAAATATGATCACTGGAATACCGTTCATCGTCCAGGGATATTATCTGACCGTACGTACTCAGCACCGGTCGAATAGCGTCATCGGACAGTTCACTCGGTACAACGTGCACTCTAACTATCACGTAATTTGCATCCGCCCACGTAACAAGCACTGGACAATCCCCGTCTTCGTCACTATATTTATACTCTCCGTTTGACTGCAGCAACAACTGTTCACACACTACTTTCGATAGTAGTTTCAGAAAGATACAACGTCCATAATTGTCTACTTCAATACTTACTACTTGTTCCGGTTTCAATTTCATCGTCTTGCTAATCCAATTGTGTATTTCCGTCGAAGTCGGTTTCCTTCGCACTTGACTGAAGTTCAGTTTTAGTGTATTCAATCTCTTGATTACCATGTTGGCAGCGTCGCCGTGTTTCACTTCAACCGGACTTGCGAGTAATACGCGCTACGTGACTTCGAACTATTAGAGAGATGCGCAAACACAACCTTCCCAGACCACTGCTCGAGCCAGACTGCGCTTCCAACGTTAGAAAATTTCCCGGATTTGAACCGGCCGGGGATAGAACCCGGGACCTTGAGCATGGTAGTCAGACGCGTTACCGACTGAGCCACCGCGGCCACTATATTATTCTTCTATTTTAACTTTTTTCATTTACTTTTGTTTTATTTTGTGTCCCAACCGTAACACTAAAAATACTCCTTTAACTGTCACATTTTTCCCTTCAACTCCACTAGAATATTAAGTTGGTGTTTTTTAAGTCCACTTGATGCACAGTAAGGCTAATTGGGACTGAACCTACAGTTTAAAGTGGGATCCGAACCACTATGTGTCTCCACCGGGTTTCGAACCCAGGACCCCTTGATTACAAGGCGACGACTGTGGCCGTACAGGTTAGCTCTTTTCCCCCTGGGCCGCTTGGTTGAAGCCGAACAATAGGCGGTTAGGGACCAAGCCGTCCAGGGTTCGATGCCCGGCTGTACCTGCACGGTGCACATAAACAAATAGAAAATATTATTGAGATGGGGAAAAGGATGGGGTTGCATATGAAATTATAGCGATTTGATTGATGGACTGTGATATGTGAATATGTATTATGTTAAGAATCTCTACATGATATGAGAATTGCGAGTCCACACCTTAATTTCAATTCCGGTCACACTTACTGTCCACTGATGTATCTATTGTCTGCCGTTAGGGAACATGGTTGTCCCAAGCGTCCGTGGTGTCGGTCAATGCGGCATGGAACTCGAACCGAGTTCCCCTTTCTTCCACTGGCACCGTTACACCATAGGTTGCTTCCTGAGGTGTCGAACGCACTGCCCTTGGACGACATAGGGACACACTTTCTTCTCACCAAAGTTCTGTACACTGACCACTTACATGCATACTTTTATATGTAAAAGTTATATGTCTGTTTCGAAGCGAAAACTGTCCCGTTCATCGTAAATCAAGTGTTAAATGCTATGCTCTGAGCATTGACGGACACTGACTTCTAGACACAGAATATTCAGTATAACCCTTTTAACACGGATTCTCAGCTCAACCTCTTGACAAAGACTTGTCAAGGCAAATCCTCAACACACTTCTGTATCACCTTCCAACACAGACTTCCAGCGCAACCTCTCAATGATGGACTTTTCGGTACAACTTTTAGACATATACTTGTCACCTGAATTCTCAACACAGACTCTTCTGTCTAGCTTATAGACGCACACTGAACCGCCAAAATTCACCGTTGGGTTAGGGTTTTTTGTCCATGTCCACTTTCTATTGGCTGACGTGGAGGAGGGGGTTGGTTGCAGGGAAGAATGGAAATATTTCACGTTGGGGAGACAAAGGGGCTTCTGGGAGAGAAAGCGTAAATATAGCCGTCGCCTTTTGTTGGCAAGGCAAATGACCTTTGCTTGGCTTCTCTGAAACTGACGTGGATTTGGAGACGTGCTGAATGTTCGATAATAATAATAAATGTAGAAGAAAAATGATATATGTATATATTGATAATAGTGTGCACATATGGAAATACGGGTACACGACGCTACCACTGCGCCATAGGGGAGGACTCCACTAGAATATTCAAAGGTCAATTCCCAGAAATTAAATTAATTTTTTATTAAGTAAAGAAGAAGTCTGTCCCACCCGTGACACAAAATTGTTCACTTGTAGCTATATCTGGGAAAGTATTTCAATGGTAGTTATGTTTAATCAACAGTGTTAAGTTTATTTGATTGCACAGAAACTGTCAGAAAAGAGAGTTGCTCTGTCAAGAAAAGTAAAAGAAAGAGTAAAATGAATTAATTAATTTTCGGGACGTTGATGCCGAAAATGAAAATATTAATCAGTGGTTATCTAGAAACATTCTTTCTCAGTGCTCAGTTAAAATTTGAAATTTTTTTGTCGAATGGTTCTCGAGATAATCATGGCCAAAATACCCCCAAAACTCCATAAGCTTACATGGGAAATGTTCAAACCTTCGCCGAGGAAGGAGATCGTTTTAACTATCAGTAGAATAGTTACTTTAATATAAAAAATGTAGTCCGTGTGTCCCACCCGTGACAATGGAATGGTACGCTAAGTGATTTGGCCCGCAGATTTCTCAACACTGCCCAAAGAAGAGTCCGATTCGGCTAATATTTACTCCTCCCTGGTTGAGCCTGGGAATTAGGAATAATATGACCACCAAAAGGAATTTCACCATTCACTCCTGGGTTCGAATCCTGGGTGAGAATGTTTCATTGCCATTGTTGCTTCACTCTGTCAATTCACCTTCATCCTCACAATTTGCCTCAAGAAATGGTAGAGTGACGTTAAATGACCAAAATAGAAATACATTTATCAATTATTCAAAAATCCTCTCGTAGTCACTGCAGAAATATTCCAAAAATATTCAACAACGTCAAATATTACGTCACTGCTTTCGCTGTGTACGGTTTCTCCTTCATGATGACACAAATAACCGGCACTACGTAAAGGTGACGACGATGTGTTGAAGAACGCCCCACATTTTGTCAACGCAAGGGCTGTTACATGGCAAGCAGCTGATTGCATTGCCCACGCTCCCTTCGCTCGCTATAGAGCTGAAAATTTGACTACAGGGTTTTTTTCTCTTCTTGGTAGATCAAGCAGTACGTTGAGAGACATGGCACATGCACTATATTTCTATGCTGCCACTTTTTATCACAGGGCTTGTATATCTACTTGAAATGCAAAAATTAAGTCCGTAGTTGTGATTTTTTTAATGTCAAGCGAATAAGGATATTACGTAATAGACACAATGCAAAAATGTTAGTGATCAGTGAATATGAAAAGCTGAAAAACCTTATTTGTAAACCCCTCTAACACGTATTTATATTTACCAACACTTCAGCACACTAGAAATCTTATATAATTATTTCTTTGCAAACTGAGAATACTATATTCATTTAATAGGGTAACAGTATTTTCACCATGCCTCCACATTTACTCTTTTTCAAGTTTTTTGTTTATTTTTATTATTATTATTATTATTATTATTATTATTATTATTATTTTTATCTGTGACCTACCTCTTCTATACACTAGAAAGTTTCGAACAGGTGTTCTCTGGTTACCAGCCAGGTTAAATCACCGTTAGCTTCCAACGTTTCGTTACCCTACACTGGTCTCCATTTTTTTACATTCCCTGATGGTAAGAGCAATGTATGCACTCGAAACGTTGGAAGCTGGAACCGATTTAACCTGGTTGGTAACCCGAGAACACTTGTTCGAATCACGACGCCAGGAAAGCTACAATTACTAGAAAGTTTATCCTGGTACACTTCCCGCCATTGAGTAATTACGGGCTACTGCTGTCAAACGAATGTTTCGCACAAATATGGCGACTGACTGTTGCACGAGCCTTTACAAAGGGCAAGTGAATAATATCAATGAGCTATTCAAGCCCTTAGAAGGCATCTTTTGACATCTGATATACCTGCTCCCCGTGTGTTGGTTGCGATTCACGTTCCCCTCCCCTCCGCTGTCAATGTGACAATCAATTGTTCAAATTTCCCTCTCAATTAACGAAGGCGAACTCTGGTTGGCAGAAAACAAAGCACGTGCTGTCTCCAGCGCCTCTGTCAGTTGATGGAAGGAACCACGTGGTGACTGGCGAGTTATTCAGGCAGACGACAGACCACCAGTGGCGAGAACTGTACCAGGATAAACCTGAGTTATAGCTCTGCATAAAATCGCCTCGGTGACCGCGCCCGTTGAGTGCTGAACCTTGGATCTTGTCATCGGAGGTCTGAGGTTCGAGTCCTGACGTCGAGTCATCAATTTCATCGAATCACCAATCATCCTAATCAGCCCTGATCGTCCCTATCAGCCAAAAGTGATTGAAAAGTCACGCTGAACAACACAATACAAGATAGACCTACATAACATCACAGTTTTATAATAACAGTGACTCTCAGACTTACAGGCAGTGATGTGCCGTACACTATAAGTTTACGTCTACATGCGTTGTCTACACGTAATCTACGCGTAGATTACATTAGGTTGCAGTTTACATAGACTACGTAGACAATCTAAAGTGTATTAAAATTAATTTTCAAGGCTTTCATGAAAGGAAAGTGACATTTTCAACTATATTGGTTCCTAACGAACCGAAAAGAATCCTATTTACAACAAAATTTATCTTCTCTTCTATCAACTATGGTAGAAGATAAATAGTATGCAAAAAACAACAACAGGTGGCAGTCGTGAGGCAAAATTAGTATTTTTCCCTTAAAACACTAGAATATTTCCTATGTTAGGTTTTTCCCTAGGTGAGAAATTGTTCGAATTTGGAAGGAAGCGTATGAAAAGTTCTCACACATCAGCAACTGATACGCAGTATAATTTTGTTTTACTTCCACGGCGTCCTTTGTTAAGTTATCACCTTTCGCCATGTTGTTTACATAGATTACGTCATCTACGTGTATAAAATAGTTACAGTTGAACATGGGATCATAAAATCACAATTCTTCCCGTCACTATTCCAAATTGTAGGTATATCCTGTTACAGAAAACATCTAAAAGCGGTCACTTTTGTGCCTCTTCCAAAGTCTCATATTGCAGCAACGAATGCAACATTCCATACCTGGGTGGTTTCCGAACTCATAAACAAACAATGGTGGTTTATTCCTTTGATCCACACCTCTGCTTACCATACAATAATAGTTGTGGATTGGCAGACACCAAGGTCTCTTCAGACGGGTATCGCCCTTTCGGCTTGGTTTTCCCTCCCTCCTGGGTGACTTCTTGAACTTTCATCCAGTTTCGTGAACTTAAGAATGGTGCCAACCAGTCTGCGAGACAGCTGAAACGGCCAAATTAATTACTTCTCTGGGAGGGTGACATTTTTAAAGATATCAACTCAACATGGAAGAATAACAAACAAGTACAAGGTGAAAAAATGACACAGAAACAATAAGTATTGTTTACCTACACTATAAAAAATGTCACTTTACAGTAATAATGGTAAATATGCGATATCGCCCGAACGGATTTCTTCAAATTTACAGGAGAAACTACTTACTGAAATCAGTTTCTGTAGCATTGTCGAAGTTCTTCGAGGTATTTTCTTTCGCGGAAACTGAAAACGTCACCATAGAATGCTGCAGAACAAGAAATAATCACTTTTTATGTAAGGAACTTGCATTTTCTGACATTATGCCGTTGTTTCCATTATGTACCTGCAGATGGTGCAAGCGTCGAAAGTCACGCGGTCTCGCCAGTGTTTCCAAACGTGCCTTTTTATTACGAGAATTATTTTTTCTTTTCTTTTAACTATGCTTACCTAACCCAAACCAGCCTAACCTAACCTTGCCGGAAATGGTCCGTGGGGATATCGTGAATGGTTTTTGAGGCTATCAGTCAATGGTTTGTTGGGCTATCCGTCAATGGTTTTTGGGGCTATCCGTCAATGGTTTGTGAGGCTATCGTGAATGTTTTTTTGGGGCTATCCATCAATGGTTTGTGATGACATAATGAACACGAAAGTAGGTATTTTTCGGTGAAGAAGGTTGAAACACTGCATACCCAGTCCAAATCGACAAAACACAAGCAGGACGCGTGATGATCCATGACGAGTGCACGGCATATTGTCTGTTACCCAAGCGGAAGAAGGAATACAAATAATGACTCGTAATATGAAAAGTTGACACTATTTTATGGAAAAAGGCATAACTTCACCTGAAAGAATCTTCCACAATGCAGAATAGGTAAGTATCCAGTCGCGTGCCCAAGGGGGGTTGGTGGGGGTTATAACCCCCCCTTTGGCCCAGTATTCCTAAAAAAAGAACGTCAACGTTAGGAAAATATGACAAAATGAGGGCTAACTACCAAGAAAAAGTATACATAACCCCTCCCTTTTGAAAATCCTGTAAGTATCAATGCTAAAATGAACGAAATAAACGAGTGAGAAGTGTTCGGGCGATATCGCATATTTACCGGAAAATATACTGATGATTACGGCTAGGAAGATGATGACCTAAAAAAGGCAAGAAATGACCCAATATCAACATCTCTCCACTTATTCCTATCCTGGATGCTCTTCGTCCAATTCTTTACTTTCATGTCTTTCAAATCTTTCATTATTTCATCTTCCCATCGTTTGTTTGGCCTGCCTAAGCCACGTGTCCCGAGGGGTTTCCATTTATATATTTATCTTACTAATCTTTCATCAGACATTCTATTTGTGTACCCAAACCATCTTAGTCTTTGTGATTTTATAAAATTTACCATGTTTTCATTCCTTATTAATTTGTTGAGTTCTTCGTTAGTTCGTATTCTACAATTACCATCAGGTTCTTTCAGAGGTTCTTAAATTCTTCTTAAGATTTTCCTTTAAAATATTGAGAGTTTCTGTTTACAAGAGTCTTTGAGGGTCCAAGTTTCGCATGCAAATGTGGTTACGGGTCTTATTATGCTATGATAAAGTCTCAGTTTAGCAGACTTAGATATTAATTTGCTCTTAAATGAAGCTAAGTTGGCAAAATATGCTTTATTACCCAGAATAATTTTCTCTTTAATTTCCTCATCAATTGTGTTGCCACCATTTACTACTGAGCCAAGATATTTAAAAGATCTCAATTCTTCTATTCTCTCCTCGTTTATAATTAGGCCTTGTAATCTGCTTTTACCTTTTACACATCTGAGATATTTCGTTTTCTGCATATTAATTATGAGACCCGTTTTCAAAGCTTCACTTCTTAGTTGTTCAAATGTTTCTATTAATGTTTTTTTTCATCCTTGCTGTTATAAGGATGTCATCGCCATGTGCAATATATTGCTTTAATGTATGACCCACACAGTGACCATATTTTTCTTCTAAATGACCTAAAAACAATTTTTGCTTTGAAAATGAAAGCTTGATTTTCATAAATTACAAAAGAGTAGTTGAACAATTTTATGAATCCCGTTGTTTGGTGGTTTAAACTACTGAAGCAAAGGGAGAAAAGCAATTAAGTGCTAACCGCTTTATTTGTACTTCAAGGTTATATAAAATACACCGCAAGGTTTCTTCTCTGTATAAAACATTCACCTCCTTTCAGAGTGAGCCGTGCACAGTAGTTGGCCAGCAACTGAAAATACAGTTGTGTTTCGCATACATCAGATTATATATATATATATATATATTGTCACTCATTTTTTACTTTCCAACCACAGATTAAAGCGATAATAGTGGCCAGCAAGGGAACCTTACAGTAGGCTTCATCCAAACTATTTTAAGTTTGCTGCAGAAGAAATAAATTTACCACAATTAATTATTATTTAATCCATTGACCGTATTTTCGAGTAATGACAGACTTGCCAAAAGGGCCATGTCAGGAATTTGAAATATGTAAGTTAAAGTAGCAAATACATTTAAAATTCACGAAACAACAGGAAAGGCGAAAAATAAACCTCAAAAATGAAGAAAAAATGCGAAAAACAGCAAAAATGCTGAAAAAACTGACCTAAAAGCCAAAAAGAGGCTGTAAATGCGAAAAAGTGCAAGATAAAAACAATGTTTTCCAGTTCTAAATGAAGGTAAAGGGACTGATATCAAGTATAGTATTGTTTTCAAGGCTCAGGAAAAATAGAGATGAGTTTTCTTCAGCTTCCGAGCTCTTCTGATGATGATGATTGGTTTTCACCGTGGACACGGGAAAGGCAGTGAATTCAACTTTTCTCAAGAGTCCTCCCCGATGGCGTAGTGGTAACGTCGTCGCCTTGTATTCAAGGGGTCGGGTTAAATATCCTGTGCAGGCACATAGTGATTTGCACTTTAAACAATAGGACAAGTCCATACTATTACCCTATATGTGCATTAAACTGGACCTAAAACAAAGAATGTACCTCTCTCAACGTCACTATCGTAAATACTGCACGTAACAACAAATAAATCAATAAAATATTACGCAGTTGTTGTTGAGCAACTTACTGTAATTCTACTCGTATTAGTACAGTGACAATGTGCAAGATAAGTTAGCCACTGTTGTTATCGCAGACAATTGTCTGTACAATTACTGTCAAACGTCAATTTCATTTACACTACTTTATCTCTAACTGAAACAGGGGATATTCCATCAATTTTTACAGTGAAACCACTGTAATGTTACATCAACACTGCGTAAAGTTGACTGGAAAAATGACCGTCAACTTTCGCTACCATCCAATACCGTTAAAAAAATATCCAAGAGTAATTTTAATGGTTCAGTTTCTAAAAATATATATTTATGCTACACACAACTTTCATTTATATTAATATCATTGTAATTATTATAATTTATAATATTATTTTTTTTAAAAAAAAACTGTTGCATCCCGTTTTTTATATTAAATCAGACTGTTATTTATTAACGATAGAATAGCCTATTGTAAATTTTACGGTTGTTTTGATTTCACCGTGAAATCACGGTAATTCTTTACTATGTGTAGACGAAGTAAAGAAAATGTAAGAAATGAAAGAAAAAGTGTTCAAAGTGACCTCTCGTCTCAGATTTCTTCTTCTAATTTCCCCATTTTCAGTCCGTTCTTCTTGTCCTTCTTCTTACACATTAGTCATCTCCGTATATCCTTTTTCTTAGGAGCAAGGAACGTATTGCTTTCCCTCCATCACGGTTCTCAAATCATCTTGGAAAGAGGAACGCGCTGTGTAACGTTTTAACATGAAGTGTTGAGTAAACATTTCAAAGCTCATATTCTTTCAGCATGATAATGCTCCGCCCCCGAAAGTTTTCTTTTTTAATAAGTCGTAGCAGGCTTTCGTCTTAACGTCACAGTATTATTGCCTATAGCTTTTACGTTTCCTTTTTCGTCCTCTCTTCCTTTCTACCCTACAATTCTCACCTTTGTAGCATAAACAGAGTCCCATCTGAGCAAAGTGGTGTTTCGGGACCAGTGTTGCCAACCAGGAAAGATTTTTTGGGCACAATCCGTTAAATTTTAATCTGCACCACTCGCAGACGCTACTTGAAAGCAGTGGTGGCAGACTGGTATATAACAGCAGCGATTGAACTCAACTGACTACATCTTGGCAGGCCCTTATCATTAAAGGACACTATGGAGTTCTTTGTTTTGAGATTTGAGACACGCATGAGAAGAAAGAGATGAGTTGGATGTCGAGGCAAATCCGAGAATTAACCAGAGCTGTACATGAAAGGAACTTACATGCAGGTTCAACATGGACCAAATATTTCAGGTGGACTCTCTTGCTTCGGTGGTCATGTCTGGGTCCTAAGACTCTCTTTCGTGAGGTGTTCTCTCTCTCTTTTCCTTTTTCTCTGTCGTCCTTCATCTTCACCCCTTCTTTCTCTCTCGTTATCTCGTGGCTATAACGGGGTGAACTTATCTTCTTGTAAGACACCCAAACGTCAACCATACTTCCCCTCAGTCAGTGACGTATACTGAGTCCAAAATCTGGGCTATCTCACTATGTCACGTGGTCCTAGGCTATGAATAGGAATAAGTTTACCAACTCCTAAGAAATCAGGTTGCCAACTCATAAGAAATCAGGTTGCCAACTCATAAGAAATCAGGTTGCCAACTCATAAGAAATCAGGTTGCCAACTCATAGGAAATCAGGTTGCCACCTCCAGAATCACCATCATTTCACTAATATGAATAATTTTATTTACAATTTCTAATAGATTTTCCTCCTGTATTTTATTATCTAGACTTCAGGCTTCGCAGATAGCATAGCTAGCCTAGAATATACGCTCCTGCCCGCAGTATACCCCCGTAACGCTTCTTGCAGGCCATTCTGGCACATGGTTCCACAGCCAGTATAATCCTCTGTGGAGTCGAGTTGTCCTGCGTTTGTCCTTGTGTGTGCTGAGTAGTATTGGACGATATCGGAAATTTGATATCGCAAAATATCGTCAAGAAAATATCGTCACAGACGATACGATATTTATTCCGTATCCTGATATCGACGATATATCGCCTCCACGATATATATCGCCAAATACCGTGACGATATATCGCCGACACGATATATATCGCCAAATATCGTGACGATATATCGCCGACACGATATATATCGCCAAATACCGTGACGATATATCGCCGACACGATATAATATCGCCAAAATATCGTGACGATATGACGCCGACACGATATATATAGCGAAAATATCGTCACAATATATCGCCGACACGATATATATCGCCAAATATCGTGACGATATATTGCAGACACGATATATATCGCCAAATACCGTGACGATAGATCGCCGACATGATATATATAGCCAAAATATCGTGACGATATATCGCCGACACGATATATATATATCGCCAAAATATCTTGACGATATATCGTCTCCACTAATAAAAATCGTCAAATATCGGGACGATATATCGCAGACACGATATATGTCTCCAAATATCTTGACGATATATTGCAGACACGATATATATCGCCAAATATCGTGACGATATATTGCAGACACGATATATATCGCCAAATATCGTGACGATATATCGCCTACACGATATATATCACCAAAATATCGTGAAGATATATCGCCGACACGATATATATCGCCAAAATATCGTGACGAAATATCGTCTAGTTTAATCGCCTGCACGATATTTTTTTCAATATCGCGATATATTGTCTGGACGATAACGTCGCCCAACACTATTGCTGAGTCCCTTTTCAGCCTCAGCTTCTAATAGGCACGGATATCTTATCCTCGGAAACAATTTAGTTCTTGTTAAGTAATGAATAAATGGGTTTTAAAAATTGAGTGAAAAAAAATAATGGGCATCTCTTATTTTCTTCCAGGGGCCTGTCCTCAGTTCTGTGTTAGTTAAATAGCTTATCTCAGTATTGTGTGACGGGCAAAAATAGGCTATGTGCTAATATGATCATAATATAAAAATCTATAACTCTCACTCTCTCTCTATTTCTTCCAAAGTTTCTGCGTCTTTTATCCTTCTCTCTCTCTCTCTCTCTCTCTCTCTCTCTCTCTCTCTCTCTCTCTCTTTCTCTTTCACTCGTCCTCTGTTTATTTACTTTTCTCTCTTCCTTTGTTTCCTTGTCTTTTCATCTTTCCTTATTTCATTATTTCGTTCTATTCTTATTTCCCTTCTGTCGGTTTTCGTTTTATTGTATCTCCTTACCCCTTTTCATTATTCTGTGTTTGTATATTTTTAGTCTATGCATGATTCTGACAATCTCACAAGTATTAAGTATTTATTGCTCATCTTGTGTGCAAGCCATCGGCTGTGCGCACTACATTTATTCTTATTACATAACTATGATTTACCTACAGATTACACTTTGCATTACATTCCGTATAGATGATAACATAGCAGTTCTGGTTGTTTTCACTGTTCTCACTTAAACTAACACTTATTCCACTTTTTTATCCCGTCTCTGTACCGCACTTCTTTTCCCCCTAACTGATTGTAAATACACCCCCACTTTTTACAATAGTTCCATGTTCCTTTGCACTAGAATTGATTCGAACGCTCTTTCCAAGTTTACGTTGCGTAGTTTCTCCTCCTGCAGAACGCGCGTGTCCTGACATAAGAATAAATGTTCTGGCCCATCAGCACCATTGCATAATACGCATTTATATATCCCTTCCTCATTTTTTACTGTATTGTGTCTCCATCCCCCTAGCCTCATCCATGCCAACCCCTTTCTTGCCACCATGCTCACCTTCTTGATGTACGCTACTTGTCCCCATTCCCGCGATCCCCTTCTTTGGAGCTCAAGCGATCTCTTAGTTTCACATTCCGCTATTATTTTCTGCCTATCTATATCCTCTAATCTTTGCTCACAAGTAGGCAGATACTGTCTCGCTGTGGGCTGCAGCCACTGATGTGCGTCTACGCGTAAACAACGATAGTCTACACGTAGACAATTTTATACACGTAGATGACGTAATCTATGTAAGCAACATGGCGAAAGGTGATAACTTAGCAAAGGGCGCCGTGGAATTTAAACAAAATTATATTGCGTATCAGTTGCTGATGTGTGAGGAGAACTTTTCATACTCTTTCTTCCAAATTCGAACAATTTCTCACCTAGGAAAAAACCTAACATAGGAAATATTCTAGTGTTTTATGGGGAAAATACCACTCTTGCCTCACGACTGCCATCTGTTGTTTTTCTTGCATACTATTTATCTTCTTCCTTAGTTGATAATAGAAGAGAAGATAAATTTTGTTGTAAATAGGATTCTTTTCAGTTCGTTAGTTAACCAATATAGTTGAAAATGTCACTTTATTTTCATGAAACCCTTGAAAATTAATTTTAATGCACTTTAGATTGTGTACGTAGTCTATGTAAACTACAACCCAATGTAATCTACGCGTAGATTACGTGTAGACAACGCATGTAGTCTACGGCACATCACTGGCTGCAGCCCACCACTTCCCGACGTCCAGTGATGTGCCGTAGACTATAAGTTTACGTCTACATGCGTTGTCTACACGTAAACTACGCGTAGATTACATTGGGTTGTAGTTTACATAGACTACGTAAACAATCTAAAGTGCATTAAAAATAATTTCCAAGGATTTCATGAAAGGAAAGTGACATTTTCAACTATATTGGTTTCTAACGAAATGAAAAGAATCCTATTTACAACAAAATTTCTCTTCTCTTCTATCATCAACTATGGAAGAAGATAAATAGTATGCAAAACAAACAACAGATGGCAGTCGTGAGGTAAGAGTGGTCTTTTTCCCATAAAACACTAGAATATTTCTTATATTAGGTTTCTTCCCAGGCGAGAAATTGTTCGAATTTGAAAGAAAGAGTATGAAAAATTCTCCACACACATCAGAAACTGATAGGCAATATAATTTTCTTTTAATTCCACGGCGCCCTTTGCTAAGTTATCACCTTTCGCCATGTTGTTTACATAGATTACATAATCTAAGTGTATAACATAGTCTACGTGTAGAATGTAGACTATCGTTGTTTACGCGTAGACGCACATCACTGCCGACGTCCCTGGAAATGAGAAAAGGGGGGTATCGTCCTGATACCTGTTGGAAACCCTGCGTTGTTCATTACGATACATATTGGGGTTGGTAGTTTAGGAGGCTACTTCCTTTCTTTCCCCCAAACTCCATTTTCTTCGGCTCCACCCTTCTAATGGCGTCCACGGATCCAGATACACGTTTGAATACAGGTAGGAAAAACGCCCAAGTAACCTCTGGGCGACCCTTGAGCCTCTTTTCCCGACGCCTCCCATCTAGCGGGACAAAAGAGAACTAAAAAACCATTTCCTATATTCATGAACATTTCTGACTTCTTCCTAATAGTGCGACCGACGGAAGAAAATAGGTTTTCTTTGTTCTTCTTGTATTCAGACTTAGTTCTGGGTTGTAAATTGCTCAAGGTGGTCCCACCTAATTTGGCGAGAAGTGGAAAAAATGCTTTAAAGGCGGTGGCTGAAATATTAGTTGCCCCTATCTTTCATTGTTTACCTTCGTACTTTGAACATGTTGCGCAGTGTAAGTGGTAATTTTCTTGGAAGGCAATCGGGTGTTAATAGTTTAGTTGGGTTTTGTACTGAGAACTAGATCAGATCCTTCGAGATTCTTAGAACGAAGACATTCCTCGTGGTAACTAACTGATCAGCGGTGGTTGATTCATATTGGATTTTTTTTGTTTCGGTGAGGTTGGTCAGTTGCATAGTGGTTTCCTCCTTTAATCCACAAGGCTGCATTCTTTTCGGCATGGAAATCTTTGTTGACGAATGATTTTTCAATTGTGTTTGTTATATAGTTAAGAAATGGTATACTGTATGCTTTTTTTTTTGAGGAGGGTAAAACATCTCTGGCAGGCATAACAACAAGTTTCTTTTGCCGGGGATAAAATATTTTGTGGGTGAGATCCCCCCGCTAATTCGCACATCGTGGCTGGAGCTCGTGGCCCGAATGCGAAATTTCTCTTTCCACTTATCCCAGGACCCGCACCGGAAGTGATAATGAAATCCAGATTCCGGGGCCTCACAAAATCAGAGTAGCCAACCCAAAAAAATAAATAGCTTTTTAAAGAAGCAATGGACGTATGCGAATATGCCGTTTTCTTTAAACAAAAATGAGAGTTGTTAGTTAGCAACATTGCGACTGAAAGGCACAAGCACAGATTAGGGCGGATTAGGGCACAAGGAAACGCAAATACAAATTTCGTGGCAAAGATGTCGCATTTGCTTCTGGAAATTTTTCTCTGCGACATTTGTGCAAAAACCTACAAATAAATATAAAGGGCCATTGAATGCACATGCCAAATGAGCTCATAAATGTACAACAAATTAAGGTAATATTACTATGTCAGTGGATTGCTGCAGCTTGAAATGACACCAGTATAAAGTGCTTGGAAATTTGGAGGAAGTTATTCACGTAAGAAAGATTTGGTGAATTCGATTCTTTGGAAGGGAAGTTATTTCATGAAACTCACGATCTTGTTGCCGAAAGTCTGGGCTTCGAACCCTAGCCAAGGCAAGGACAGTTTTACCGTTCTATGCTTAGAGAAAGTAGTTTCTTCTCTAAAAATGAAGAAATGTGTCTCCGATGTATGAAACTGTTACCTGCCTAACCTACCCTAGTAGGCATACCTAGTCCCCGTGATGATCCGTGAGGCTATCGTGAATTTTTGGGCTAACATCAATGGTTTTTGGGGGCTACCCGTGGATGGTTTGTGGGAAATAAGGAACAACAGTAAGTACTCGTTAATGTAAGAAATAGACATTATTTTCGTTAGAAATTCCTTATTTCACCTTAGGAAATGTTCCGCAATGCAGAATAGTACTTTAGCAATGTAAAAAAGTGCGAAATATATGATTTCTAGGTGTTTCCATTATACTATAATAGTAGCAAAATCTCAAAGTCTATACCAGGCCCGTAGCTAGAATTGATCTCAAAGTTCATTTTTTCCAAAATTTAACAGTATTAAATGTGTGTGTTGTTAGGGTAAGACTGCAGAATATGGGCTGCTTAGGAGGAACGCGGTTCATATTTTTTTGGTAATGTTTTGTAGTTAGTAATCGGGTAAAGTAAGTTTGAAGGTGCGGAATAAAAATTTTCGGTTGAAACTGTTACCTTCGGTAAATGTCTGTTATATCGGAGACACATTAAAATCGGATATTTTGTGTTTCGGATGGTTCATACTTACCAATTATGTATTGCGGAACATAGTTGAAGGTGCCATTATGCTTTTTGCACAAAAATAACATCGATTTTTCACATTACGAGTAATTCTTTTGGTTCCTTTCTTCCGTTACGGAACATACAATATGCCACGCACAGCTGATCATCGCGCGTTTTGCTTGTGTTTTGTCGATTTGGAGTGGGTATGCAGTGTTTCAACCTTCTTAACCGAAAAATTCCTACTTTCGTGTTCATTATGTCATCCAAACCATTGCCGGATAGCCCCAAAAATCATTCATGATAACCCCACGAACCATTGACAGATAGCCAGCCCCAAAAACCATTCACGATAGGTTAGGTTAGGTAAGCATAGTTAAAAAAAATTCTCATAAAAAGAGGCACCTTTGGAAACACTGGCGAGACCGCGTGACTTTCGATGCTCGCGCCATCTGCAGGTACATAATGGAAACAACAGCATAATGTTGTCACTTTGTACAAAAGTTTATTATATCAAAAGTGCTTGTTTCTTGTTGTGCAGCATTCTACGGTGAGAAAATACTTCCACGAACTTTCCAAATGGTACAGAAATCATTTCCGTAAGTAGTTTCTTCTGTAAAAATGAAGAAATGTGTCTCCGATATAACAGACATTTACCAAATTTTCTTTGAAAGAAACGAGAAATTTCGTATCCAGGTTGGGTGCTCTTGGAAGGAAGAAGTGACATGGTGGCGCACATTTCTGCACAAATCTAGTGAAAGCAAAAAGTGCCTATGTTGTTAGGTAGTTAGGGTTAGTTCTCTTAGCCCAAAGAATGATTTTTCATTGTATTTATGCTAATGGAACCTAACCTAACCGTGCAGGCATTCCTCGTCTGACGTTGGTACACAAGGTGGCAAAACTCTTGTGCGGAGAGGATGACCCCGAAACAAATGACAGCAACTGTGTGTAAACAATATGAACGCGAACAAATGGAGAAATGCATTGCTTTTAGTAGCAGGAAAAACTTTTTTATGCGCAATAATATAATAGTAATCGGAAAAGTACCACCGGAAAATGGATGTTTCAGGGGATATAAATTTTGTTCGTCTATTTAGATGAAAAAAGCAGCCCATGTTCTGCAGTGAGACCGTTCCAAAACTGAAAATATCACAGTATATGAGAAACGAGTGGAAGATCGGTAAGACTGCAGAATATGGGCTGCTTAGGAGGAACGTAGTTCATAATTTTCGGGTAATGTTTTGTAGTTAGTAATCGGGAAAAGTAAGTTTGAAGGTGCGGACTAAAAATTTTCTTTGAAAGAAACTAGAAATTCGTATCCAGGTTGGGTGCTCTTGGAAGGAAAAAGTGACATGGTGGCACACATTTCTGCACAAATCTAGTGAAAGCAGAAAGTGCCTACATTGTTAGGTAGTTAGGGTCAGTTCTCTTAGCCCAAAGAATAATTTTTCCTTGTATTTATGCTAATGGAACCTAACCTAACAGGCCTCACCTAACCTTGCAGGCATTCCTCGTCTGACATTGGAAGACAAGGTAGCAAAACTCGTGTGGAGAGGAAAACCCCAAAACAAATGACAGCAACTGTGTGTAAACAATATGGACGCGAACAAATGGAGAAATGCATTGCCTTTAGTAGCAGGAAAAACTTTTTTTATGCGCAATAATATAATAGTAATCGGAAAAGTACCACCGGAAAATGGATGTAGAAGGTACGTACTTTCAGGGGATATAAATTTTGTTCGTCTATTTAGAGGAAAAAAGCAGCCCATGTACTGCAGTGAGAGTTCTATTTCATCTCATCGTTGCTATATCCTCTACAGCAAGGAAAAAATATATATAAAAAATGAAAATCAGTCAAAATTTAAATGTATTTAAAATTAACAAAATTTAACAGTATTAAATGTGTGTGTTGTAAAATGAGTTTTTCTATGTATCTTCTAAAACATTTTTTGAGGTGTTAATTGACTGCTACTGACATCATGCTCTACTACACACTTGACTACTAAAATAATTTTGATGATACAGATATATACATCATACAAAATGAATGCACAATATTCAATCCTAGTACCTACCATGTATTCCAGCCCTTCCTTCCCAAAACCTGTGAGCTGTTGACCTTTCACGCAGATGTGGAAGGAATGTGGATTATGACATCAAGGTCAAATTCACAGATTTCTGTCTAAACGGGAGGCTGCAACAGGGGCAGTGAAGGCACAGATAAAGTAGCTCCCCTATGAAATAAATTTCTAAAATCTTGAGAATCTAGAGATGGAGAAAGTGATGCCCATAACTAGATGCAGAGTGGCCAAAAGTGGGAAAACATGTCATCAAAAATTTTAAATGTTTTCATCTTTTGGGAATTATGTATAGAATAAATTTGACCATATGACAAGATTCACAAAACTTCAAACTATACATTTCAAATCTTCCAAAATCAATATCAATTTTTTTATGATACAAAATTACATCTACAGTACAAAAATGTCTTAAGGTGACCATAACCGTTGCCGGAACGAGTTTACAATACCGGACCACTCTCCAATTTCTATGAAATGTCGCCTACTCACTAATTGTGAACTCCTAAACACGAATCTGCATGTAATAATTGGCGGTCAAGTATGGAAATCGAGGAAAAACTAAATAAACTATGTTTTCCTAACGTAACGTAACCCTACCATAAGAACAATAGCTCCACGGAAGATGCCATTTTCCCAACATGAAGAAATCAACAGGCAAGATAAGGTATAGTTCTCGTAGTTAAAATATTAATTTTTCTTTGTATTTATGCTAATGGAACCTAACCTAACCTCTTAGGTATTTCTCGTCTTACGTCAGCAAGATCGTTGTGCATAAAGGAACACCATTAATGAAATGCGAAGGAAAGATAGTTCCGAATTGCTGTGTAGGGACAATCACCGTGGTTATTTTACAATTTCTAGACGTAAATGTACAATATTAACAAGTGACTGCCAAATATGAACTACAGTTACGTCATCAGGACACCGAAATTAGTAAGTAGGCAAAATTTTATAGAAATTGGAGAGTGGTCCGGTATTGTAAACTCATGCCCCGGTGCCTCCACCCTAATCACTTTCTTATAAATGAACACACAACATTTCAAATGACCATGGTTATTATTAGTTAATAGTGTTTCATGCATACATGTGTGTATGTGATCAGGGGCGTATCCAGGGGGTCTGGAACCCCATCCCCCCCCCAAATTTGGAAAATACTATGGTTGATTCATAATACTTCCCGATGAGACATGATGTCTGTGTGCATGGTTTGTGGATTCTGAGAATAATATCCACTAAAAGTTTACAAGTTTCACACTGGGTGGTGATATGTCAGCTGAAAATCGGACATCAGTTCTTTTTTAACAATGTCACAAACTTGGTCTTGACATGAAAAAAATCACAGGTCAAGGTTATGATGTGAGTGGCAGATGTGTTCAATCGTGAATAAATCAACAATACCCAAAAGGAATGTGTGCACACTGTGCCAGTCATACTGTAAATGTAGCCCTATCTTCAGCCATGTCAAACTCCACCGTGAGAAACTGTTTTGGTACAGTAAGTAAAGTTTTTTTGTTCCGTCAGAATAATACATGCAGTGGTGAATTCCTAAAAACAATATATTGCATTTATTTATTTATTTATTTATTGAACTCAACAGGTACATACCCATTACAATTACATATATTTCTTTAATATAGAGATAGAAATTTTATATATATATTTATATATATATATATATATATACACACACACACACACACACACATACATACATACACACACATATACATACATACACACACATATACATATATAGACACACATATATATATAAAAAATATTAGAAATATTTTTTTATATATAACTATACACTTTATCACACAATTAAATACGACCTTATGTGCTTAAGCTTAGGCCATTGTGTTAATAGTGGCTTTACTGAAGTCCCTTAGGTTCATATAAAAGATGTCAATGGTGTTATTCTTGATTAGCAAGTTATTGTAACTGGTGCACATTCTCCACAATGGAGATTTCTTTTTAATTTCGGATCTAGCCTTCTTTATAAGAAAAACTTCATTCTTTAGTCTAGTTTTCGACGACGGGATTCGAAAATTAATCTGGCAGAGTAGATGTTCAGCATCTATTTCGTGATTTAACAAATTCCACAGGAATACTATTTCATGTAACCTTCTTCTGTGACACAGCTTCGTAAACCGACATTCATATATTAGGTTGTTGTAGTGTTCAAATGTGGGGTAAACTTTCTGAAATTTGTATTTTAAAAATCTAAGAAATCTCGATTGTACTCTTTCAATTGCTACACTGTACTTTGCTGTGTCTGTATTCCATATAACAGATGCATATTCAAGTTTGGGTCTTACATATGAATAATACAAAACTTTTAGTGTCTCTATACTCTTGAAATCCCTCCCCATTCTAAGAATAAACCCAAGGTTCTTGAACGCTTCACTAATTATTTGTTCTACGTGTTTATTAAAAGTAAGATTTGAATCAGAAATAACCCCTAAATCCTTGACTGTAAAATTTCTTGCTAGAGTATTGTTGTATATTTGATACTGAAATTCAACTGGGTTTTTCTTTCTAGTATATATTACATAATGACATTTACTGATATTTAGTGTTAAATCATTGATTTTTGTCCACGTTTCTAACTTTGTAACATCATTTTGAAGTTGCACACTGTCATCTTGTCTGCTTATTTTCCTGTAAAATTTCAGGTCATCTGCAAACAGCAATTTGTGTGAGTTTTCAATTGAATCCGGTAAATCGTTAATAAGTAATGTGAAAAGAAGTGGACCAAGGTTAGACCCCTGAGGTACTCCCGAGGTGACTCTTATCTCGTCGGATGTGTGGCCTTTATACGTCACGTACTGCTTACGGTTCTGCAAATAGGAAGCGAACAGTTGACGCAGTGGTTCAGAAATATTGAAGCATGCTAATTTACTTAATAGAATATCGTGGTTAACCAAGTCGAACGCTTTGCAAAAGTCTGTATATATTACGTCAACCTGACCTCCTTCGTCCAATGTTGAACTAATAAAATTGGTAATATCGGAGAGATTGGTCAACACCGATCTACGTGGTACAAAGCCATGCTGAAACGATGATATTACAGGTTTTACGTGGGTAAATATGTAACGGTGCATGATTTTTTCGAATATTTTTGCTGGGGCTGATAATATACTTATTGGTCGGTAGTTTTGTACGTCAATAGTGTTATTGCTTTTGGGGAGTGGACAAATTACTACCAGGCAGTAAGAAACACCATTTAAATACGGAGAAACTAATACTCACTTTATCCGCGAAACTGTTTTTTCTTCTTCGTTCTATTAAACACTATTTGTTAGTGTGTGAAACATGATTTTAAGCAAAACATGATTCACTTCGTATGTAGTAAATTTTATTATTATTAATAATAGATACGCTGTCGTCATTAAATACTTGATGTGGGGGGGCATGCCATTGGGAATGGGCACCCCTGGCTGGACCCCCCCCTAAGATTCTATTTCTGGATATGCCCCTGTATATGATTATAGACATTCGCGTACACTTGAAAAATTAAAAAGCCTTCAATAACAGAAACAAGTAGAGATGAAGCAAACACTGTCTGGTACTTTGGGGAATAGTTGTTGTGCAATTATAAATTAATCAGATTGGGTGTACAGTGATTAAGTCCATTAAGATGAGACTGAGGGAGATTTCCAAGCCATAGCACCATTGCAGGCCACATTTGATTGGTGAAATCATCAAGTTACAAGTGTCTCCCATCACTTGTCAGTTTGGTGTCACTTCGAAATGACGAAATGGTGTGAATTCTCCCTAAGATCTCTCAAAAATGTGGATTATTCTTCAGAACAAACTCAAGGGAACCTATGTTATCATTTTAACACAATAACTTTATGTGGATACACTGTCTGAGAAACGAATAAGAGTCTTGAAGGTTGCAAATCTCTCGCACAATGTATTAGTTTTATTGCTACATGAATTTAAACCATGTGTATGGACCCACTAAGTTAAAATGCATATTAGTAAAAACAATTAAAACAAATATTAGTGATGAAGCCATGTTCGATTTGATGGTAAACAGTATTACAGAATAATACAAGGTCTCCAAATTTTTGTTTTCAGGCCTCTTTGGATCTGAACCACTGGGTAATGTATCTCCATTGCAAATTGAATGTGGGATCCTTTAACATGTTGACTGTCAAGCTCCAGAGCTAATGATATTGCTTGGGGCCAAACTACTTCCTAATATTTGCTTATATGATCAAAAGGCTTGTATCTAACATCAACAATACCCACTAAGAGTTTGAGTTTAAGCCCACTTTATTCACAGTAAGGCTAATCACGACTGAATCTACTGTTTAATGTGAAATTTGAACCAGTATGTACCTCCACTGGGTATCAAACGTGGGAAACCTTGATTACAAGATGGTTACCACTACACCATCAGGGAGGCCCTGCCAATATGATAAATATGCATGTAGTGAAGGCCAGAAAAAATTGTTGGCAATGAAGCCTGCAGGCGTAACTTGCAGTTTGATGTAATATTTGCATTAAACTAGCACCTGAAGTTGAAAATTTTATCTGGGGCAGGGTGTCTATCAGTTAGGAATGTCAAGGAAGTCAAGCAATTAACAGGTAGGCCAAGAAAGTCAAGAAAAAGTCACAAAATTATGCATGTGGTCAAGAATTGTTGCTATTTTTTTTACAGTATAGTGAATGTACATTGTACTGGGATTTAATAAATTGTATTGAATTGTGGTAAAGATTTGTTCACTCTGTTTCTCAAGAATTACATTCTTGTATGCATGAAGTTTTGTAAAACTATTAAAGTAATGTGGCCATTCCCCATCCAGGATGAAGTCTGAAGCATTAAGTTTTACATGTATTAATAATTAAAGCAAGTCTAAATCTCTTTTTAAAGTAGAGCTTCAATTTTCATCTTAACTGGCCTTGCGGTAGGGGTTTTTCATTGAATAAAAATGTATATTTTCTTTACTACACCTAATTAGAGGACAATTAAATAAATGTTAAGAAAAAAAGGGGGGTCAAGAAAATGTAGTCATGAAAAAGTCAAGAATTTTGGATGTTATTGTGGTAAACACCCTGTGGGAGATGCTCTTATGGTTTGACATGGTGACAATGGGACTGTTGAAGGATGCTTTGGGAAAATTTTGCTAGCTGGGGGATACCATGTTTACTACTGAAGTTGATAATGATTGGCACTGTGCCTAACAAGAAAAGATACACATTGTTTTCCAAACCTAGTGGATTCACAATGGAGGAAGCTCAAAACAAAGAAATCAAGGATACAAACTGAATAATCAATCACATCATTTGTTCATTCCACAAAACTTCTGGTCAAGCAATAGAGGATCGGTCAAGAATGATGGTGTCAATACAAGTAATTAAATAAATTCTTCCAATCAGCTAGTTTACTTCTGCATAGCAAATAGAAACCTGTCTAAATAGTAACCAGACTTCATCCATCAGTACTCATCCTATTCCTGCTACAGCCTCCGGCGAGGTATGGTTCGGTTTGTTTTGGATTATGAACTGCACTACACTCATCCTTTTGCCAGATACAGCATTTCAAGAAATCAATATATATATATTTTATTTGCTTTTACTAATTAATAGTTTGAGATAGACACTGTCTCCCATCTCTATTGACACTCCACTACTGCAAGTATTTATTATCTGATGTGATGGTTCTTCTATTACCATGAGATTTTAATGCACTGATTACATTTCTTACAACTGCAAGCATGTACAATTCTTGTAGAATTTTTGAAGTGGAATCAGGAACTGAATAGAAACAACTATTTCAACAGATCAGGACAAAAAACATTTCAGGATGGATGCATAAAACAGTGGTATGTTTGTCAACTAGCAGTCGAACGTGTAAACTGTCCAGCAAGAATTGAAGCCACAGTAAATGAAGAAACTGGGCACATAACTGTATTTTATCATCATACTCATGTTGTTCATGCACAGCAACCACAAACCCTTCGTAAGCATGGCTATTTCAACTGAATTTCAACAAAATTTTAGTGTTCGCCCTTCCTTATATGGAAAATAGGAATTATGGTTGTGCATAAATAAGTCTAAGGATTGGGTTTAGAAAGTTGAGAAGATATTGTGACAGAAGTCTACTTACAGTGCATGAGTCATCTAAAGAAAGATGGTAGTTCTCGTCCTCAGAAGAATGTCTTGACACAAAATTTTAGGTTGAGTATACCAAAAAAATACTCGTACCAGGTGTTGTTAAACAGCTTCTTTGCACAGAATTTTAGTATAATGCCTTTGAAACATTAAAATAGCAACAAATATTTTGCCTCCTGTAATGTTCTTTAATGAGATTGGACTATTTTTTTGCAGGGTCAATCTGAAGAGTGTGAGTGTGTGTGTCACACACACACACACACACATGTGTATATATATTGTAGTTTGGCATCTGGTTAATTATGGAATCGAGTCACGTCGGGACGTAGCTCAATTAAATAAACATAAGATTTCAATTTGGGTCACGCTTGACCACCTCTACCCTGAATGGTGTGGACTAAGGATGTTGGGAGCCTTAGTCGGTTGAATGATACTCACCACTTGCGTGATGATTTGGCCCTCGGCTATTGGCGTCGGTGACAGTTGGGCAGAGATGGGTGCACTGGAGATGGCGGGAGATGCTGGAGACTGCTGGCCTAGATGTTGACAGTGATAGGAGGCGGCAGGAGTTTTGGTGGCTTATCGCTGGACCGCTACTTCTCCAGACTTGGGCTGGCTTCTTGGCTTCTGGCTCTCTGTAGTCCAGACTGCTGCACTCGTACTGCACACTTGTTGCGACCTCGTGATGATGTGATCTTGTCAATCAGCATCGATGGTGTCTATTTACCATCTCCAGGTTTATTTTTATACTTCAGAATTCCTTTGAGATGTGGTGGACTTTGCACCTCAAGATATTCACCAGGGGTATCCCTTGATGCTGGTGGAAAGTTATAGTGGAGGTGCAATCACTGCTGGTAAGGGTCATTGCCTTGCTGACTGTGCAGAGCCGAGTGGAAATTTCTTATTACTAGGCTCTGCATCCGGTAGAAATTGGGGTGAATGAGCATTCAACCAATGAGCTTCAGAGCTATGCTTTAACAAATGGAAATTTCAATTTTTATGCTTCCAATTCCTTCATATCTCTCTCTCTCTCTCTCTCTCTCTCTCTCACACACATACACACACACACATATACCGTGCGTTCATTTCGATCTGCAGCCGAGAGATCGGGAGAAGCGTGGCGGGCGGCGCTGACGGAGATGCCGACATTTGCGGCCTGTAATGCCCGCTTATTTTTATGGACATATGCAGACATTTATATAAATATTGCAAAACGAGCACTAACCTGTGTTATAATTTATCATCTGTAATTCATCCAAGTTCCGCCCTTATATACACAAAAAATACGCTTTAGAAACGATGTTAAGAGCCATAGATAATAAAACATTTTAATCATAATTTTGCCCAGTAACGTCCTGCTTAAGTTTATATCCTTGAAAGAGTTTTGTGGCGATGGGAACCGTTTGGATGTTTCGAATGTGCAACGCCTTATCAAGATTACGCTGTAGACGAAACCGTTAAAAGTGAATGGTTTTCGTAAGCTTCCTTGCAATCCGATATCTCCGAGCTCGAGTTCTTTTGTTCCTTCGCAACTAGATGAAGACAGAGCTGTGAATATAGTGGCGAGGAATGTAAACCAAGAGCGTGTTAATTTCGTACTGTGCGCAAGAGTTATTCTTGGTTACTTGCAGTTACTTGTTCGTGTTATTGCAGTGTGTATGTGTGTTGTGTCAGACGATTGTAATTCCAGCTGCAAGGTTCACGTTAGAACAAAGATTTATTATGTATGACACGTACATGAAAACAGACTCGTGTCGAGACGTGTGTAGGCAATTTGTACAGAAATTCCCAGGCGTTTCAACTCCACATAGAGATACGGTTAGACATCTTGTCCTTAAATTACGAGAAACTGGATCGTTAAATTTTAAAACACCTAAGCAAAAACGACGGATTCTAACCGAAGCAAAACTCGATGATATTGGGCAGCGTTAGAACGTTCTCCAAACAAACCTCTACGCCGTGTTTCACAAGAGGTGGGCGTGTCAAAATCATCGGCACATACAGCCACTAAGCTACTAAAATTAAAACCGTACCCTTATAACACAGGTTAGTGCTCGTTTTGCAATATTTATATAAATGTCTGCATATGTCCATAAAAATAAGCGGGCATTACAGGCCGCAAATGTCGGCATCTCCGTCAGTGCCGCCCGCCACGCTTCTCCCGATCTCTCGGCTGCAGATCGAAATGGACGCACGGTATATATATGTATACACGTATGTATAAATGAAACAAGATGAAGAACTCCAAATAAAAAAGATGTGATATTATACCCAATTCATAATATGAAGAACTGTTCCAAAGAGAAAACATTATTGGCATGTGTTACTTTCTTCTCATTACACATTGAGTGTTTGGGAAGGTGTTGAAAACGGAATGTTATAATATGGTGGCGCTTAATTGAACCTAATGACATGGAGAAAAATCTGACATGATGGGAAGAAATTTGTCATATCCTCCATCAGCATTCAAAATACTTCCAGAATCGCCTATTGGTTTGTAAACAACCGAAATTTCCCATGTTTAAATTTAGTTTATTGCATTCTGTAATAAGTGTAATGGAATGGTGAATGTGAGAATTTTAATTGTGAAATTTTGAAAAATCTTGACATGATGGGGAAAAATATGGATGCCATTTCTGTGATCTGCACTCAAAATATTATTATACTTTCAGAATCGCATACTGATTTGAAATCATCCAAATTTTTCCCCCAAAATGGAGGGCTGTGTGATTATATAATTGCAGCAGTTTAAAATAAGAAAGTCTAGTTACTGAGTTATGACAACTCATCACATCACATTAAATAACTCCTAAATTGTTCTCATGTAGCATTATAGCACTTTAAAATGTCTTGTGACATTTTATGTGAACTTCTTTCTAGACCCACAGGATGCAAAAAGAAGACGTTTTTGAAAGTTTGCAAGCCTTTTTAAAGTGTTGCAGTTACACCGAAAAATTGGTGGATTATTATGAGCGTCCCTACTTCAATTTCATGTAATCAAGATTCTTGTTGTTTGGGTTAACCTGGAGAGGGAGGAAATGGCATAGAAATATATACAAATACGGAAAAATAATAATGCTAATTTGACCAGCTCTGTTTATGCCCCTGCTGCCCATTCTTTTCTGTCATGTGCAACAAAAACAAGCCGCTGCAGTGTAGGTATCAGTCAGCAGTCCCACAAAAGACTTACACAGAAGGGTTGGAATCCACAACCCTCCCTTCACACAGTGACATTCATTTATTTCCCAAGAACTCCGGAATCAGCCCAGCATGATGATAATGGTGGTTTTGAAAATGTCCACGTTCTTACCCAAGAGTTTGCAAGCAAGAATTGGCAATGGATGATTTGTTTCATTTTTCAACATAGCATTGACCACTAGGCAGTTACATGCCTTCGATGTCACATTTGGGTGCAGCACATCAGTTCTGCCTTGGTTCTTGTCATCTGCTTTCCAGAAGGGTACAGCATTTCTCGAAAATCTATGTGGAACTTCCTGTGTTGGACCCCCAAGTCACAAAGGTGAATGAACCTTTGAAAATGACATATCTTGACTAAAGAGTTGTTTCTCTTGGCTGCTCGTCTAGTCACTCAAGATCATTGGCAACAGTGGAGAAAATTCAAAAGATACTTATCGATACCAACATGGCTCTGTCCTACTGTTTTTATGAATTCTTGTTCAGATTTCTGGCCTCCCCGATGGCATTGTCACCTTGTAATCAAGGGGTCCCAGGTTCGATACCCGGTGGAGGCACATAGTGGTTCGGATCCCACCTTAAACTGCAGGTCCAGTCCCAATTAGCCTTAATATGCATAAAGTGGACTTAAAACACCAACTCAATCAAATTGTTCAGATTTCTGTACAGCAATCGCAACAATTTTTTCACAAGAATAGAATAGGAGTAAAAAACTCTGGAGATACATTTATTTGAATTTGAACTTAAAATTTTGGGTGCGTCAGCACCTAGGCTATTTTGCACCTGTCACGTTATACGGGGTCCAGCCCTTACCATAACTAAAATAGCATAATTGCAATGTTGTTTTACTAAACTATTAAAATATTCTGACTTGTTAAAAGCTAAATTATGAGAAAATACCATGTAATTCAAGTGGTGACATTTTATGATAAATACTACTCCCTCTGTCCCATAATTATAGCCGGTATGCCAAAATGGTAGTACAGGAATGACAGCCGAAGAGGCACATGGAAAGCACAATTTGTACTGATCCTTGAGTAGTAAAGTTGTATGACTCATTCCCTTGTTTCATGTTCTTCTGCCTACATCAATGTCACAGTTTGAATATCGGGCAATTATTATGAGACAACAAACAAAGTTGTACTGGACAATAATTATGGGACAGATGGAGTAATATTTTTTTGTGACGTGCAAACTGTAAGTTATAGCAATTACTGCCATGTCGAACAAAGTAAGGAAAGAACATTTGACTGCCATAACTAGGGGTGTCCAAGGATAAAAATTTGTGATGAGAACATGTGTAAAATTCAAGATTTTCACCATGTTCACAAATTTTGCAAGTTTCCCATCCCGAAACTGGTCCAGAAATGGCAAATTTTATCAGTTCCGTATGATAGGATTTCCCTCCCCAATCATGTTTTGGGAAACTTACAAAATTTGTGAACTGTAGGAGCTGGAGTCATTGGCTGTGAGTATGCAACTATTTTCGCAACAATTGGCACACATGTCTATTTGATTAACGATAAAGAGAAAATCCTCCCCCATTTTGACAAAGAGATCTCACGGTGAAAATCTTGAATTCTACACACTACACCTCTTAAGTGATTGTTTTTGCACTTCTGGAATAAAAAACCACTAATTTCAAAAAATTTAGACACTTTTAGCAGAAAAAATACCAAGAAATAACCATTTCCCAACACAATCCTTTGGAATTTCTTGATTTCTCGGGATCTCGAAAAGTCGAAAATCATTTCCCCAAGTTGGCAATTCTCATGCTGTCATTTTGAATTACTTTTCTTTTATACAGTAACCTTTGATGCATACAAACATTGATCATTGGTGCCACGATGGAGAGCAGATTAAGTGCTCTCTGCTTGATATCAATGCATCATGAAAAATTTCAAAATGATAAAGAATTGTTCATCATCAAAGTGATAGATATTTATGTAAAGGAAACAAGGCAAATCCAAATTCTATTTAGATAGTGGACTCAAGTCAGAATTTGTCAACAGTGCCAAGGTATTTTCACTCAATTTCAATTTTATAATTTGTAAAATAATAATAACAAGAAAAGGTAACAACTTCTGTAACTGAAGGTCAAGATATGAAATCTTACTTTGAGTCTCCCTGAGAAAAAATCCTGCGGACACCTTTGTACCACATTACAATTGTTAAGTTTGGATTGAACTCCATCCCTTATCACAAACCTCTATTTTACTTCTTTTGTATTGACCTGTGTTATCTCCCATGGCTCAATACTGTTGTCTTCATTACATTTAGCCATTGCATCATTCACCATAACATGTTTTTCCTTGTTCTTTGTTGAATGACAAAAATTGTTTGCAAAGAACCACTATTGAATTTTCTGGGTGCCTTTGGATAATTCTATTGCTGTGTTGTTCCTAAATAGTATTCATTATTTGTTTAGTTGACCTCTGTGGCAGCGGGTGACCACAGTGTGCTAAGATGGTGGGTGTCCCAGGTTTCGAATCCCAGTCTGGACATAGGTGTTCTTTATGACTGTCTCTTCACCATATCATCACTCATTCTCATCATCATGAATAGACAAAAGTGAAAGAAAAGTGATAATAAACAAAAATACATTTGTTTTTTTGTTTAAACATTTATTTTTTTGTTTAACCTTGGGACCATGGTAATATTCAAGTATAATTCCCAGTTTTAAAGGCGAATTTTCCAAAAATTCAAGGGTACATGCAGATAGAGGTTCTCTCTATTTCAATCCTACATATTAGTACCGTCTCTCACCACCCACACACAGATATAGTAACAAAAAGGGTCTGAGTCATTCCAATGGATCCAAAAATTCTAATTCAATTAAATGGTGTACATACTTCAAAAAATATTTAATTTATGGTGCAGAGTTTACATTTGCCATTTAACATACTAAGACTCGAAATGCATCTACAAACATAAATCACAAATGTTACGGCATATACGTACTAATCTATGAAAGATTGTTAATTGTATAAAAATTTCAAACTCAATTTAACATCAACTTCGAGATATTTTATCTTGCAATAATCTTCCATCTGTCAGATAGATTGTTCTGCAAAGGATACTAAAAAAGTAAACAGATTGAGAGAATTCTGTTCTATTTTCCACGCAGCTTTGTTTTCCTTCTTTGATAAAAATAAAGCTGATCTGTGAAAAACGTGCCTCAGTGAATTTATAGACATGTATAAATTCAATGGAATTTTGATTCACAAAAGTTGCTATTTTCACGTGCACAGAGAAAAATCCATGCAGAATTATAATTGGAAATGGTCGGGAAAAAATGGCTTTCTGCAGCTTTTTTCACAAAAGTGTGACAAATCAATGAAAATACAGGAGTTGGCAGTATTTTTCCTGTTTCATTGTTTTCATTTAGCTCTCTACTGTAAAGTGGACACTCATTTCATAATATAAAATACAATTTACAATATGAAATTCGTAGCTAGACATAAACATTGTTGAAACGGTTCCTACCGAGTTTCGCAAATAAGACGGGTCGCAAATGTCAAGCAAAAAAATCCTATTTTAGAACTCTGGACTGGACCTACAGATTGAAATGAGATCCGAAGCACTCTGACCACTGAAGTTCAATCTTCTTGTTACAAGGCAACATTAATAATTTATTCCACTCCAGAGGCCCATTCGTGATTATAAAAGGAAACTTCTATCAAAAAGCTGGCCTTTTTACAACAATACTACTAGCAATTTGTTCTCTGTGATTTACAGGCTAAATTAAATCTTAATGTCTGATGAAGTAGCTAACAATCTTGTTAAGTTTAGAGAATATTCAGACCAAAGCAACACATGACAGTGGGGTGCCATGACAACTGACATGGGCCCCTTCAGTCTGTAAGCAAGCATCCACCATGCATGCACAAACAAGACCGAGGTGAAATGATGTGCGCCATTGAAGGAGCTTTCAGACTGAAGTCACAGATGACGAGCGACAGTCTCATTCAGTATAAAGCAAAACATTCACCGTGCATACCATTGAGAAAACAGTGTAGTCCGAGCAACAAGCAAGTGACATGTTTAGGTCGTTGTCACACTTTGTTTTAAAAGGTTGAATGGTTTACTGAGAGTCTGCTTCCAAGTGACAGACACATGTCACTTGTTGCTTCGGTCTGAAAGTTCCCTGAGAAAATAGTACAGGCCAAGTAACAAGTGACACTTGCTTCGGGGTCATTGGATGTCAATTCATCCAGGTCATGTCACCCACCATCCCCGATTTTGACTAAATTCAGTATACTTAAACAATTTTTAATGCTGATTACAAAAGCGACAATATTTTTTAGATTGGTCTAGGGGTTCAGAAGTTAACGCACTTTCTAAAATCTCCGTGTACGCCACTTGCAGATCCACTTTGAATGACACACATTAGGTTATAAATGATAGTATCTTTCCTCAGGTTTGCCGTAGAAACTTCAGGTTTCTTTTCTTTTGTTAAAAATGGTGTAAGCTTTCATTCAAATAAGGTTTCAGATGAATGTATTAATAACCATGTATTTTTATGTATAGTTCCATGTAATTTTTAGAAGAATAAATTACTTACTTCAATAGCGAATTCCGTGCAATACCCCCCCCCTTTCAATTTCCCACCAATTTTATATGTGGGTAGCTCGGAGTGTGTGCTAATGCCTGATGGAAGAATTGGGATGGGCGGTTCAGAGACAGGGTGATAAAAAAACCTGAGGGAAAATACCATCATTTATAACCTATTGTGTGTTATTCAAGGTGGAGCCACAACTGGCGTACACAGAGATTTTAAAGAGCACGCCAAGTTACAGGCTTGGTCACATGACAAGTGGAGTTGTTGTTCATTTGTTTGAAATTGCAGAGGTAGAAAGCCAGCAAGTTGTTTTTTGCAGTTTTTCAAATGTGTGGAAATGTATGTATAAGAACATTTGCTATGTGATTTCTGTGGTGAAACACAAGTGTTTAAAATGTGGAAAAGCAACGTGTTCTCGGTTATATCTACTGATCGTATTTGGCACTGCAGTCGAAGTGCATTTTGAAAGATTTACACTTCCAGTCAACACCTTCAAGACCACACTGCAATATCATTCTCGAAGTATACTCACTTCAAGTATGGTCTTGTATCTTTTGGACATGGCCTGATACTCTCTTTGAATATTCCATAATTCATGTATTAATGTTAAATTTCAAGGGTACATATTAATTAATGTATAAAGTTGAAAAAAATAGGATGATATTTGCGAGAAAAATTGTTGGGATCAGAGCATCAACTTTGAAAATACGAATTTACTGGACTGTGGGCTTACAAATGTAGATAACTACTGTTGTTCAGAGCATCCATTTTCTTGTTCACTTTCGACGCTTCATCATTTACAAATGATTTTCCTATGAGATCATGGCACATGGCAATGAAGGAGATTTCGAATCAACATTTTTAAATCTTTGTTTACATCACCTATCCCAATACATGTTTATAAACCTTTACTGTACACTAATGCCTTGCAATAACAAGTTAGTATTATGTCACTCATTAAGGAGAAGTCTGATTAGATAGTGTGTCTAACTTGGCTTGGATATCACCCTTTTTGTGCTACATTTTCCAGTGATTCTTCCATTTCTAGTAGATTCAGCCACATGTGATAGATATTGAAATAATCTAATGTGTGTCTATTCAGCCGACATCAGTGTTACTATTAATACCATGATCCTGGGTGGATTACAGTTGTAACTTTATGCACACAAAATATGTATGTTATGGCATGCAAGACCTTTTAACACATATTTTGATTTTGTATTTGCTAAACAACCTGTGATTGATCAATAGTTCCAAAGTTATTGAACCTTGCAGTTAGCTACAATACTTATTGGTCAAATATGGGTCACAATTTTTGTTGTGCACCACCTTCTTTCATAGGCTATAGCTTTAGAACTATTTCTCAGAGAAACCTGAAATTTGTATAGAACCTTTCCATACATAACTGGACCATCATCCAAATCCAAGACTTTCTGAAATTGATCTGACAAGGAATGACCCATATAATTTCTTTACTGATATTTAAAAGTAGTTGCGGTAGCTCAGTCATTAAGGCGTCTGACTACCATGCGAGAGACCCGGGTTCGATCACCGGCGGGGGAGAACCAGGAATTTTTCCACCTGTTCAAGCAGCTCCTATGCCCACCCAGCGTCGTATAAAGTGGGTACCTAGAGAAAACTCGGGGGGGGGGGGGTAAAGGCAGCCAGGGGCATGGTGCTGATCACATCACCCCCACCTTTGGCTGTGATCAAGATATTGTGGGGACCTAACCTCACACCCCCTATACGCCATCATGGCATGGTGCATAACACAGGGGAGCACTTTACTTTACTGATATTTAAAAACTGTTTAAGCCATGTATATGATGCATCATATCTGGTTGAAAATATATGTAACTTTTTGAATTTGGTATTGGCCGCGGTGGCTCAGTCAGTAATGCGTCTGACTACCATGCTAAAGGTCCCGGGTTCGATCCCCGGCCGGTTCAAATCCGGGAACTTTTCTAATGATGGAAGCGGCCCCGGGGTCCACCCAGCGTCGAATAACATGGGTACCTGGGGGTAAAGGCGGTCAGGGGCATGATGCTGATGACATCACCCCCACTCACGACCGGATCAAGAAAGTGTGGGGTGTTACCCCCACACCCCCTATACACCTTCATGGCATGGTGCTAAGCACAGGGGAGCACTTTACCTTTACCTAGCCTTTTTATATAAATAAAGTTTACTATAAGTTGTCTTACTTCTGTGTACATGGACATCTCCAGGATCTTTTCCAGGGGGGTGGGCAGGAATATTTTTACCCCTCAAAAAACACTATTTCAGTCTGAAATTATCATGTTTCTTCAATGAATTTATAATAAATAACATGAATTACGGTGACTGAAATGAAATTATGTGTGAAATATGTAGTTTTTAGGTGGACAGTCATTTTCCTTGGCTCCTTTCGGATGTCCATATCTGTGTATGTAAATTACAGTGGCACATTCTCCAATTACCACGTTTACAGCTAGTAAACCAACTTTTTTCATATTGTATTGCATTTATAGTATGGTTTATTGCTCATTATATATTCTGCAAGCTACGAAAACAAGCTTCTAAACCAGAATTTAAGTAAATTATTTAAAAAAAAATTAAAAACTGGTCTCCATCACACCCTTCTGATGACCAGGTTTCCTCCCAGATTGTAGGCAAGGGAGACGAAAAGAAAGTAGGACGAGTGGTTATTTAAAAACATGAGGCTTCAGGGTGCTTGCCCGATACAGTGTTGTTATGTGAAGGGAAATTTATCTTGGTACAGGGAAACCTATGTCCAATAGTAGATAAAGAGGGAATTTTATGAAAAATTTAAAAAAGCAGAAAATTTGAAGTTGTTGGATTTCCATTTTCTTTTATTTACTAGCATGCCTTCATTAGTGTTTTTCTTCTATTACATATATTACATCTATTACATAGGCCTATATCTGGTACACCAGATCAAATTTTCAGAAACCTGTGTATAAAAAGCAGGGTACCAGTTAGATATAGTGAAAACACATTTAACTCGTTTATTTCCGAATTATTTACATTTGTACTTACCTTATATGCATAGCGGAACATTTTTCAACTTGGGATTATATTTTTTCACTGAAAAAAGTGTAATTTTTCACATTACAAGTATTTATTGGTCGTTACTAATTCGCTTTCGTGACACACAATATGGCGGGCAAATCTTGACTCATGTTGTCTATCGTCAGCTGATATGCAGTGTTTCCAAACTTATGAACCGAAAAATGCCACACAAACTATTCACAAAAGGTTTTTTAAGCGAAAATTGATCCACAAACCATTCATGGAAGGTTAGGTTAGGTTCAGTTAGGTTAGGCAAACATAGAAAATTAAATTGGGGGAAAAAACCGCTCACACGTCATCTTGTAAAACTACCATGTGGTTGCTACACTAACACTTATTAACCGAAAAATGATGGTTTTTAGGCTAACATTGATCCACAAACCATTCACAGAAGGTTAGGTTAGGCAAAAATAGAAAATTAAATTGGAAAAAAAAAACTCGCTCATATGTCATCTTGTAAAACGACTGCGTGGTTGCTACACTGACAGGGGGTTACATATTCGAATGCACGGAACATTTGATTCACGTAGTTGACGGTAATGGTGGCACGAGATATCGTGCAACGGAGATACATTAATGTCGAAAATGACATTATTTACCGGCCGAATAAGTTGCACGAATCGAAAGAACACTATTCCCAGCTTCCAAAAGTCCACAGGAACTCAATTCCGTAAGTACTTTCCCATCATTTCTCCTGTAAATTTGAAGAATTCTGTTTTCACTATATCTAACTGTTACCAAAAGCAGAATTTATACTAGCATTAACATGAACTCATTTCCTAAAGTATATATTTTGGTCCTTTTCATCATGCACATAATGGCATTTTAACTTTGTGTTCTGTAATTTATCATCAAATTCTAAACAGAGTCATTCCATTTGAAAATGCTAAAAGAACTAAACCTGGCCCACCTAACTACGAAAGTATGAGTGCAAAATGTGCAATTTTTTCAACACCTTTAAATTGCAGTATTTTGGCAATCATGGCACCTGTAGAAGGGTATTGAACAAAATCTTCAAACATTTTGATACACGAATGACTGGTGTCAAGCACATGGGGCCGTTTACCCACCATACCCCTCCAGAATTACATTGAAATTTATATTAATCAACAGATTTTGATGTTTTGCATAATATAAAATTAGTTGCAGCGTGCGGAAAACACAAATAACTGAGATATTCGATCATAAAGTATGACCAGCAAAAGCAAAAACCTGCCATTTTGGAGTGCTTCCGCCGCTTTTTATTATTAAAACCCTTTGTATGCACACTCAAATAGCAAAAGAACAAGTCGATAATAACTATTGGTACCAAACCTAACCTAACTATGTAAAATTATACTTGCTGTTGTAGAATGTCGTTTTGGGTGCTAGATTCAATTGCGCGAAGCTTTCAGGCTCTTATTGGTAAAGAAACACTTTATTTCACAGTGGCACATATTCGCGAGCTAAAATCAACTGAAAACGTTCACAAACAACAAAATATTCATATACTATGCAAAACCTTTCACATTCTATAGAGGATGTACACAGGGTCAAGGGTGCCAAACTCCACAGTATGTGTTAACAGACGTAAATCGAAATCGAACCATGTAAAAATTACGTACGTAGCATGATGAAATCGCAATGAAACAAAAGGAACTTGGGCCCCAAAATCACTATAAATTGGGCATTTATGAAAAAATGTGGGGGTTGTACGGATATATCACTGCCTCACATAACACACTCATATCAACATATTTCAAGAAGCTTGCACTAAAATATCTAACTATTTAATGTAAAAAAAAACAGTGCATTACAACCCCTCACAGAAGAGGTTTATTCGGAAATATTAATCTGGCTAGGTTTAACATTGCATTTAGAGAGGTGTAGGGGTAAATTTAGAGCCAAAATAACTGTAAATTGGGCATTTGTGAAAAAATGTGGGGTTTGTGCTGATAAATCACTGCCTCGCAGTACATACCCATATCAACATGTTGCATATTGCTGCAATCTTGCACTAAATGATCATTACGCCAATGCTAAGGTTTCTCTTACAGACATTTCTTTCGTCACAGCTCCTCTTGCAGTTTTCAATATCATAATTTTATACTCTAGTTATTGCATTATTGATTCAACTGTCTACTCACTTTCGGGAGTTTGTAAAAGGATTTCACCTGAAAATGATATCAATCCGACAAATTATTCACACTCTTCTGTATAATTAACATATATTCAATTAATATACAGAATAGGACAACAAACAACACGGCTTCGGTAACTGATCTTCATTTGTTTACATGACGATTGCGCGAGGCCCCTTAATCAGGATTTCATCATCACTTCCGGTGCTAGTCCTGTCCTATGTGGAAAAAGAAATTTCGCGGCCCGAATCACACGGAACTGGATTTCCGGTAGGAATGCCCTAGTTGGCGCTGGACTGGCTACCCATTTGCTTGTTTTCTCCTCACACGATACTTGTTAGTTGTTTTGTTACCGTACTTGTCGATAGACTTTTGTTCCCATAATTCATTGCGCAGAGCAGACAGTCTGTAAAGATGGACGAGCAATTTGAAGAATACTGCTTTGTGCTTTTATTAAAAATTAAAAAAGAAAAATATGGACTAGAAATTGGCTCGAAAAAAATATGGTAATCAATGCGTACCGAACAAGCTTTTTGATGAACATGTGATTCGCAGGATTCATTCAGAAAAAAAAATGTCACGTACGCATAAATACCTAAATAATAATAATAATAATGCAATTTATTACATTTTTGCATTACATATTAAATTTGCATTATAATATAATTATAGACACTTATCAACCTTAAGCAACCAATATACACGTATTACAACTAATCAATACATGTAATAAGGGGAAACCCCCGAAGTAAGCCCGCCTCCTCCCGCATACATTCGAGGGTATGCTCTTATTGTCCTGGTTCCTAAAAATATACCAGGACGTCAGTTGCTCCCAATTTGACTTTATTCTCTCTATTTATTACAATTTTATTGCATTTTATAATAGGTATAATAATAAATTGCAATGCTATACATAGGAATATATACATGACATAATTGGGATCCAGAACAGAGGGCATGAACCCCGTGAGTGACATTACATTACATGTAATTTTATTATTTATTTTTTAAAAAACCATTTGTGAATAGTGTAAATATAACATTTTCCATTTGTACGGTTTCTGATTTCGACTCTTATGTTTACATGGTAGGACAGTATTAATAACATTTTTAATAACATTCTCAATAACGTTCCCCGGAGTCATAATCTCGGAGTCACAGTGGATTCCGTTCTGGCTTTCCAGAGCGGTTCTGATATACAAATTGTTTTCATCATCAATTCACAGAACCCAACTCACAAGTCCTGAACCCCAGTCTGGCATACCAGAGCAGGGTGCCCCCAAAAAGCCTCATCCTGCGCACACACTGATTGTCATTCATTCAGTAAGGAAGGAGAGATAAAAAAAAATTCGGAGTGTGAGATTTGTATTTGTCAACCCATGACTCACGGCGCCAATGCTGAGTGTTACAGCGCAAACAAGGATGTGCCAGCTATTACAAACTATATCTAAATGACCTCATAACACTTTTACTCTTTAAAAGACGCAAAGGTTGTCGATTTTTATGGCAGTTCTGCTACAATAACAACCATTAGAGCAACGCTGTTCATTCTTTTCAGATAGCACTCCCCTAGGGGTTAAAGCAATCAACGCCGGAGCTCATTTGTCTTTGGAAAGATCACGTGACGCTCGCCGTGACTTTCCAACATGGGCGGGATATCTGTGTCTCCTCCACAGATCTGGATCTAATTAATATGATGCCCTTTTGCATCCTTTGTGATCGCAGGCTTTTGTTTTCATGACTAATTGTCTCTGTCGCTCTCTGCGCCAGGAGGATCTCCAACGAGAGGTAAAGTTCAAAGGGAAATACCACGGGCGTGGATGGCAGGCGGAGAGGGAAAAAAATGGCTTTAAAAAAAGTACACATTGGGGTTTTCAAAGAATTCCGCGGACCAGATGTGTGATGCTGATGCCCTTGTGCGTTTCCAGACGTTGGAGTCTGGCCAACCGCCAAATAGCATATTTCTCCTGGCCAGAAGGGTGGTTGGTTGGTGGTGTTTTTGTATGTTTATTAATACTTTCTTCACCGTTGGAACTGTGAAATTTAACTACATGTCCTTTAATATAATCAAACAACGCCATAAGATCGTATGTATATTATCCCAATGGGTGATATTCAATGTGACGTCAGCGGCGCAGAGCATGATGGGAAATCTGGCCAAAACAGCATGGTCTGCCATTCAGTCTGGCAAGCCATAGCAAACGTGAAGCGAGGCAAATGCTACGTGCATGCAAATGACCCGATGTTTATTTTAAATTGTATTATTGTATATTTTCAAATGAAGTTTCCGTTTGGTGAATTAATGCGTTGCGTATGGGTGTGTGTATGTTCAAAAAACAAATAAAATAAAAAAAAATATTCTTATAAAAGTTAATATTGGCAATTAATTCATGTTTTGTGTGTGCGTGCCATTGTTTATGTATTAATTGTGTAAGAACATCATACCTTCATGCAGTTTCTTCGGTGGTTAAGATGGCATGATTTTCCCAATGCGGGGTGAAATATGAATCGTATTTTAAAGGCAACTACTGTGTTTATGGCTAGCGTTGTATGACTTTTATGCTACTTTTTACATCCGCATGCTTTGCAACCCACGTGGTTGCTGTATGATCTCTAATAATGTTTACAGAAAATTTGAAATATTGCTCATCAATCAGCGGATGCATTCGCAGTATGCATATATTTGTATACACTTTTCAGCATATCTTCTATGCCTGTCTCAATGCACATACGAAAAGTGACAATGATAAGTTACGGCCTTAAAAAAAAAACATACTACACACTTTTGAACTTCGGAACATTTCTATAAACTATCATTTTAGCGAGGTAACGTTTTTTTTATTTACTTTCAAAATATATAGCTATATTTTAATTTTCTTTTTTAAATTTCATTCACGGGGAAACGAAGTTTGGATCCTTCGATTACAAGGGGATAGCATTTGCAACTGTACTACCGGATAGGCCCGATTGATTCCATGAGAAACAGGCTCCATAGTCCTGCATTTTTTTCGTATGTTACGTAGCTTTATACAAGTTGTTTTGTGGCAAATAGCATCTTTTTTAGATACTCTGGTCATTGTTACGAGCCTTAAAAAGAAAGTGAAAGACCACATTTGGCATATAATCGGTATATTTGTGTCTTGAATCACTGCCACAAAAGCTGTGAGCGCAATGCTTATCAAACGTGTTTTCTACACGCTCCGAAACGTTTGCCAGACTCATGGCGGCGGACGTGTTTTCGCGCAATGAATTGTGGGGGAAGTTGTTCGCTGAATATCATCCATTGATTCTTCTAACACTTAATTTTTAAAACAATCATTTCTTACAACTGAACAACATGTATTGCTTCACACTTTCATGTGAACAAAGTCACAGAACATTTAGCCAACTCTAATCCTGACAAGAAATTTTCGCAAGATGTGCGAAATTTAAGTTTGATTGTTAATTTACAAAAAGAAAAAAGAAAAACGGTACCCCGCGTATTATTTTGTGGACTCGGGCGTATTTATAACATCACCTCTCTGTGTTATAGCTAGCAAACATGGTGTCGGTAACCGCTGGGAATATTTACCACAAACACACACATACTCATATACGCTGTTAGAATTTACAGTAAAATTTACAACATTCTATCGTTAGAAATTGAACAACCTGCCTGTTAATTTATAAAAACGGGACGGGACCGTTTTTTTTTTTAAATTTCAATTTGACTATTTTATCATCCATAAAGATAGATAATGATCATAAATTACAGTTGTTTATACCACAAATATATTGTTTAAAACTCAATCATTGAAATTACATTTATTTTGGAAACGATGGCATGTCCGTTACTACTTTGAAAACGGTCGTCATTTCTTCAATCAACTTCTTCAGTGTATGTTATGTGTAGATGAATAGTACAGCATTGAGACATAGCATATGAGAAGAGAAACTTACAAATTTAAATTTGAATACTTCATCTTTATAGAATACTAGCTGATTACCCGCCGTTCCCCGGGTGTTCAATGAATTCTAAGTATAGCGTAAAATGTAACTAATTTTATTTACAGGTATTTAAAAGTATAAGTACAGTATACAAATTATAAAGTATATCTTTTACAAATTCACTATAATATAAATTCAACAACAACATTTTTAGTTCCACCTCCAAGAGCAAGAATAAATAAATTGAACGACATTGGGAGTGTCACTATTCATCTTAGCGACCCCGAAAACTATGGATTCCACAATAATATCGGTCGTTTTCGATTATTTTTACATGTCACCCCTCCCACCCCCACCCCTAGAGGTGCCAGGGGTGTGTTACTCCCACAGTATTTCTTTCGGGATTTCAAGTGATACGTGTTCCAAGTTTGGTTGGAATCCCTCCAGACGTTCGAGAGTTATGCTGGAAGAAACACACATATATACACACATACATCCATTTTTATATATATAGAGATAATGTAATCATTACAAATTGCAGTTGTGTGCATCATGAACTATGGCAGGAGCGTATATTCTAGGCTACCTAGGCTATCTCCGAAGCCTGAAGTCTAGAGAATAAAATAGAAAAATTGATCAGAAATTGTAAAGAAAATTATTCATATCAGTGAGATGATGATGGTGATTCTGAAGGTGGTTACCTGATTTCTTATGAGTTGGTAACCTGATTTCCTATGAGTTGGCAACTTGATTTTTTTATGAGTTGCCAACCTGATTTCTTATAAGTTGGCAACCTGATTTCTTATGAAATGGCAACCTGTTTTCTTATGAGTTGGCAACCTGATTTCTTAGGAGTTGGCAAACTTATTTCCATTCATAGCCTAGGACCACGTAACATAGTGAGATAGCCCAGATCTTGGACTCAGTATACGCCACTGAAGTCTATGGCGAACAGCTCTTTGAGGGCCAGAGCCTGCCAGTGCGGATTTTTTGACGGTGGCGCATGGCCAGCACATCGAGTCCCATCGCCACTGTTTTCTAGCTTTCGTGACCCGAACCGCTACTTCTTTTGCAAGACCAACGCCGAAAACTTTGGGGCTCCCACTAGGAATCGTACCGAGGAGGGTGCGAAATCCTGGGGGGGGGGGAATTTCCCCCACCAAAAATGTCCGGGAGGAGAGTTTTTGTGATAACGTACAAAAGATAAGCAATTATTTTTAATTTCAAATATACTTTACTAAGAATAATATCGAAAACACACACAAATTAGTGTAGTTGTGAGTGTTGAATGCTTTCTGTCCCAAGAGATCATTAACAAATCTACATCAATAAGGACAGTAAAAGTAAAACAAGAATGCAAAAAAATAATAACTATGAAATCTAATTGATTTATACATAAAGCACAAACTAAACAAAAACTTACACATAATAAAACCACTTGGACTATTTTATAATTTATTTAATATCTTTAACCAGTTAGTAAAGGAATTAATTAGCTGCTTTGCAATATCTGATATGTATAAAAGTGACAAATTCATTTATTTTATATAATTAATAATAATAGTAATAATAATAATATATGTATTTAATTGAGTAATTTATTTTTACTTTTAATAACATTACAAATATGTATCGTATAATTTACACATATGTTTGTGGGGGAGGGGTTTTTTAGATGAAGAACTTTTTCCCCCCCACCAGTTTTCAATGCTTTCGCACCCTGAAACCGAGAATCGCTCTCACCAGCGCGTGCACCATAAATATACTTTTAGAAACAGAATCATTAGAATTACATTAACTAGGTTAACTGCATAATGACCGGTATATACCTTAAAAAACGGTAATGCTCATTTTTTATGATATTGGATGGCAGCGAAAATTGACGGCCTTATACCGCCATATCATCAGTCAAACTTTTAGTTTTTAGCTGGTTAACAATTTAATTTCTGGCATGATTTTGCTAGAGATTTCTTTGAACGGGTGATACGAGATATTACAATTAATTTTATACAAAAAATCCTCCTCACATCAATCATGCTACTTCCAAAAGTTTCAAAGTGCTCCATATTGGAACTTGTTAAGCGAATTTACTCAAATACAATACCAGATCATTCCTTTAAAGCAGCGGTTCTCAACCTACGTAACCCTGCAACCCGGTAAATTCGTTTTCTAAATCTCGATCCGCGAACACAACAATTTTACTCGTAATTAGCTTTCTGATTTTCAAAACTTTATACGTTAATTAATATATACCCTTGAAATTTAATATTAATAAATAAATTATAGTTTTTTTTATTCGCTGGCGTATTTCCGATTTTATATTGGTTGGTTATTTTTCTGCGTAAATTTCTATAGTCTTCTGTTCACAAACTAAACGATAGGATTTTAAACGTAGGCGCAGGCTAGAGAAGGGAGTCACTTTCTGACTCCCACGAAATTGATCAAGGGGGATAGACTAGCATCTTGCCACCCTTCCCAATATCCACCCTCAGATAGCATTGTGTTTAAATGATCACACTACATTAATAGTGTTACTTGGCCTATTGTCTCTAAACCATCTCGTGTAGAAGATAATCTTAATGAGATACACTTCCGGAGTTAGAAGAAGTTCAATTGAGATAAAAACAAGAAAAAGACGATTTCATCTCATGAAATGAGTAAACAGAGCATTTCAAGCAGTCTAAACCTAACACCCTCCTTCTTCCTTAAATAAGCCGCAGTTTCAATTCGTACTACACTGCAGTTGGGAGGCGAAACATTCCCAAGCAGGGTTTGGCGTAAACATTCTCCACGGAGAGGATGAACACTCAAGATGGTGCTAAAAATTGCCTTCGAAAAAATTCACCGCTTTTCCGGTCCTTTCAACGGACAGATTGTGTTCTCAGCTTGCACATGCCAACAACACATGTTGTGTTTTCTTCATCACGAACCGCAAAAAAATAGAATGCTACACGAAGCTGAAATGGGGGTTGATTCAGGAATGTTTCACATATGCAATAGAGCAACGAGAAATAAACTAATATTATGTACACAGGGCATTATTTCTGGCTGTACGCAGTAGCTGCATCTTTTTGAAGGTGACAATTACACTAATAACAAGGGCTCGGAAGTTGAAGACCTATAAATTGCCAAAAAAAGATCTATAAAAAGACCTACAAATATAAAAAAAGAACCTAGAAACGGAAATGTGATCCAAATTAATTAATAATTTCAGTTTTAATTACATATTTAAGGAATATGTGCGGCACCTCCTTATCTGACTTGAGATCTTTGCAGGCGCGTGCTGTCTGGTTGTATACAACGTGCTGAAAGCTTCAAAACAAGATAAAGTAGCCACTTACAGAGCGATGTTTATTTAAGAGGTGATGAACTGATGATGATTCGAATTGAGAATGGGCAGTGAAGTTGCAAGGAAAAGCAGTTAAGACCTAAAAAAGGACCAATACGCCAAAAGAACGCCGAAAAAGGCAAAAAAGGACAAATAAAACCCATCTTTTTGATTGATTTGGTTTATTTTACTTCGCGTTTTGTGCTTCTTGGCTAATTTGCGAAGATGGGGATGAGTGATGAAATGATGAAATTGATGAATGGGCATTAACAAACAGCCGGTATTCGAACCCGGGACCCTTGGCGTCGCAGCGCGATATGCTAAGCACTTTTTTTTATATTAAAGGAAATACCCCCTACACGGAGGTATCCCCCACCATTCACACTTTTACACTTTTCAATTGTTACAGTTTCTTAGTTTCTTATCATCTGGACAAATACAAATATCCATGCCTTACCCGGGACTCGAACCCGGAATCCCTGGCGTTGTAGCGCGCTCTGCTAACCACTGGGCCACAGGGTCCGGCTAAAAAACCCACCTTTTTCTGGCCTACAATGACCTAAAATGAACATCTATTATGTTGGGCCTCGTCTTCGGACACTAGGCAAAAAAAGTATTTTCCTCAACTTCCGAGACCTACTAATAACATTCTACTTTAACTGATTTCTGCCAGAATGTAGGATACCTTTTGTCAGAATTTGTGATGGACCATCTCGGTCTCAACTCAAGGACTTGCATACAACAAATTACTAACTTGAAGATACCAGAAACTTTCTCTCCCCCCATAAAATAATTGTGTGTGTGTATGTGTGAGTCTATGTGTGTGTGTGTGTGCAGCGATATCTTAGACCTTTTATTATAAAAAGAATCTAAAGTGATCCTCGAATATCTTCAAGACTTCTCCAATAAATGTGCTGTTGTTACGAGTCTAATTTTCTCTCTCTGTCTTTATTTATTTCCTCTTAATTTCGCTGTTCTCTAAAGTAGCGAACCCAGAAGTATTTAAGTGGGAGAAGAGTGGGTTACACAGAAATTATCTAAAGTGAAAAAAAAAGTAGGACAGAGTATTACAGTAATGATACCATTAGCTACGGATTGTTGTTTATAATGAAGGGTATGGTGAGCAATCTATTTTCTGAAAGCAGTTAGCATTATCCCAGTTTTCCTTTATTTTTACCGATGTCTCCGCAATGGTTCTTGTTTCATTCTTGTTTTGTATACTTATTCTGATAGCTTTGAGCCTTCTACAGAGCATTCCCTGGCATTCGCTACGAGACTCGGCGGAGAGTGACCCGGCATGAGCGATTGCCTTTCCCGGTGAACGGGTCCGCGACAGTCGCACGCTACAGTCTGTTTTTTTCGCTTTCCCTGCCTTCGCTCTCTTTTACTTTCTGTTGACGTTGCAGACTGACGCCAGTATAATCCTCCCTCGGAAGTTGTATTGTGTCGTGTCCGTGTGTTGAAGATTGTGGCTTAATATGGCACCACAAAAGTTTACATTACAACAAAGGATTTATCTTGTCGAGTGTTAATTCGGAAAAGAGGAATTGTGGAGAAGTGCGACGACGTTTCGCAACGAAATTTCCTGTGGAAAGAAAAATGGGGAAATCTAAAATAATAAAGTATACAAAGACAATCCGCACACCATCCGTGAGTTTAAAGAGAGTATTGCACGAGAAATCGGGAGAATTACAGTAGACGAACTTGCACGTGTAAATGCCAATTTCCTTCGATTATGCCAGGAATGTGTTGCAGCAGAGGGACATCATTTTCAACACTTTCTGTAGTCAAGGTTAGTACACAATATGAAAACTGTAATTTTAATAGCCGACTCTAGCGACTGTCGCGGACCCGTTCACCGGGAAAGATGCCGGGCCGCTTGCCGCTAAGTCTCGTAGCGAATGTCACGGAATGCTCTGTAGATGACGTTGCAGTAATTCCGTCGCGTTGCAATCACGAGGTTCCAGTGTTTGATTCCCAGTGGAGGCGCATTGCACAGTGGTTCGGATCCCACTCTAAACTGTAGGCCCGGTCCCGATTAGTCTATCTGTGCATAAAGTGAACTTTAAAACGAACTTTTACTTTTTATCCTCATTCCAAGATTATCTGGTAAGTTTCAAATCCAAGATAACCTACAAGTTCTTCAGAAGGTAGTTCGAATATCTCTAAGATCAGATCACTGAGGTCTGAGTTCAAGGTTAGTCGAATCTGTGTGATACGAGGTGTGGCTAGAAAGAAAACCGGACTGTTGCTACAAAATATTTTATTGGTTCTTTTGTAAAATACGAACATTATCCCCTTCAAAGTACTCCCCTGCACTATCGATACACCGCTCCATACGAATCTTCCATTGCTGGAAGCAGTGCTGGAAATCATTTTCTGAAACCATGTTCATGACCTCAGTCGCTTTTGTTTTCACAGATTCTACGGTCGTAAATCTGGTTCCTTTCAGTGCTGATTTGTCCTTGGGAATAAAAAAAAATTGCACGGAGCAAGATTCGGCCAATAGGATGAATGCTCTAGCATTGGGATTCCATAATTGGCCAAAAAAGCCTTGACTGACAATGCTGTGTAGACAAGAGCATTTTCCTGATGAAGAATCCATGACTTGCTTTTCCACAAATCAGGTCGTCATCTTCTTACTCGCTCACGAAGGCTCGTCAGCACAGTAATGAAATAATGTTGATTGACAGTTTGACCTTCGGGCACCCAATTCGAATCAATTCACCGACATTTGCAAATGCTGGATTCCGTATTTGACGTGCAAGGCCGTCTAGGGCGCGAGTCGCCCGCGATCACTTCTCGTCCACCTTTAAAGCTTTGAAACCACTGAAACACTTGTGTGCGTGATAAACACTCATCTCCGTACACTTCCTTCAACAAACCATAAGTCTCTGTGGCGGATTTTCCGAGTTTCATAAGAAACTTCACATTGATACGCTGTTCCACTTTCACGCTTAACTTACTTTCCGAAAGAGCACAGATGTAAGATTTATTTCGTCCACAAGCTACAGCGGAACTGAGCGCCGCGCACCCTGGGCAATCACACAGTCGATAGGCAGGATATCACGTTATACACTCATGCACCGCTTGACCTTGACGTGCTTGCCATTTGTCGACACGAACATCAATCCGGTTTCTTTCTAGCCACACCTCGTATATCCAATATTGAGTACAAAATATGTTGGTCTGTCTTCATCTCAAATTCAGAATTCATTTCTGTCAGAATCTGGTATGGATTATACCAGTGGCGTGCGGTGACATTTATCCATGGGGAAGCAGCGCCAGAAAAGTTAAGAAACTCAAGAATATTTTTAAGATTCCTCTACCTTCAAAACGATCTTTAATAAGTGGCTATTGGAAGGTGAAAAATAGTATTTCTCTGTCTTTGCAAACTCATGTCATTTGTTTATAAAAATACCCTTTGCTTTCAATGTTTGCAAAATATTTTTCAAACGATCACGCTCATACATATATGGCAAAAATTATATTTTTTGTGTAACTACCATGCTCAAAAGCTTATAATTATATATATTAGAAAGGTTCGCTACGTACAAGAAATCCATGTACGTAGATATTTAACCGTACACTTTGCAACACTACCGTAGCTACAGCAGCAGACCTTACTGATGGTACTGCGCTTGCATTTCAGCTCCTATTGATTGGGGGTAAAGGTATCGTGCATAGAAGCCTATTATTGGATGGTTCAAGGTCACCGAGTTTATTTTTGTTTCTGGCTCTGGAGTGTTGGAAGAAATGCACAGATGTTTTGTAAAATCGTCACAAGATGGTGCTAACAGCTGCTCTCTCGAAAACTAACTGACTGGGAGAATGAAAAGTTCTTTCTTTTAAAATGGTAAAACATAATAATAGAAAAAAATTAAGTGAAAATAAAGTATCTTGCAACTGAAATACTGTTAGTCAGCAATGCTGATCCTTGCTGTACAGTAAACTGGAATGCACGAGCATAGATAATACGGATTCACATAAAATAATTTAGAAATACTCTAAATTCAGGAATGATTTCTGACAACCTATGTTGTTCTAATAAAATATTAAATTTTGTCAGAATTTCTGATGGAGAGACACTCTCAGTCTCAACTTAAGGAATAGCTACAGGCCAGAATTTTTATCCTGGTACAGTTCTCGCTGTTAAGTGGTTTGTCGTCTGCGGGCTTTTGTTGTTTGTTTGTTGGGAGGAGGATATTTATATTTTAGGACAAGATTGTTGGTGGGGAGGGGGTGAATCCCGTCCACCAAGGATTGCGAACCCTGATTCCCATCCATTAAGGGGTTTCTCTATGGATACGTAGCTGTGGAAATAATAAAATTGTATGGAGAGAGTACCAGGACATGCCAAGGTTCTGCTGAATGTTTCGCATGCATTCGAGATATTCCAAAAAGTTTAAGGCGGGCAAGGGAACGTGAGAATTCCAGCTTGTAAAAGAGAATCTTTCAATTGATCGCACCGCTGCATCGTGGTTCGTGATGGAGGAAGAAGTGACCTCTTGCAGAAGCGGAAGTGACTGTCCAAACACGAAACACCTTCAGCTGTTTCGACGTTGCACTTAATACACACTGAAAGAAAGGTCCATCATTTTTATTGCAACTCGTGAGAGCTGAGTATCCTTTGCCATTGGCGATACTTCTGATTGCTGATGCTTCTGTCTTTAAAGATACTTAGCTTTTCCTCTGTTTTTCTATGTACTTGAAAGCTAAGGATCTGAGACTTGATCCAAAAGTTCCCGGACATATTTTTTAAAAAAATAGTACGGAGGATTACGCAAACTACAACATATCTGACAGGGTTATGGGATAAAATTTGACTGCTGTGGCAATCCTCTAGAAACAGAACGATTTTCAATTGTGTTTATGGGGAATTTTTAAAGTAGTTTCTCGTGAATAAGATGTTCAAAATTACTTCTGAAAGCATAAGAAGGAAAAAAAGGATCCTGGAAGAAACGTTTTAGTCAACAGTAATAAAAACTATGTTTTGATTTGTCAAGGAACAGCAAAGTTTATTTTCTCAAGTGACAGTGATGGATTTCAATTCACCCGTATTTTCACATTTTCAAATTCTTGTGTGGGGGTGTAAGGGGTAACCCTGTTTGGGGACACCCAACTGTCAACCTCACTTTCATGGAACCCAATAACTGCTTATTGAAAGCCAACGAGACGCCTGGGCACACGACCAGTATAATCCTCTGTGGGGTAATGTTGTCCTGCGATTTCCCTTGTCTGTGCTGAGTGCTATTTACAGCCTCTTGTCCTCAGCTTTAATTGTTGATAGTAGTCTACGATAATATAAGTTATTATACAGGGTGTATCTAAATTCCCATTACAGACTTTGAGGGCTTGTAGTGGGGACCAAAACGGTTAAGTTTTGAATAGGAACTCATGTCCGGAAACGTACCGTTTCCCCGCTACAAGCAACACACCACCACAACACACGTTGAATACTCCCACTTTTGCTGCTTACTGTACGTTGTTTTTGCATAGCTGCAGCGTCCACTTACAAGAAGGGCTCGACGTGGCGACCATTGACTTCAACACAAACACCGTACCGTATCATGTTCTGGTACACACGATCACCAACACCTGCTAGTCCAACTTTTGCCGCTGCCATAACCCGCGCCAGCACGTCTTCCTCTGATTCGAGCGGGGTCTCGTAAATCAGGCTCTTCATGTGGCCCCACAGGAAATAATCGAGCGGAGTCAAGTCCAGCGAACGTCAAGGCGCTTACGCAGGAGCGAATTTTCTAGGCTAGCTAATCTATCTGCGAAGCCTGAAGTCTAGAGAATAAAATACAGGAGAAAAATCGATCAGCAATTGTAAAGAAAATTATTCATATCAGTGAGATGATGATGGTGATTCTGGAGTTGGCAACCTGATTTCTAGTGAGTTGGCAACCTGATTTCCTATGAGATGGCAACCTAATTACCTATGAGTTGGCAACCTGATTTCCTACGAGTTGGCAAGCTGATTTCTTACGAGTTGGCAACCTGATTTCCTACGAGTTGGCAACCTGATTTCCTACGAGTTGACAACCTGATTTCTTAGGAGTTGGTAAACTTATTTCTATTCATAGCCTAGGACCTTGTGACATAGTGAGATAGCCAAGACCTTTGACTCTGTATACGACACTGCGCGTACGTATACCCTGGTTATTCTCCGAAAACGCGGTAGAGTTCAACATCTGTTGTGGGTGGTGTTTTACTTGTAGCGGGGAAACGGTACGTTGAGGATGAGTTCCTATGCAAAACATAACCGTTTTGGTCCTCACTACAAGCCCTCAAAGTCTGTAATGGGAATTTAGATACACCCTGTATATTATATATTAATATACTATAATATAATATTTCCTAGTCTCAACTAAACTTTGACACTGACAAATACTCGCGAACCAATAAAATCATAAATTTTAGTGCACTAATCAGCAAAGATGAAAGAAAGTATCATCAAGTATCAGTATCTCGGAAAACTACTAGACCTGTAAGTATAAATTTCGGTGGGCTGATACACGTACCTATTTACCCAATAACAGCCGTTCAAGGCAACATTAATTAACTCCATCGATCTCTCTGACCGAGAGACAACTATCAATCAAAAGTGATCTGTCAATATCGCAGGAGCAATGAAGTTAACGAAAAACCTAAAAAATCAACTTCTTTGAAATAGTTCCTCTCTCACGTTTCAGTCCTGGTGTTACTTTGCTCATTGATATATAGCTCATATATAAGGTACCACATTCATCATATCCGTTACATTGAATGATGTGGCTTTATCATGTGCATTACATGTTTACGCTAAACAGTCATAAATACGTATGTATTTATTTGGGCAAGAGAACGCGCGTTCTTCTTGTTGTTGTTGGTTTGGATTATTTTACTTCGCTTTTCTGCCACATTTGGTTATCGCGGAAATGAGGATGAGTGATGACATTATGAAATTGATGAAGGGACCTCACAAAGAACATCCATGTCCAGGCCGAGATTCGAACCCATGACGAGCGCGAATTCTTGTTCCTATATGTTGTACTCTGCAGTGAATAATGAAATAATTTGGAATGAGAAATGTATCCCAGAACTTAAGAAGCCAAATGAATATTTTTGAAGAAACTACAAAAAAGTGTATTTTTTTACCAGTTTATCCACCTTTAATATATTGAATTTTTGCCACTTCCCATCGCTTTTTTCTAGCTATTTAATTACGATAATAAGTAGCTAATGAGCTTTTGGAAGTCATGAGGGACAATCATGAACAGAGAACTCTGGCTGGATTCCTGATTTTGCAGTGTCCTGCATACGCCAAACAAGCTCTGCCGTCCCCATACCGTTTATCAAGAATGAAAAAAAATATTTTCTGTATTACTATTTTTACTATTAACGGCATGCAGTATTAATTAAATGATAGTTACATACAAAAAATGTAACAAGGCGATATGACATAAATTATATAAATTACATTTTAACATTTACCTTGTTTTTCAGAGAAGATTTTTATTTTTACTTCATTTAAGTGATAGGACAGAACACATACACTGGGCTCATCAACGACACTTTCCTCACTTTTTTCCTGATTACATTTCTGTATAAAAAAATAACTGATTTTCGGAACCTTCTTCAGAAATGCTTCCTGCTTTTCATCTTTCTCCGCTTTTCTCTTTTTATATTGTGATCCACTGAGTCTTACTCTTTGATCACTCATAATGAGCGTAATGACATTTTTAACTTACCCCAACAAACGCACGTCGGACACTGAGGCTCTGTCCGAAAGGTACAAAGTGCAGACTTGAAGTATGGTCTTGGCGGAAGTGACGTCAGCTAGTACAGTTCGAAAGCGCCAAGAACAGAAGGACGCAAGTACACAGCTTGTAGTACAGATGGTTGGTGACTAGGTCACGTGGTTTCCACACTCGTTGTTCATTTGTTTCAAATCACGAAGGTAGAAAGCGAGCAGCACAGGTAGATATACGTTATTGGCCAGCAAGTTGTTGGTTATAGTTCTTCTATTGTGTGGAAATGTATGTGTACGAACATTTGAAAATGCTATGTGATTTCTATTGTGAAAAACAAGTGTTTAAATGGCGAGGAAAACAACGAGTACTCAGTTTTATCTCCTGACCGTATTTGGCGCTGCAGTCGAACTGCAATTCGAAAGACAACACTTCCAGTCCACGACTTGAAGACCGCACTCCAAGACCATACTCGGAGGATGTTCGCTTCAAGTACGGTCTTGCACCTTTCGGACACGGCCTGACACACGCGAGACGCGACGCACCACCTACTTCTTGAATAATATTCTCGAGCAACTAACAGTAGAATAGTATAATGCGAAACCCCTTTAATAATGCTTACGCCGACAGTTTAATTCTCAACAATTCAACGCGAATTACATGCTTTTGATATGCGACCAATGCCGGCAGTAACAAGGAACGGCGTTCCTGGAACGCAGTCAAGCAGGTATTGTCTTTCGAAAGCAAGCGGCAGGCTCCACGTTCTTGCCGCAATCGCCGACCCGGCTCAGCACAATACTGTACATTCGAAACAACAACGTCGGTAATTAAAACAACAAATTAGTAAACTAGTTCCGAGCCCTGCTAGCCTTTCTCTCTTAAGAAATATTCTTCGTTAACTTATATTTACAATACAACTACATTATGCCATTCCATTCGTGTGTCAAACAATCGTGCCCCCTCTACCAAAGTGCCGCTCTAGGCCCGGGCCTAGGAGGCCTATTGGGAAATCCGGGCCTGGGTAACCCCACAAGAAAAAATCTGCTGGTGTCAAATCGGGACTTCTCGGTGGCCAGTTTATGTTCCCTCTGCGACTGATGACACTTTCACGGAATGACTAATGAAGAGCATTCAGTGAATCATTGGTGACGTGAGAAGTGGCTACATCTTGCTGGAAAAATGTGTTTTTGATGTAGCCATCATGGTTCTGAATTGAAAAAGTTAAAAAAGGCCTAATCATTTGGCAGTAGCGCTCAGAAGTTACAGTTTGAGCATTGTCATGATCATCTTCAACAAAATAAGGGCCAACGGCACACACGGTCAACGTTCCTGTTCGATCTTGATGACCTTGGACGGTTTACTCGTCATAGTGCTTCCAGTGTTTTCAAACTTTCTCACCCAATATTATTAATTAAATTTGCGCCTTGGGACGTCTCTCATTCCTGCCAGGTTATAATGATGCCGGTACAAACGACGCACAACAACATAAGAATCATTATTTTTATAAAACGCACGAACACAAAAAGCACGTTGCTGCCCCGTAAAGCGCTCCATGGCAACTAAATATTAACAATGTTGACAAGCATTTCTCCGTAATGTGCGAATTGCCCCAGAGGGCGGATTCAAAAACGAAAATATTTCTGAGACACCCTATATTTATATTTTACATACCTGTTATTTTCAAATATATGCATGGTATACAAAATAACAACTTTGTATTCGTTCTACTAAAAAATTTCGATGAATTCCTTGTGTCCAAAATCACATTCTACAAAATGTAAACTATTTGTTACCTCAGTGCATGTGTTCATCTAACCATACGCGTGTTACTTCTCCCGCATGAGTAACGAAGGCTTACTTCAGAAAACGAATAACAACTTAGATAACATATTTTTCAATGTTACTAGATTATTACTTTTGGGCAATATTTTGTCAAAATAGCCTTTCATAAGCCTGGGGATACTATATGCAGAATGAACAAAGAATTGGTTTCTCTGTGTGTGTGTGTGTGTGTGTTTACATTCCCAATAAGACACTAACTTTAATACAAATATCCAGTGGCGGCAATTAGGAGGAGCGAGGGGGAGTTCCCCCTCTCCTCGCCACATTTTGCCACTTGTTGCACAGGCAATAATGTAAACTGACCTTGCCCCCATGTTTTGGCACCCGATCGCCGTTACTGCAAACATTCAGATGTGATTAAAATAATATGATCAGGAACATGCATTTAAATTACGAAAAGTAATTTAATCCTTCACCATTGGCTACCATCACAATTTCTATCACTGTGTCCTAATATATAAAATGGAGAAGTTATGTGCCTTGTATTTTTGCACTTGAAGGATAAAATGTGACGCAACTAATTCACATTTATTTCACTACATTGACATGAAGGAAATAATGTGAGAATGTATGGCTGCACGCACACAAACACTTACCTTGAAATAATTGTGTGCATTGGAGACAGAGAAGTGGAACAAGATGCGAGAATAGATAAGAAAAAGAAGAGGAAAGACACCAAACATACACACAAATACATGTGATGTGTGTGTGCATGTCAGTTAAGAGAAACATTTGAAGAATGGAACGAGAGAAAGTGAAAGGGATAAAGAGGTAAGAAGCTGAGAAAGAAAGATATTACAAGGCATTAGGGAGGAAAACAGAAAAGATGAAAAGGAAAGGGAAAAGAAGTGAAGGGAAATCGGAAGTAAGAGAGAAGGGGATACATATGCATGTATGTGTCTTACATGCATATACATACATATATCTATCAATCTATGTATCTATCTATCTATCTATCTATCTATCTATCTATCTATCTATCTATCTATCTATATATATATATATGTGTATATATATATATTTATACCTGCGCACCCGGTCGAAAATTTCTAGCGCCGCCCCTGATATACAGGATAAAGCCTGTCTGTTAAAACAGACATATAAGGCCCAGGATTAATCTAAAGTAAAATATGAGCGGTATAATTTTATACATATTACCTAAATCACAGTTTGCGTTCCATTGTGTTAAGTGGTGCAGTTATTTTGTTACAGACTGTTCTATATATATAGTATAATATGAGAGAAAATTTATGAAAATTTGCCTATGGGTCTGCCCCCCCCCCCTCAAAAAAATCCTGGGTACGGGCCTGATCAGGGAGACCCCTACAGATATGTACAAGCGTAAATGCTCCACAACGCCATGTTCGTACGTATTGTTACTGTGCTTTCTTTTCTTATTGTACAGTGTAATGTAATATGCTTTTCACACATTCTTGTAGGAATGCATCAGTTGGCTGTCCCATAAAAATGATGCGTGATAGAAGCATACGGTTTTCACAATTCAATTCTCTATTCTTTGTTTAGTCCAAATCACATGATTTCATCTAAAGGACAGAAAATGTCTTCAAATCAGTGTTATCTCCCCTTTTATTCTGAATCATTTTACTTTTCAAGATTTCAACGTTTCTTGACTAAACATAGGCATCCACAGATGGAGAGATCACGTTTATGAATATTGCCAACAGATGGCGGATTATCCAAAATAATAATAACGATTAAATTTAGCAAATCAACACATAGTTAGTAACATAAGTAACAAAATAATAACTACTTATTTATCTAATAATAAATCACATTAGATAAATACAATTTTTTTTAAAAAAAAAGGTGAGAAGAAATGGTATGAAATTATATTAACAATTTCTCACAGTTATACTTTTGACATTTTTCAATTAAGAAACGTGTTCCTTGATTGAAATCGTCTCATTATTTTCCATATTATTTTATTTTATTGCAACTACTATTTTGAATAGTGGTTCATAAATAATTCAAACCAAAATTCCGAGTCAGTGGCGTCCCCAACCTTGGAAGGAAATCAATTCTAGGGGAAGGGGCTAAGATTGACCTTTTGGGTGACCTCGATTTCAAATTTTATGCAAATAAGAATACGTTTCTTAAAATTTGCTCGCGTTATCTACTTTTCTTAGTCTCATCAAGTTCAAAGCCGTAGCTAGAGGGTGGCAGGAGTCGGACCTGGGCACCGAACGATCTAAATGAAAAAAAAAGTTGTTAAAGAGAGAATGCCATGGCGCCCCGTGAAATTATTTGCGCCCTATTAAATCAATATTGTTTTAAGTTTGCAAAAATTAGATCTGAAAATTTTCTTGTTCGCTTCGCTCGCAGTTATTCTTTTCTGTAATGCATTGTAAGTTCCTAGAGAGAGAAGTAAGACCAAATGTGTTCTTCAGACTGTTGTTGCTCAATAGTTTTGTTATAAATGTATGGACAATTTTTATCATTTCTGCTGTTGTATTTGTTGTGAGGTGGATTAATTGATTATGTAATGTATTTAAATAATATATATGTATTAAAGAAACATTGAATACGTGCACAATTTTTGTGTTAACATGTTGCATAATTATGTATTTTCTTATTTTACGTCGTTCCATGTTGCATATGTGTACAGTAAAACATATAATTCTTGAAGCTTTCCTGGCGGCGAATACTGAAGAGGTGAGTGACGTTAGCTCTCAAAAGCTCGGAAGCCATTGCGGAAATCACCTGGCTGATTGCCCGAGAAAACCTCTTCAGTAAAACGTATGTTCTTCATGAAAGTTACACATGTCATATGTTCAAAAATAATTATATTCGTCTTTTTTGTCTTCCAAAATTCAGTTTGTGTGCTTGTTTTCCATTATTAGCTAATGTGAAATTAAACGTGTTGAAAAAATGGGGTAGGGGAGGGGGGTGCACCGGGTAGGCTGTATAGCCCACCGTGAAACAATATATCCCTCTCTCCTGCCCAGTGGGGGTGCAAGACTTTCTTTGGTGTATCACTGGATGACTGTCGAATATATTTGGTTGATTGATTGATTTAGTTTATTTTACTTTGAGTTTTGTGCCTCTTGGCTAATTTGCGAAGATGGGGATGAGTGATGAAATGATGAAATTAATGAATGGACATTCATAAACAACCAAGCCCGAGCGGGATTCGAATATATTTGGGTGGGCTACATTATGATGTTATAGAATTCACATTGTTATTAACACGAAATTTAGTATTCGAGTAAAATGAAATACATTGCGCTGAAAATGTGTTAAATTTTAGGTTTGATTACATTACACAACATGATAATAAATTAAAAATTATAACCTAATTGACAGTATATTGTGTTAATAGGAAACATGGAAAAATATTTTTGTACTAAAGACCTACTTGAATGTGATATTCGAATATTGAAAGGTTACCAATTATATGCATCGTCTATATTGTTTTCTTTTTGAACAAAGATATACGAAAAATCAGGTAGAAATTGATACAGAAAGATATAGCTGAAGAGTGGAATAGAAGGAAACAGGAGAAAGATAATCTCTTTTCGTCAAATCAAGGGAGTAAAGAGAAAGAAAAAACATGAAAGGAAGAAGGAACTGCTGGAAAGACCAGAAATAAGACAGATGAGGAGAGAAAGAGTAGTAAAAGAATGGAGAAAAGGGAAGCAGAAAAAGGGAAGAAAGAAAATGATCGGAAGTAAAAGAATGGAGAAGAGGGAAGAAAGAAGAAGGCGAGAAAAGGTAAAAGAATGGAGAAAAGGGAAGCATGAAAAGAGAAGAAGGAGAGAAAGAGAAGTAATTGAGGAAAAAGGAAGCAGGAAAAGAGAAGAAAGAAGAAGAGAAAAGAGGAGAAAATGTAGATAGAAAGAGAAGCAGAAAGATAAAGAAAGAAAGGAGGAGATAAATAAACACTGGAGGAATTAGAGCAACGAAGGAATAAAGGAGGGAGAAAAGGAAAGAAGAAAAGACAAAAAGGTGAAAAAAGGAATGACAATGAAAGATCACGTCTACCAAATCAGAGCTCACCGAAATCGTCACTGATTGATTGATTTGGTTTATTTTACTTCGCTTTTCTGCCAATTTAGGATAATCGCGAAGACGAGGATGAGTGATATGATGAAATTGATGAAGGAAAGAACAACTATGCCAAGGCCTGGATTTTGAACCAGGAACCTCTGGCGCCGTAGCGCGCTCCTAACCCCTCCACCACGGAGTCCGTTTATTTGATCCCTGTTCTGAGCTCACCGGACTGATTTCACTGCTTCAGATGCACTGTACTTTCTTTCGCTCTTATGGAACTCGAACTTGGAACCTATGGTCTCTTATACCACTCCCATTTCCAGCTGGCGGCTAGGAAGCAATCAGCGATCAGTTGAATTCTCTTCGACTGACATCGGGCATTTTCGAGTCACACGGCACCGGAAGTTCCTGGCGGGACGAAACAAATGAGCGTCGGATACACAGCATGTTGCCAAACGTACTGTAAAACGAGAGAGAGAGAGAGTTGATAAGCGCCGTTACTGGATAAAAGTTCTACAATAGTATACAAAGCGCTGAAAATAGTACACAAGACACCCAAACACTGTACAAACAAGCAAATAAAAGAACTGACAAAGACAGACTATGCTTGGCAACGTTGTAGTTGGAGAGCGATGTTACCCCAACAACTGAGGTTGTTTACATTCATGGAGCCACACACCCGATTGGTGGACAGATGGAGAGCTAAGTAGGCCAGCCGCCAGTTGAGCCCGTGATCAGTATAATCGAGAGTACAAAAAGCCTATGAAATATTTTATAGGTGTGTCTCCTACACGATGGGTTTAAATTTCATCATTAGGTTCTTCCAGAAAACGTTGAAACCGCCCAAGTTACGGCTTTAGTAGATCTTAATTCAAAAAACGGAAAAAGCTCTTACTGAACTACAAAGCTGTTTTTCAGCAAACAAACTTTCTATGAACAATGAAAAAAACTAATATCATAAAATTTGGTGTATCTAGAGCCAAAATCTCTTCTATAAAGCAAGATAATTTCACAGTAGGGCATGCCGTTATAACAACTACCAACAATACAAAATTTCTTGGAATATTTATAGACGAGTGTCTAAACTGGAAAGTTCACATAGATCATTTATGCAAGAGGCTCAACAATATATGTTAGCAATCAAGAACTCTAAAAAATAGTTTCAGTACGGTGTGTATGCTAAATATCTATTTCTCAAACTTCTAAAGTATTTTGAAATATCATATCCAATTTTGGGGGAACTCCGCACACACAAGGGATTTGTAAAATTAAAAAAAGAGCATTACGTATTTTGTCAAATGCACACAAACCTGATATAGTAAAGCTCTTTCTTAAAAAAATTGCATATTAACACTTCCAAGTACTTTCTTTCATACAAGAAACAAACTCGAACTATCCAAAGAACATAGACACTCACAATTACAATACTAGGAAAAAAGTAACTTCCACATTCCAAAAGTTCTGCTAACTCCATACCAAACAGGACCTTTTTACGCAGGCATTCAGTCATATAATACGTTACCAAAGAGTTACAAAATTTTTAAAGAACCACGACCTTTAAAAGTAAGGTGAAAAAATTGCTATTGGAATATACATTATATTCAGTTATAGAATTTCAGGAATTAAATAACTTTATAAGATAAATTTAGATTGTATTGTACTTTTACAACACTAGTCCACTTAAAGATATAATTTGTCATTGAATGATTTTACATTGTATTATTCAATTGTTATTTTATTATAAAACATACTGTCAAATCGATGTGTAGATATATATTATATATAAATTTCAATAAATCACAATGCATATTAATTGGATCACGTCAGCTTTTAGCACGTATGAATTCTGCTAATATGCCAACTGTATAACTAAACGGTGCATGCATACCATTTTCTAAATCTGTAAATAATCTAGGGGTGATTATAGATACAAACCTGACCTGGTCTGAACACATTAATAATATTTGTAAGAAAGCCTATGCCTCCTTACATCTATTATACAAATCAAAAAAATTATTCCTCCTATTATTAAAGAACGACTTGTACAAGCTTTGGTCCTCTCACATCTTGACTATTGCGATAGTGTATATGCTGATTGTAATGAAATGCTGGCAATGAGAATTCAAAAAATTCAGAACTCATGCATAAGATACATATTTAACCTTAAGAGGTATGACCATTTAACTGAATTAGACTGGATTAAAATGAAAGAAAGACGGAGGTACAGGAAACTAGTGTTGCTACATAAGTTACTTCACGCAGGAAGTCCTTTGTATCTCCCCGACAGATTGCTTCCGTTAGGAGACCCAGAGTTATCATACACAAGATCCCAAAGTTCTATTCTTCTAACAATTAAAACTCACAAAACTGATTTTTTTTAGTAACTCTTTTACTGTATCAGTGGTTAGACACTGGGATGCACTTTCACATGAAATGAGGAAATCAATTTCCGTAGGTATCTTCAAAAGAAGATTAAGAGAAAGTTTTATGGAGTAATGCTACATACTCTTATTCCTGGTTCTATTCTCTTTTTTTGTCAAGTAATTAATACATGTTTAATAAATATTTGTAGTGGCCTGTTATGTATATAAACCTATATATGAGTGTATGTACTGTACATCATGTATACATGTTTTATGTATTTCTTTGAATTACATATTTTTACCGCGGTTGGTTTGATGTGAAAGGTATATGTGTGATCGTTATTTTCAATGTTTATATATGAATCAATTTATGAATATGTTTTACATCTGAACTTTTTGTATGTGGTTGAGTGTAAGAAAAGGCATGAGCCATATTCTCCGCCACAAAAGTAAGAAACAAATAAATAAATAAATATTATGGGCGATGTCAACATGTATTTTATAATGTACATGTAACAATGCTCCTCAGGCGTACTTTCGGTGTGCAAAAGAACTCAATAAACTCAAAACCCAGTGGTATTCCCAAAAAGTCGAGGGGCGGGGATTGGTGGGAACTACAACCTTCTCGCTTTGACCTGGCATTCGTTGTAATATTGATGGAAAAGGCGACAAAATATAAGAATGTAAACTGACTGCACAGCGCGCTATAATGCCAGGGGTGCCGTGTTCGAGTCCCGGCTGGGCATGGATGTTCTTGGTGAGTAATTTCATCACTCATCCTCATCTTCGCGATTAGCCAAAAGTGTCAGATATGCGAAGTAAAATAAGCCAAATCAATCAATGTGCAACACTGATCTTGCCGATAGTAAGATTGTTTCTCTTGAGGGAAATTTTACGCGGGTTACATGTGCAACACTGATGGAAATTATTTTGGCGTCAACGTCTCGTGTCCTCCACCCAAGATCGCTTATCTCTTCTGCCCTCCTCCCTTTTCAGCGTCCGCCGTAAGATGTCTCCACGTCATCGTGGGGAAGACATCTACCCTCACTCCCTCACGTGTGCATTTGGCATGTGACACAATGCCAGGGGGAGAGGGCTGGGTGGAGTCACGCTTATCAATCTCCATCCAGAATGCTTCAGATGCTGTTAGGTACTTCACCTCGCGCAGAGAAGGACAAAGGCTTCTTAGAAATTACCGATGTAATCTGTCCATTATGAGAATCAAGAAGGACACTGCAATATAGTGTCTGGTAAGGTGGATGTCTGTTTCAACGCTGCCAAACTATGCAAACATTGAAACAACCAAGGTGGTATTCTTCTCGAAGGGTCCTATTGCCAAAGAAACTACACTCCATCGAAGTCAATGTAAACAAAAACACGTGGCTTGTGAGGAATCCTATTGGTTTTTATTTATTTATTTGTGGCGGAGATTAGGGCTCATGCCTTTTCTCAACCCTTTTTATGTTCGATGTCGTTTGTTACACCATTTTAAACAATTTTGGAGGGGGATTTACACTATTACATAACTGTTAAAAATAAGTAACGCAAGTTCATAACTCTAGAAAAGCATATGCAGAATTACAATTATCCGATAAAAATAAATAATTATTAATAAATCCTACCACAGTTTAGAAGCATTTAGCATAATTTCGAAGTTTAAGCAACACTTTTTATTATCGTCAATCCACACGACAGGGACGGGGAAGAAAATATAAATTCTTGAAAAATCTGAAATATCGTCAATGTTATTTTCGTCGATTTTTATAGGTTTACTTTTAAATATTTCGTAGTTCAAAGTGATGACAAGGGCCCCTTGCCCTACCTTATGCATGGTCCCGCAGCTAAGATTCATTCTAAATGCAATGGGTAGTAAGTACAAGCAAGACGTGTTAATGTAATTGAACGCATTTTTCAAACCTTCCTCGGTTTACCATAACTTCTTCCTACACTCCGAAAAAGCCAGAGTCGCCACTGACTGTATGTACACATGTACAGTTTCAAAAATATTTTTTTTAAAGGGCAATACAAGGAAAAATACATATATATGCAGATATATTTTTTTTAAATACGCTACTAACATTCTAAGTAACATTGGTATTGCAAGTTTACATGACACGGCAAGGAATTTTGTGTTGACTTTATATAGATTGTGTAACTTTCCTTTCACATTATTATTACATTTTTGTCCCATCTCCTTACGCCGAGATATTTATTTCTTGTTTTTTTTTTATTTGTTGCATCTGAAATTTCTCAATAAATAGAATTCTAAGGAGGGAAAGAGGATTTCTTCTTGTCTTCAGGGCGTGAGAACAAAGAGACAAAAAAAGAACTGAGAGAGATAGGTGTATTCAATGAGGGGTGCTGTGTGCACAAAGGAAGAGGAGAAACCTTGAAATGAACAAGAGGAAAAAAATGTTTGTGATTCCTGTGAATCTGAAGTGGAATGTGTTTACGGTTTCCTTTCGGGATACAGGCGGAACGTTGACGCACAAACGCGACAACCCGTTAAACCGTCTCTGAGACAATGAAAGTCGTGCCTCTTGCAACACGGTACCCCAAATCCTGGAAAGTGCATCCCCGACACGAACTGCGACCTTTGTCGCACAAGACGTCCACGACCGGCAACCTCCAGGTAAAGGGAAAAGTTATTTTTCCAGCAAATAACACAATTCCAGGCGGCGTCCAGGTGTAATGACACATTCGGAGCCTCCCCGCGGGTGTGACTGAGCACCTTGGAAGAGTCAACCTCACGTACTGCCGAGGACAACACCATCTCTCCCTTGTAACCGTGTGATGTATTGCACTTCGGCTCCTGTCCATTGAGGATTCGTGGGTGGGCGCTGGCTCCGTGTCACGTTGCTTCGTTTTATCTGTGGAAAGAGGACATTGGGAGGGTCGCTAAACCTTTGGTTTAAAGGTCATGTGGTCCTCGGTCGGAGGTAACGTTCTCGGATGTGACGTAATGTTGCTTGAACCATGCGGCTTTGGTACTCTTGGTTCTGCCTTGACTTGTTAATTAATCTTTGTGGACGATACATTAGAAATTTGAAGATCTTACGTAAATCGCCTTTTGCTTGAAACCCAACAGTTTTCGTAATTACTGCTATGATGTATACATTTTTCTCTTCATGTGTTCTTGTATTGTTTCACACTTTATCATTCATTTCTTTTGTTCATATTCCCTTTCTTAAATTATTTTCCCTATTTACTATTTTCTCTCCTATTTTATTTCCTCATTTTCATCTCTCTTTCTACTTCCCTTTCGCTATTCTTTTTCTCCACTTCTTCCCTTTTTTTCCACTTCTTGCCTTTTCCTCTACAGCTTTCCTTTCTCTATTTCTTTTCCTGTTTCTCCCGCACCATTCCGTTCCGCATTATCTTTTAATCTCTTCTTTTTCTCTGTTCTCCTCCTGTTCCACCCTTTTCTTCCTGTTTCACACTTTACCTCTCGGCCCTTTCTCTCCTTCTCTAGGGGTCTCCCGATGGCGCAATGGTAGCGTCGTCGCCTTGTAATCAAGGTGCCCCGGGTTCGATACCCGATGGAGGCACATGGTGGTTTTGATCCCACTTTAAACTGTATTACCAGTCCCAACCCATACAGCACACCAAGTTTCAGACATATTTCAGAAATATTGCAATCTTTCATATACGTTTCTAACATTCTGGTTTCGCGTTGACGTTACAGAAAGCATCACATGAAGTCCCAGTTTTGTTTCTGAAACATTGCAATGTTATCGTTTCATTGTCTAGTTTCTGGAACGTCTCGGAGACATTGCAACGTTGGATTCAGTCATCATCGGCCATCCGGGAAATTTTCTGAGGCGGCCATGTTGTGTTTACGTTTAACGTTGACCGGGAGTCGTGCACATCTTATGAAGAATAATGTTGTTTATTGAGTGGTAAGTTGAATATTATTAATACCAAAGTGTGTTTAATTGTGTTATACTTATGCACGCTATATATTTGATCTGTGTTGTGTAACGTGTGTGAGAACGTGAGTGGAAACAAGGCAGGCGTTATCAAACCAGTGTTTAAAGAAGTATTTCGTCTTGTTTGTTTAATTGAAAATACATGATGTGAAGAAGCATGGAACTTCTCGCACCTCATGAAACTAAAATAACAGGGAATAAAGTGCTTACCTATAAGCAGTGCACATTTATAGTATACCGAAAATAGATTGAATGGAAGAGACTGAAAGTACTTGTTGCTGAAAATGTATCATTTTTCGGTTACATTATAATTACCACCTTCCTAATTTTGTACAAAACTTGCCCTCTTAAAAAAAGTTTCTCACCTCCCTGTGCATAGTGAAGAAGCGTAGAATACTTTGAACTACATAAGTTGTTACGCTAGTAGTTTTTATCTAATAAGAAATATGTTTCTACAAATTCATTCTGCGATTTCGATACGTAAATCGAAGGCTGCAGCATTGTCACGTGCAATTTTTTTTTAGCTGTGTGGATTGTGGCTCGAGTCTTAGCGAACAGGCTACTACTGAAGATCACAGCATGATTTACATGGTGCTCCTATAATTCAGATTCTAATTTTACAGGACGCAATGAAATGTTGCTGCATTACAATTACCACAGCTTGAAGTGGGTGAAAGAACAAGTAACAGAAACAATATTTTTTTTAAATTTATTTGCTAACTAATTTTTGTGTTTGTGATTGCGATAATTTACCTTAAATCAGCAATGCACACAAGAAATACTTTTCCCAACTCTGTGATTACATTGCTTCAAAATATAATTGTCACATTATTGCAAACTTATGTAATCAGAATTTGATCTAAATATGGAATATACAGCATCCACCAAAGTAAAATTTTGACAGAGTGACTAGTGAAGCAAGCTTAGAGTTGTTTCACCAGGTTTTAATCTGTGCATGCGAATAATCTCTGACCTGACCTGGCCTGTTACACTGCCACACACATTCTTTAGTTATTGGTGGGTATAAAGATTACATTGGTGTGTGTGTTTACATGCAGGCGATCATTACTTTTTTACCTCCACACCATGCAGTTGGAAAAATATATCATGTATGGACTAGTGTATTACGTGATGAAGATAATATTACATTCATAAATGGTTTGGTCCTAGTTCCAATTGTTTAATTACAATTTCATTATGGTACACAGGCATTTTTTTCATGGTTCAATGTCTGTTTACACATGTACTTCAGAGTTATAGCAATCACTTTCTGTGTTTTTGCTTTGAGATTAATGTTTCACTTACATGTACTTCTCAATTGCAATCAGCCATTTGTTTACTACCATCTTGATTACGGACTACTACTGCCATGTGTGCATGATGCAAAGGGGTTTCTTAATAAAGTAAGGTTTAGGGCTCTTTAGTTTTCAAAAAAATGCTTTTGTGGTTAGGTTGGGTGGGCCATTTATAGCTCTTAAGTGTTCCAAATGAAAAATGCCTTGTCGACAAATGCTTGCGTAAGGTACTTTTTTCGTGTTTTTATTTATTTGCTAATGAGTTGCACTTTGGAATTCCAAACAGTGGTAATTACTTTCACCAGGATTCAAATTTATTGTAACAATAAATTCTACAATTTTGCAATACTTAATCTTCCTATGAAACTGAAAAAAATCATTAAACATTCGGAACCATTACCCTTCCAACACCTTATAATGTGATTTCTGGTCTTCAGTACTTCCTGCTATTCTCACAACCTGGTGAAAGAGTTCCGTGAGTATTCTCACCACTTGGTGAAAGTAGTTACAGCCAAATTTTAAATTACTTCTGAAACTCAATTCTTACTAGTTCAGCTCTCATTTGGTGGCTAAACCCTTCAATAATAAATAGCCCATGTACATTGAAGTGCAATTGTAAACAAAGTAGATGTGGTACTGGTTTAAATGACTGCAATCCTCTGAAAGTGACACATGCCATGACTGGACACAGTGTATATTATAAAAGAGTGACTAGCTTTGCCAGGTGATTCAGCTAGAACCTTTTTTATTACTTCTTTATTAGTTATGAGAGATACATGTTAATCAGCAATGGATAAGCAGCATGTTTCACTCATTTTATATTTTGTGTTGGCGTAGCAGTATGGTATCTTATGCAGGCACTGGAAGTATTGTCAGACTTCTAGAATGTTTTATTTTACTGTTCTGTAATTTTATAAGTAGTTTATGTGAAATGCAATATTTTCTACTTGCTTAGTCAACGGGTTCAAATTATGGAAAATTTTGCATTTCAGTTTGCATACAAATGAATTATTCCTTATACAATTTATGATTTTTTTTCTTCTAGGCACTGTTTGCCAACACCAGCCAAATACTAAAGAGCAAGAGGTGTCTGATGTTGTGGCTTGTGCAGGACAAACTTGGCTAGACAGAGAAAACAAGTAAGTAATAACGTTCTGTGATGGGCTAATTTGTATTTTTTTTTAGCTCAAGGAGTCATAAAAAACATTATGTTGATGATCCAAATTAACATGTAGAAATTACACATGTGCTGGATTCATTATTGTGCTTGTTTCAAAGTGTAATCTCCCATTACATACTCCATAATGTACAGTGATGGCATCAGCACCTTTTTTATAACTGCCACTAGCCACTATATTCATGTAAAGTCAAAGATAGCAAGAAATCTTAGCAAAACTCCCCCCCTCCCACCCATATTTGCCAAGTGTAAACACAGTAGTTATTTTCGGAACGATTGAAGATGACCAGACCACTCTCAGATTTTTTTCATATTTGGCATACTCTCTAATTGAGGCCTCCCAAATCACGAAACGTCTAGAAATTGCAAAATAAGCGAAAATAAGGCGTTAGTTTTCGGGCTGGTAACAGTCTATTTTCGCGAAATTTTTTGTTTCACAAGCAAAATATATATATTGCTGATACTACCACGACACCAAATTTTAACTATGTTTGCCTAACCGAAACTAACCTAACCACACGTCAATGGATCACAATTGTTTTGCAATTTCTAGATCCTGATACTACCATGACATGAAATTTTAACTATGTTTGCCTAACCTAACCACACGTCAATGGTTTGTGGGGCTAGTGTCAATAATTCACAATTATTTTGCAATTTCTAGACGTTTCCGACAAATTTTAACTTCAGATTCATCATTAGCAGGCCATATTTCTATCACGTCCTCTTATCAGTTGGCTGCAACAAACAAACACACAATGTATTTATTAAGACTGAAATGTAAAAATATTTTGTAGCCCTGTAGAACAGATATGGGTTGCAGAAGTTCAAATATATGGCTTGCTTTTATTTTACTCAAGGATAGTTTCATGTCAATTCTGGGTAATTCCATGTCAAACCAACCAAGTAATTGGTTGCATGACCATTTTAGAAAGAAAAAAATATTGTATTTAGTTCTCCTGGGCCAGCCATTTTTCCAACAATTGCCCGTGACTTTTTTTGCTCATGTAGAAGTTGACAGATTTCACAGATCTTCAATTGTCATACCTTGTAAGTTTAATTTCTGGTAAGTCAACTATTAAAATCCTATGTTACTATATTTTCTGATTTTTTAAGCCCAACTTTAAAAAAGAGAAAGGAAATGCTTCATTCATTATTCTAGGTATACATGTAGCTTAACATTACACACCAATGTCACAAATTAGATCGCATATGTTATGTCATATTTACCAAACAAGTTGAGTCTAAAAGTTGAGATTTTTACTGTGAGTTAGGTTCATGCAGGGCTTCCTTCCTCCATGCCAAATTTCAGAATTTTTCAAAAGGACCCATCTGAGAGATTTAAAACCGAAACTGTCAAAATTCCATAAACGGCCATGTTTCTTGACCCGGTCGTGAGTGGGGGTGATGTGATCAGCATCACCCCCCGGTACCCATGTTATTCGACGCTGGGTGGGCGCCGGGGCCGCTTCCACCGTTAGAAAAGTTTCCGGATTTGAACCGGCCGGGGATCGAACCCGGGACCTTTAGCATGGTAGTCAGACGCATTACCAACTGAGCCACCATGGCCACTGTCTTGTTACCCAAATTACCACCTTAATTTTTGTTCTTAGGATGCAATTTTGAGTAAAACATACTTGAATATCATAGAAAGTATGATTCATTAACTACAGAATGAATTTTGTTTCAGGTCTCTAGCTTTACTGATTTTTGAGATATTAAGGTTTCCGTAATTTGCTACATGAGAAAAAGAACACCTTTGTAATGTTGGAAAAAGGATGTTCCAGGAGAACTAAAGACAATAAATATTTTTGAACATTGTTTCTGATATCTAGAAACATGTACTAATAAGGTTTTTTTTTTCTAAAATGGTCATACAACCACCATTGGAGGGTTTCTACCAACAAAAGGGGTTTGAGAACTTATGATCCTCAATTTTAATGAAACTCAGCACATTTCATCTTTCATTGTGGTGAGAAACCACATGATTGTTTTGGTATTTACCTTGAATTATGACCCCTTCAACTTTTAGTTATTCCTTTTCTTTTATTCCATTCCCCAAACTTTCCAGTGTGAGCTGCAGTGTCCTAGAAGAAAAAAAATCTGTCGCTCTTCAAATTATATAATGTGTTTTGAGATTTCACAACGTTAACCGAAGAATATAGATTTCAGAGAAAAATGTGACATTCATATTCCAGTATATTAGTAAAATATTACCTGGTTTTGGCCCAAAAACAAGGTTTACTAGAATTTCGATTTTTTTAAAGGGAAAGTTGCAACACCAACTCAAATATTTTTAAAGTAAAGTTTCATATATATAATCTAACTTACACAGAAATAAAATTGGTGTTTTCATTCCTTCTCTGATTTTTAAAAAAATGTATATCACATTTTATAGTTTTCAAATTAGCTCTAAGAATCTAGATATCACAGATTCAATTTTTGGAGTATACAATTTTAAATAAGGTTTTCATGGATGCCAGGAAGGTGTCACCTTAAAATTTCATACTTCACCCATATAATTTTATTTCAGTCACAGTCATTTGAGTGAATTATTAAAAGGATATTGCAGAAATATGATAACTTTGAATTGACGGTGTTTCTTTCAGGGAGTGACACTATTATGGAGAAAATATGCCTCCCCCCTCCCTTTTGAAAAAAAAATCAGTGCTTGGCCCTATCTGAAAACATCCTATGGTCAAACATGAATGTTTTGTTCTTACCTTTATAATTACTAATATTAGTTTATTTACATTTGCTATGACAAAGACACATCTTAAAAAGTAGTTGAATACTACTATAACTTTTTAATACATGGAATAAAATTAACGAGGAATGTAACTTGTAGTACAATTTGTAGATTTGATCCCTCGGTTTAGAATGAGACTTTGTGTAGTGTTTGAGCACATTATAGCTACTGATATACCAAGGTACTAGCATGCACTAGCCAGCCATTTTCAACAAAAAGCACTTCATAGTTTTCCAACCGCTTCTCAAGTAGTGAAGATATTGTCCAATTGCCAAGTGGATCTGGTGGTCCAGTAGTAAGGCACCAGTTTGGCTTTTCCTTCCATGCCCTGCGTTCCTGGCATCCATGAAAACGCTATTTAAAATTTTATACTACAAAAAATGTGCTTCAATGATATCTAGATTCTTAAGAGTTAATGTGAAAAGTATAAAATCCGGTAGTCATTAAAAAAAAAGCAGAGGAGGAATTAATCACCTTTTAGTTTATTTCTGGGCTAGTTAGATGATAGTATATCAAACCTAAGAAAAATCGAAATTGTAGTAAACATTGTTTTTGGCCTAAAATCTGGTAATATTTTACTAATTTATTGGTGTACTAAAATGTGAATGTGATACGTTGTCATATTTTCTTTCTATTATTTTGGTAATGTTGTGAAATTTCAAAGAAGTTTGAATAATTTGTAAGGGAGCTAGAATTTTTCTTCCAGGACAGTGCAGCTCACACTTGGGGGCTTTGGCAATGGAAGAAAGAGGAATTACTGAACAACTTAGAGAGAGAGAAAAACTATGGTTTCTCACCACCATGAAAGTATTATTAAATGTGCCGAGTTTCATGAAAATTTGAGATTATGGGTACCGTGGTCTGGTTGAACTGATGTGGAATGACCTTATGCAAAATTTTGTTTCTTTAAATGATATTTCTGCCCACAGAATGCTAATTCAGAATTGATGTTACACGACATTATTCTCTTTACAGGTAAAACTGAATGTTGTTCCACTGAGGCTGTCTGAGTGAGAACTTGTGGTCTGCAGAAATTTCAACTGAACAAAAAAATGTATTTAGACAAGAAAATAAAGACTCTTTTGTGAAAAAATATATATTCCTTTGATAATACTTATCCTTTTATATTTGTTTCATGTGTGAATTGTTGTTTGAAGTCCACTTAATGTGCAGATAGGCTAATCAGGAGTAGACGTGCAATTTAAAGTGGGATTCCAACCACTGTGCAATGTGCCTTCACATGGTATTGAACTTGGGATCCCTTCACTGCAAGGTTCTTATTTATATTTCTCACAGTGTATTCTGAAACTGACGAACCTAGCCTAGCACAACCATTTTGAAAATCAATGAAAGATATAATATAAATCATTCAAAAATCATGTCTTGCATGTTCTCATTTTGAAATGTTTTGGTATAAGTTAGGAAATCTATGTAAAATTGTTTTCATGAAGAAATGGTAATGTAGGAAATCGTAGAACATCTTTGAAGCAGCAAGACAATGGAAATTTCTCGCAAGAAACAGTAATAGCATTGATAATTCTGACTGGCAAGTACAACCTCTGATACTGCACATTTTCAAGATTATAGAGAATGTCAAAACACATTTCATCAATTTTTAAACTTTGATTTGCTGTTATTGTTCAATTCTTATTTATATTGTTAGTTCCCAAAAATTGCCCAAGTTTAGCTTGTGTCCATTTTGCTCTTTTTTCTTGTGAACTGATAGTTTTCCAAGTTTTTATTTTTTACTGATTCTTTTAATAATAATAATCCATGGCTCCGCAGACCTTAGGGTGGCACGGCATACTTAACGGTTGCCAACTTTGTGGTCAATTTCTCCAATTATGTAAGTATGTAGGATATTCTTATCAAATGTATAGACTGCCAATTCAGGTAACTTGTAGGTCACTCTGCATGATCTCCAGAAAGTATCCAATAAGGTATCTCAGATGTTTCCAGAATAATGCATAATGGTCAGAACCAATATTATTAGAATCTAAATGGTGTAAATAATTCACAATAGCTATGTACAAGGTGATGGTAAATTACAGACATGCAAGTTTGCAGTTTAACTGTTACATTAATTTTGAATTTTTATTTGGGATGATATGCTCAAATTATCTGTTCATTCTTTTGTAATTAATATATAGAATATACCTTATTGTACCAGATTTTTCATCATAAAGTGACACAATGCACAAAGTAAATTTTAGTATTTAGTAAAATGTTTACATGCTTCCAGTCTATCATCAATTGGTAAAGTGGGCGAAAAGTGACTGGAGCATGATGCTGATAACATCACCCTCAATCCAACCTTCCTTGTGACGTGGCACAGCAAACCACAAAGAGCTTTGTTATTGCATGTAAAACTATATTCCTTTGTAAACAATTGAAGGTATTAATGATGATTACCAGTTTAATGTTTCATATTTTCTTTTGAGGTGTCTAAAGCTTTTTGTTTTTTTTAAACTCTAGCTTTGTCTGACATGAACGAATGCATAATCGGCAATTTTATGCACCTTTTCTCCTGACTAGATTAATTGAGATATGTGGTCAATTGATGGGAGATAAAATAAATATTAAGCATCATGCCTAATGAGGTTTCAAACCCAAGACCTCTGGCACTTTCACAGCATCACAATACTTGATTTTAAAAGAAATACTGTGAATTCTATTTTCAGGAAATTATTTACAAGTAAATATTGTAATAATATTTGAAGGGGGTTTAACCCCAAACCCCCCTCAAATATGCCATTTATGAATACAGTACTGATTCCATTCAATATAACAATAATGTGAAATAATATCACTGTAATGTAACTGAAATATCACAAAACTGTACGGAAATGTATCTGTAATGTTACACTGACATGTTTCTGCAATGTTACATTGACACGTTTCTGTAATGTTGGACTGACATGTTTCTGTAACATTACAAATGTTATGTTAGATTCGCGGACATTTTTACATTGCTGAAACATACCTGAAACATCACAGTAATGTTTCGCAATGTTGCTGCAATGTTACAATGTTTCAAGAGTTACGTATGCGTAACATATCTGAAACCATGTTGTGCTGTATGGGAATTAGCCTTACTGTGCATAAAGTGGACTTGAAGCACCGACTCAATCAAATAACCTTTTTCTTCTCACCGTGTTCACATTCTATGATTCCATTCAATATAACAATAATGTGAAATAATATCACTGTAATGTAACTGAAATATCACAAAACCTTGCGGAAATGTATCTGTAATGTTCCCCTGACATGTTTCTGCAATGTTACATTGGCACGTTTCTGTAATGTTGCACTGACTTGTTTCTGTAACATTACGAATGTTATGTTAGATTCGCGGACATTTTTACATTGCTGAAACATTCCTGAAACATCACTGTAAAGTTTCGCAATGTTACAATGTTTCACGAGTTACGTATCCGTAACATATCTGAAACCATTTTGTGCTGTATGGGATTTAGTAGACCTCCGTGGGGGAGTCGACTAAGCGCGGTACTACTCCAGGGAATCCGGGTTCGAATCCCGATCTGAACATGGATCATCTTTGTGGCACGGACTAATAGAAGTAGTAGTGTGCATAGTATTGTCATTCAATATCGCATTATCACAATCTAATCCTTGCCTTTCAGTAAGTTCGGGGGGAATGAATAACCCACGAATTTACAACAAACACTGCACAAGTTTATTTTCATTGTTTCATTTTAGTGGTAAGACTTTCGGGGGGTCCGGACCCCCTTGGACGTCCCCTAAATACGTCATTGGCAACTATCAGTTACTTTTGAAAGAAAGTTAACTCCAATTGAGTTACTTTTGAAAGAAAGTTAACTCCAACTGAGTTACTTTTGAAAGAAAGTTAACTCCAACTTAGTTACTTTTGAAAGAAAGTTAATCTCCAACTGAGTTACTTTTGAAAGAAAACTAACTCCAACTGAGTTACTTTTGAAAGAAAGTTAACTCCAACTGAGTTACTTTTGAAAGAAAGTTAATCTCCAACTGAGTTACTTTTGAAAGAAAACTAACTCCAACTGAGTTACTTTCGAAAGAAAGTTAACTCCAACTGAGTTACTTTTGAAAGAAAGTTAATCTCCAACTGAGTTACTTTTGAAAGAAAGTTAACTCCAACTGAGTTACTTTTGAAAGAAAGTTAACTCCAACTGAGTTACTTTTGAAAGAAAGTTAACTCCAACTGAGTTACTTTTGAAAGAAAGTTAATCTCCAACTGAGTTACTTTTGAAAGAAAGTTAACTCCAACTGAGTTACTTTTGAAAGAAAGTTAACTCCAACTGAGTTACTTTTGAAAGAAAGTTAACTCCAACTGAGTTACTTTTGAAAGAAAGTTAACTCCAACTGAGTTACTTTTGAAAGAAAGTTAACTCCAACTGAGTTACTTTTGAAAGAAAGTTAACTCCAACTGAGTTACTTTTGAAAGAAAGTTAATCTCCAACTGAGTTACTTTTGAAAGAAAATTAATCTCCAACTGAGTTACTTTTGAAAGAAAGTTAACTCCAACTGAGTTACTTTTGAAAGAAAGTTAACTCCAACTGAGTTAATTTTGAAAGAAAGTTAATCTCCAACTGAGTTACTTTTGAAAGAAAGTTAACTCCAACTGAGTTACTTTTGAAAGAAAACTAACTCCAACTGAGTTACTTTTTGAGAAAGGCAATTGGAGGGCCCGCTTTAGACGAAAGCGTTTCCCTTACCACTCCTCTTAACATTTATTCCGTGACCAAAATTAAACGTCATAATGTTTAAAATCTTATGGCATTTCAGATTACATGACATATTTCATGTCACTTCCCAAGGATAGAATGGGTCCTATTTCCGTAGCATTTTTCGTAGCATAAGCAATCAGAAAAGCAAGCTCTAGGTCACGAGTGCAGGTGTAATGGCGGCCGAGTGGGATGTAAACACTTCAAATTTTTAAAACAGGAGAACTATTCAACCGAGAGGAATAACGTTTCCTATAAAACGGTATTAGTACCAGGAGCGTAAATTCTACTCTAGCTAGGATATCTGCGAAGCCTGAGGTCTAGAGAATAAAATACAGGAGAAAAATCGATCAGAAATTGTAAATAATATTATTCGTATCAGTGAGATGATGATGCTGATTCTGGAGTTGGCAACCTGATTTCTTATAAGTTGGAAACCTGATTTCTTATGAGTTGGCAACCTGATTTCGTATGAGTTGGCAACATGATTTCTTATGAGTTGGTAACCTGATTTCTTAGGAGTTGGAAACCTGATTTCTTATGAGTTGGCAACCTGATTTCTTAGGAGTTGGAAACCTGATTTCTTAGGAGTTGGCAACCTGAATTCTTATGAGTTGGCAACCTGATTTCTTATGAGTTGGCAACCTGTTTTCTTATGAGTTGGCAACCTGATTTCGTATGAGTTGGCAACATGATTTCTTATGAGTTGGCAACCTGATTTCTTACAAGTTGCTAAATTTATTTCTATTCATAGCCTAAGACCACGTGACATATTGAGATAGCCCAGATCTTGGACTCAGTATACGCCACTGCTGGTGCTGTATATATTATCTAACGTTCTCTGCACGCTTCGCATCGCAATCGCAAATGCTAACCGTAATGTTACAGCGTGAAAAGTATTGTCAGTTATAAAGAATGCCATAAGATATTTGGAACCATTTATGCTAGCAAATATGATAAGGGAAATGCTTCCACCTAAAGCGGATCTTAAATACATACAAAAAAAAAACTTTTCTAACATTTCTTTGATCTTTGCCTAACATTTTATCGAGAACAGTTCCGCGATCGGCTCGACCACAGGAACAACTCGGGGCTGCCAAAAGGCGTAAGTGAAACAAAGCTTCCTAAGAGAGGCTGCAAATGCGTTTCGTCCCCGACGGCGGGATTTGCGGAGAACAAATTCGTTTGCGTGCGGTGCGTGACGGACGAAGTTTCTACCGCTCTTCACGACGGCTGGAGACCGCAGAGGATGGCCTTGGGGTGAGCTTCCATGCGTGCGGGAGATGAACAGGGGCTGAAGTTGTAACCGCATCGCCCAAGGGCAACAAGTTGGAAGAGAGCCCAGACCAGAGGGCTGCTCATCTGATCAGGAAATCTAAGAATGGTAGCGTCTCGTCTACAACAACGCTCTCGTTCTTGTCTCTGCCTAGTAGTTACAAACACTGTGCGAATTAAGCTTTTTTGTTTTGAGGGGATGACCACTCAGAGCATACTTGTGATTTCAGTTTATTTACATTCTAAGAAAACCGAAATTCATACGCAAAAAGAGCTATCAAACTAGTAACACCGAAAACTTGACCAAATGTCAATTGCCAAGTCAAAACTTGAATGTCCGTCTAACCTACCTGCAAGTTTCCTGTGAACCCTTTCATGCATGTAAAATATCAGATCTATGTCGGGAAAAACAGCTTGCTGAGTTGTCTTGGCGCGATGAGGTTGATCAGTTTCAGAATGGTATCCTTTAATCCACAAGGCTGCATACTTTTCGGCAGGGAAATCTTTGATGGCTGGACCATTAATGGACAAGAATGATTTTTCAATTGTGTTTTTTACATAGTTAAGAAACGGTATACTATATTATTTCAATTTAATTTTCCTTGAGGGGGGTAAAAACATCCCTGGCAGAGATAGAAATATTTTTCTTTTGCCGGGTATATTCCTTTTTTGTGGGGGGATACCAAGCATCGCCCCCCCCCCCCCACCGTTAATTCGCACACTGGTTACAAATGTCTGGTTCTCGGTCTCCTGTCGTCTAAACGACTGTCTCGTTCTTCCCCTTGTCTCGTCTCGAGTTACAATTAATGACTAATCTCGTTTCTTCTAAACCCCAGTCGAATTCAGTGGCGTATTCTCCATGTTATCGCGTTTCTCGGCGGTAAACCGACTTTTCTCATAACTTTAATATATGGGAAATCGCTCGGTATATATTATGCTCCGCCCGGCTTTTCCCTCCGAGTCAGTGTTGCCAACTTAGCTCTCTTGGAGCCAGATCTGGCTTTTTCGTGCACTTGTTTGCCTGTGAACTGGGACACTGGGACGTGCCTCACTATAATGCCATCACTGGTTCCGGCCCACATAGACCAACTTCTGCCATGATTATACATTTTGCACGTGACGTGATATTGGCTGCGTCGCCCCATCCCCTCTTATATCCCCAGCTATTTTTTTTTATAGCGCCGTGTTGACGTGAAATTGGCATAATATTGTTATCAGGGAATCCTTTATTTTAGATTTCGTACGACCATGAGATGGGTGATGCCGCCGGATCTAGATGGTGAAAACTAAGAATAAATTGTCATCAATTTAGAGTTAACGTTAATAGCAGCGCCTCACCCCTTTGACAACAAACATTACTCTAGTTATGCGCATCAGGTTTGGCAACACTGCCAGGAGGCAAGGAGAAATGCATTGGGCATATGGGAGTATTTTTTTATTTGTTATCTTGGGAATATAAAACTTCCGATGGAATAGAAAATGATATCAACGGGAAGAGGGCAGTTTGAAGAAGAGATTGCCCAGCAGAAAACTCGAAACTCCCATTTGATTAGCCGTAGCTTGATGTTGAAGTTGATTCCCCATCACGAGGTCTGTGACGTCAGTTTCACAGCTGCAAACAGCGTTAGCCAGAGAAAACTGCTTGTTCCTTACTGTTTATTTGCCACGCTTGGTAGAGGCAATGCTGCTACACGAAGGAAAAATTTCCTTGATGGAAGGGAAATTTAGGTCCAATTTTCGGTAAAAAGGGAATCTTTTATGAACAATATCCAAATTGCCAGACATTTCGAAGTTATCGGATTCCTGTTTTTTGTTTATATGTGTGCATTGGTGTTTTACTTCTATTATATCTGATCTAGATGGAGTGTACAATAAATATGTACAATTGCGGAAAAAGAGATAAAATTTTCAGGATACGCCAGGGGTCCACTTCTCGTTATAGTCTCCAGGTACAAATACCTGTCTGTTGGTCGTCTCGTCTCCAATTACAAATGCGTATCTCGTTTCGTTTAAACAAAGTCTCATTCTCGTCTCGTTGAAACCATGCTCTCATATAAATACAGCAAAAGTCAAGAACTTACCGCTATATGCGAGTTTGCAAGTTCGATAACTTTCGGACACAGCTTGTACTGACAGATATAAAGTTGTCATTCCAATATTTTCCTCTAAAAATTTCCTTACACACATAATCAAAGCTTCAGCCTCATTCGAAAGATAATCCATGATACGCCTCCAAAAAGCAGTGGCGGTCTCTGGTAGACTTTTTAGACAAGTCTGAGATTAGCCTGAATTCCACGAGGCAAGGCATTGCCCAGAGCAGACAAGCAAAAAATAGCTATTGCTCTTAACTCCTCATACAAATGTGAAGGTTTAAGAAGAAAAATGGAAAGTTTGCGATAGATAGATAGATTGATTTGGTTAATTTTACTTCGCTTTTCTGTCGCTTTTGGCTAATCGCGAAATGATGATATTATAAAATTGATGAAGGGACACTCATAAAGAACACCCATGCCTTGGGCGCGATTCGACCCGGGACAGAATGCGATATATTGGTTCGGTATTCAACATGTTTTCTTTCTTAATAAACTCAGGTATGAATTCATCATGAGATTCGCAGGGTTCATTCATAAAGAAAATGGTTAGCTAATCACCGGTCGTGTACAAATCTCATTGCTACGGATAAATTCCTAAATATTAATAAACACGAATGCACCTCATTTCCGCTATATCGAGCAACAATCGTGTAGCATAACCCTTACATTACCATGTAACGGAGAGGGGAAAATGCAAGTGTGGTGGGGAGAGTTGTGTTTGAAGTGAGAGATTGCCAAGGTAAAAAGTAATGAACAGCTACATGGAGACTAGAGGCCAAAGGAGCCGAACACAGTAAACATGTACCTGCATATGCAATAATATTTGGATTCTAAAGTATGTGTGAAAAATAAAATTGATGTAGTGCGTACAACGTACAGTTCACACAAGGAAATTCAAATAAATACTAAAAAAAAAAAACACTCAAAAACTATTTATTTTTTTGCAAACCCACAGATTATCTTCACATGACTAAATGTTCGATCTGATTGGCTGTTACTACAGCATCGAGCATGGAAGGAAGTTGCAATGAGAACACGGTCTAGTCGCGGAAAATAATCTGGTGGTCAGTCCCGCGCCAGCAAGAGCAATCCTGTGGGAAATCCAGTTCCGTGTGATTCGGTATTAATCTTGGCATTCAATTCACTGTTCGCCCATCTGTAATTCAATATCTCCCCTGTCCTTCAAGGATATTCATATTTTACAGACATGAAGCGGATTTTTCAAGCACGTAGAGACTCAAATATTCCTTCCGAAAGGGGTCAGCGGAAAACACCACACGTATTGTCCATGGTACACAGCAAGGTATCACGATCCTTGGTGCCTAGTTGTCGGAGGTACAGCCGAATGGTTTGAAAGGCTAAATTGTGCTTGATTTGGTAATTTGCGGCTTCCCTAATGCGCCCGTGAACCTTGAACCGGGAGACCCATTTCTGCAGCGATTCAAATTCGACTGATCGAGAATCACGGAATGAACAAGAAGGATTTGGAAAAAATTGGAGTAATTTTCACAGATTTGATGGCAGTGGGAAAAAAACAAAAAAACCTCCATTTCTTCGATTGCCTTGATGGAGGTTAGAAAATGGCTAAGGGAGATGAGAATCTTCAGAAACTTATAGGATTTATCAGTTCCAACTCTACTAAATAATATGCAACAACTAGAAAACGCAGAGGCGCAGCCAGTGTACGTACCAGCAAAGAAGTGGATTCGCCTGGTTCCTGTTAGGGGGTGGAGGCAACACAAACTCAAGGGGACGGACGTAGTCGTTTTGTAATCAAGGAGTCCTGGGTTCGATACCCGGTGGAGGCACATAGTGCACAAAGTGGACTTATAATACCAAATCAATCAATCAATCAAGGGGGCGGACGATCGTGCCATCTGCACGTTATGCGGCGAAGAGGAGACGAGGGCTCACATCCTACATGAGTGTGTTTGGTCGGCGCCTCTCAGACAACATGGGACAGTGCAGGCGACAGGGAGGAGAGAGTAATATAACGGATGCAAACATCAAAGCCCTGGGCTCATATTTACATGCAGTTTGGAGGGAGCGCACGAAAATGCTGCAAGGGTCAGGAAAGTAAAGGATACAGAACAGGCATGATCGAGCGTGTAGTGCATAGTTGTGAAGGTAGTGACAGTGAACAATCTTAAATATTACAGTAGAAGAGAGACATATTGCCATTTATACATGTACATATACATTTTCTTTCTAAATGTTAAAGGTAAAGGTGCCCGACCCTGTGGTCGAGTGGTTAGCACATCGCGCTGCGACGCCAAGGGTCCCGGGTTCGAATCCTGGTTGGGCTTGGTTGTTTGTGAATGTCCATTCATCAATTTCACCACTCATCCTCATCTTCGCAAATTAACTAAGGGGCACAAAACGCGAAGTAAAATAAAATAAAATAAAATCAAATTAAAGGTAAAGATAAACTGCTCCCCTGTGCTTAGCACCACGCCATGAAGGCGTATAGGGGTGTGGGGGTAACGCCCCACACTTTCTTGATCCGGTCGTGAGTGGGGGTGATGTGATCAGTACCCGCCCAGGGTCTCCCCCAGGTACTCATGTTTCTCGACGCTGGGTGGGCGCCGGGGTCGCTTCCAACGTTAGAAAAGTTCCCGGATTTGAACCGGCCAGAGTTCGAACCCGGGACCTTTAGCATGGTAGCCACCGCGGCCACCACATTTTCTAAATGTTTCTGTTTATAAATGTTTCTAAATGTATGATCAATGGTGTGTATGTTTAAGGCAGGGTGTTTAACAATATTGTAGGATACGCACAGCCCAAGGGTTTGTATCAATATCATATCATATATTGATTGATTTGTTTCAATTTACTTCGCTTATCTGTCACTTTTTGCTGTTAGAGAAGATACGAATGAATGGTGATAAGATGAAAGGCATGAAGGGATAATCACAAACATATATTTGGACGACGCAACACGAGCCCCACAAAGCATTATACTGGCTGTGAGACCAGACGCCAGAGCCTCGTTAGTCCAGTCCAGGGTGTACTACAGTCTGTCCCAGGAGACTTCGGAACAAGCGAACGAAAGCAAGTCCTCTGCGCTACTGATGACCCGAAAGGGAAAGTGATTGCATGGAGGGGGTTACGCAGTTGCAGCTACCAGCAGTATACAGCACCGTGCAATGCTTTGCTCAGTCCACTCGCTTTCTCCTCTTCTCTACCGTTATGAGCGGACTCTACAAATGTTGGGGCCCAAGAAGGAATACTTGCTACGCCACTACATAACGTGGATTCGGTTAAGATTTTGGCATCTGCAAAAACATGTAATCTCAAGCTCTTTTAGGGAACTCCTCACTTTTTTCTCCTGTCTTACAATTTACCTCCTCCAACACCCATTTCTTCTTTGCATCTCTTCTCCACGCTCCTGATCGGTTCTTGCCACCTTCCCCCAACACCCAACGCTGTGATTTCTCTCCCCTGTCCCCCCTCCATCCCCTGCGGATCTAATGACGGGCATTGTTCCATCGTTCGTATCGGAATTTCAAGGCCGAGCGGAGTACGCCGTGGCATGTGTGTGGTGTTGGTTCTTTTAATGACTCTGGCCGAATTGCAGCGCCATCCTCGCGTCTTGAACAAACACCTACTGCTGTGCGAGCTGTAGACTAATTTAGATTTAGATTTAGATTTAGATTTAGATTTAGATGTATTTCTCATTCTCTTGTGCTATGCTAGCCAGCCATCAGCTGTGCGCAGTGTGCGAATTAACGGGGGGGAGGCGGTGTCGGGGATTCTCCCCACAAAAAATTCAATCCCTGGCAAAGGAAAAATATTTGTTTCCCTCCCAAGGGGGTTTTATCCCCTAAAAAAATGGAATTGATAGCATAGGTTAAAGTATACCAACTACATATATCACAAGCACAACCCTAGGACACTACCGTGTTCCAATATTAAAGCGTAATAGCGCTACGTAAATTTTACGTACATAAAGGAATCGATTTTTAACACAACCTCTACATCATGAAAACAAAATGACGATTGTTTGTGAACATTATTTTGTTTATTATAGGTTACTTATAGGTTATATTGGAGTTTCATTCTTCATTTGAAAATGTATAAACATGGATATTACAATAAATTAGGCTGGATTAAAATGAAAGAAAGACGGAGGTACAGAAAACTAGTGTTGCTATATAAGTTACTTTATACAGGAAGTCCTTTATATCTCACAGACAGATTGCTTCCCTTAGGAAACCCAGAGTTATCATACACAAGATCCCAAAGTTCCAATCTTCTGACAATTAAAACTCACAAAATTGAATTTTTTAGTAACTCTTTTACTGTATCAGTGGTTAGGGATTGGAATGCACTTTCACATGAAATGAGAAAATCAATTTCCATAGGTATCTTCAAAAGAACATTAAGACAAAGTTTTATGGAGGGATTTTTTTTGTTTTGTCAAATTAATACATGTTTAATAAATATTTGTAGTGGCCTGTTATGTATATAAACCTATGTATGAGTGTGTGTGTGTACATGTATATATATGTTTTATGTATTTCTTTGAATTACATATTTTTACCGCTGTTGGTTTGACATGAAAGGTATATGTGTGATCGTTATTTTCAATGTTTATATATGAATCAATTTATGAATATGTTCTATATTATGAACTCTTTGTATGTGGTTGAGTGTAAGAAAAGGCATGAGCCATAATCTCCGCCACAAATAAATAACAGACAAATAAATAAATTTTATGAAACGGAATATTTTAAGAGAAGGTCTTGATTGAGAAACCCGTTCATACATTAAGAATGAAGGCGAAAAGTTCGAACCATGAAAAACAAACAATAATAATATTCATAACGCTGTAAATAAGGAACGAATGTAATTTTAAAGTCTTACAAGAAAATAGTGCATGGTGGGAAGTAGGGGAGGGATTTGAGCGCAAAGCATACGTAAATTTTACGTACGGGAGTGTTCTAGGGTTTGGTGCAGTCATCAAAGATTCTCTGTCGAAAAGTATACAGCCTTGTGGACGCTGCAACTGACCAACCTCACCGTGCCGAGACAACAGCTGTCTTGCACTTAAGTTTTCATGCCGTAGTGCTGATATTTTACATGTATTAAAGTGTTCATAAGAAACTTATAGGTTAGATGGACTTTAAGTTTGGACTTGGTAATATAAATTTTGTGTACGAGTTTGGGTTTTCTTATAATATAAATATACTGCTTCTAAAATTAGTGTAAATAATATCATAAGATTTAAAACCTAGGTTATAACCAATGTTCAAAGGTACTTAGAATCTCCACGCAATAGTTTAGTTTACTCACTGGTAATATATCAATATCATTTGCATGATATTGATATGGGAGCCATTTGGCGAGAAAAATATCTCCTTATTACTTCTATAAAAGGAAATTACATACATTTTTCTTTATGGTAATTAGAAATTAAATTTTGTTATCTTCCTACATGTGGTTTATCTTCTCAATTTCAAATTAAATTCTAAAACCTGTAAAAAAAATCAAGATATTAACTTATTCCCACCACAGTAAAACATTCAGAAACAATAAAGAAAAATGTTAGAAAATACTCGTAAGTTCAGAGCCATCTATTGTTCACCATAGCAAACCATATCCCAACATAGTAGCGATTTTTTTTAAATTTATTTTATTTCAAATTATTCAATAATAAATTAAAATCAGACAATATTGTAAAAAACTATTCAAATTTGTTAATATAAAACTTCGTAGAAATTATGTCAACTTGTATTCGATTCTGGAAAGAAAAAATATCAATAAAGAATGAGGTGAAAAATTATCATGACCACTACAAAAATAAGATGGCTGAAGCCTGAAATCGAAAGATTGTAAGTAGTTTCTTATTTCTTTATCCCAGGTTGCGTTTGTGTTTTACCGAAGCAATGTGACCTGTAATATTTGTATATTACGCCTAGAGTGCTTGAAAAACGTCATAGTAACATACATTCAAATTTGCATATGCAAAGAATCTACCTAACGAAATGAAAATACAAATACATCACTGAGTGGGCATAAACCCAAAACAAAAAGCTTATCTCGCACTACATCAACTTTAGTACAGCACTTTAATTTTCATATTTCCTCCCTATCAGTACGGTACATATTTTCTCAACCATTCCATATGCGTGATTTCTTCGTCCTCTTCCTCTTTCCGTCTCTGCACTGCACCACTGCACAGAACACTCCCACTTTTTCCAGTATTTCCATATTTCGAGCACTATTTCCTTATGTAGCTTCTCATCCTACAGGACGCAGCGTCTGGCATAACAATAATTGTTCCGACCCATCGTCACCATTTTATAGTAGGTATTTGTATCTTTCTTCCTCGCTTTTTACTGTATTTTGTCTCCATCCCCACAACCTCATCCACGCCAACCTCTTTCTTGCCCCCATACACAGTGTGGTGTGGTAAAAGGTTTTCAAACCAAAGAAAAGGATAGCAAGAACTTTTAAAATTTACTGTGCACAACATATACTCCAATTTGATGTATTGAGTATTACCGAGTAGAAAACTAGAAATTTATTTATTTATTTGTCTCTTATTTATTTGGGCGGAGATTAAGGCTCGTGCCTTTTCTTACACTCAACCACATACAAAAGTTCATAATATAGAACATATTCATAAATTGATTCATATCTAAACATTGCAAATAACGATCACACATATACATTTCATGTCAAACCAATAGCGGTAAAAATATGTAATTCAAAGAAATGCATAATATATATATATATATATATATACATGTACACACACTCATACATAGGTTTAAATACATAACAGGCCACTACAAATATTTATTAAACATGTATTAATTTGACAAATCAAAAAAAAATTACTCCATAACACTTTCTCTTAATCTTCTTTTGAAGATACCTATGGAAATTGATTTTCTCATTTTATGTGAAAGTTTATTCCAGTCTCTAACCACTGATACAGTAAAAGAGTTAATAAAAAAATCAGTTTTGTGAGTTTTAATTGTCAGAAGATTGGAACTTTGGGATCTTGTGTGTGATAACTCTGGGTTTCCTAAGGGAAGCAATCTGTCTGTGAGATATAAAGGACTTCCTGTATAAAGTAACTTATATAGCAACACTAGTTTTCTGTACCTACGTGTTTCTTTCATTTTAATCCAGTCTAATTTATTATAATATTCAGTTAAGTGGTCATACCTCTTAAGGTTAAATATATATCTTATGCATGAGTTATGAATTTTTTTGAATTCTCATTGCCAGCATTTCATTACAATCAGCATATACACTATCCCAATAGTCAAGGTGTGAGAGGACCAAAGCTTGTACCAGTCGTTCTTTAATAACAGGAGGAATAATTTTTTTTGATTTGTATAATAGATGTAAGGAGGCATAGGCTTTCTTACATATATTATTAATGTGTTCAGACCAGGTCAGGTTTGTATCTATAACCACCCGTAGATTATTTACAGATTTAGAAAATGGTATGCATGCACCGTTTAGTTATACAGTTGGCATATTAGCAGAATTCATACGTGCTAAAAGCTGACGTGATCCAATTAATATGCATTGTGATTTATTGGAATTTATATATAACCCATGACGGGCAGCCCAATTATTAATATTTGACAGTTCCATGTTCATCAGCTCAATTCCACGTGAAAATTCGACAATGAAATTGTATACAATTATTGCATATTAGGAAAAGGGGCCATGCTTTTAACTACTTTGTTCTATATATCTCCCAGAATTAGTGGTTGCTTGCATTTGCTAGCCCTACTTTCTTGTTGCACTTTTTTTTGGGGGGGGGGGGCTGGTTGTAGTAATATATTAATTAATATATTACCAATTTGTACTATAATTATGTATTATTTACACTGTAACTGTTGTTCATTTTCAGAATAAATGAGGCTTTGTTAATCACTAGTCAGTTCACACCAAGAGACACTCCCGATATGAAGGTGCTTCCCTTCCCTACCAATTAGTGTCCAGGTTCTCTTCTCAATAATTCTAAAACTTGGTTAAATGGAATTCTAAGTGTGAGTGTTTAGGAGAGTGATCTTCTTCCATGTTCATGTATATTACTTGCTCTAATCATTTAGTCTGGAATTTTGTTTGTACGATATTGTAGACTGATAAATTACCAGACTGCACGTACGTGTGTGCATGTTAACGTAAACTTAATAATACACAAGAACAATTCAGCAGTACACAATTACTTCGTAATGACGGGAAAAATTAGTTTCCTGAGTTAGCAAGAGAACCTCAATAATTACATTCTTCCTTGCATTTAGCGTTACTTTGTCGTTGCAAGTGTTTACATGCTTGTTTGCGTGACAACTGACGCTACGGAAGGGGCAAATGATTAAATATAGTGACATCTATCGAGAACAAAGGGAACTATTCCCAAGGGAAATATTAGCGAAAATATTTAATGACCTTAAAAGCCCATGTGAGTGTGAAGAGTAATAGCATTAATCAGTCTTCAGCTCTGTTGGTGTAACTGCTATGGCAACCGATAAAATGCACAGAGAGTTACTGGAGTAGTTAATCGATCAGTCGCGAAAGTGCTGCCACCTGCAATTTTCCCCGCAGAAAGCCTACATTTACAGGCTTCCATGATTGTAGAATATGTACATCCCGTAACAGAATGACCTTGAGCAAGTGCGATTGCTCGGGAAGAGGAGGGTGAAACGTTTGTAGACATGCAATCGAGCCCCGAGGAGGAAAAAAATAAATTACGCCTCGGGATGAACATGTTATATTAGTTAGATCCGCCAAACAGATGGTGCCAGTGTGCATAGATTTTCCTCTTTCTTTTCTTAAAACGATGTGCAAGGGAGCTGACATTTTATCACCTGCTTCTGTTGCATTAGTCTTTGGCCTGCCCACTTTTGTGCTCTCAGTGTGCGTTTTGGACACTCGTGTTCGCCTAAGGGTAGTCTGCCCAGCTTGCAGGCAATGTAAAATAAATCGATACAGAAGCTAAATTACCTAGAAGCCATCTGTTTTTCAGTCCCCTTATATCCTGATAAGAAAGCGCTACCATGTTCCACTTAGGAACGGTTTAGAAGTGGTTTCACAATTACGAATATTATCCTATTACTTTTTTTGATAAATTGATTGATCGAAGTAAAAATTGCAACATATCTTATATTCTGTTATATTTCTTTCAATTCTCATGCGAAAATGTTATCAAAATCTATGAATTGCAAGTGTGGATCTACGATTCCTAAAGTGTATTCTCTTTTGGATATTCCCATAATGTTCTTTCTATCACATTCATTCCACATAAATCCAAATTATTGTGGGGTTAGTTCTCTCTGCTATGAAGATTTTAAGTGTATTTGTGTAAGGCTTGTCAACCCCCCCTTAAAGTTGTTGGTTGTAAAATAAACTTACTTTCAACTCATTCAAAAATGTGTTTTCAGAAGTAGTTTAATACGTATGAATGGTATGGCACCATAGAGGTAATGTCTTCTCTGGCACATTGCAACATGCCTTTGAGGCGCATAAGGGAGTCGAGGTAGGGACCCACGCAATCACAATCTCGGCCATTGTACAGACGATGCAATCAGCACCACACTCCGGACGTCTTTAACTCCTTCCACGGTTGCCCCAGGTACCCATTTATTGGATGCTGGGTGATCCCCAAAACAAGGACATTGCTGGAAAAATTACCACCTGCAATCTCCCAATTAGAGAATCGAACAGGGATATCCCGCGTGGCAGTCAAACGTCCTATCTATTAGTTTATGTATTGTAAGAAGACAGTTATTGTACTGACCTTTCTTTTCGCTGAAATGTTACTTACGATATATTTCATTGTTCTGAGTGTTCTATTCAGTTTCAGCATGAACAACAAGTAAAGAACAAACATCCATGTCTTGCCAGGATTAGAAGGAAGGAGCCGTCGAGTCGCACCGAGGTGGGCTTACCACTTCAGCACTGAGGTCGGCACCGATTGGACCACAGAGGCTGTAATTTTTATATATAAATACACAGCGGCGGCTCAAGGGGTAGAGCCGCCGTTCCATGGCACTACCCTCAGAAGAAACGCATACGTCGCCAAGTAAAGTTAAATGAATACATTGATAGTTTACAGACAAGGAGATTCGAATCTTGCAATCGGTAGCTGACGTGACGACCACCCCAACCTCCTCACTGCATCGCCAGCTGTTTCGTTCGTACCCTCGCGAGGCAACAGTTTGTGCCGCCGAAGAGCTGGCCTAACCCATGGACCTAACCAAGTTGACACACGTGCAGAGGGTTGAAGAAGTCTCAGCGAGGAACATTTTCACCATAAGCCATGAACAAAGTGGCAGGGGGCGGGGTTAGCCCATAAGAAACTGTGCCCGTTTTCGCCTGGTCTGGCGAGGGAACTTTCGCAGTGTTGACACGACACAGTTGCCACCTTCAGGAAAAAGTCGCTAAATACGACTGGTTTGTAAGACCCGTTGGGGAAGTAATTTCTGCCTACTTTTGGAGAAACGAACCTAATATTTTTCCAAAGTTAAATGAACATTTTTGATAATAGATAGATGCACCAAGAGGGCCATTCAGATTTTTTTTAAAAATATAAAAGTAAAAATTCCTATGATGATGCGAGTTTCCTTTGGCATTTCGACAGGGGAAGAAGGAGAGAGAGAGAGAGAGATAGGTTCCATGACAGATGACAGTTGGGCAAGACCGATAGTCTCCCCCTTAAGTACGCCATTGAAATATTATTTCCATAAACTAATAGCTTATATTCATACTTAGTCTCATTTCGTTTCAGATTATGAAAAATGCAACAGCCTTTCTACAAAGTTCAACTGCTTGAAAAAGTGTTCTTCTCAAGGCATGTTGCATAAGATGTTAAATTTTTCATGTTCGTCACAAGTTACCTGTTACGAAACTTTGTTTCTGAAGGTTTTCCAGCTCTAAATTTGCAACACTGTGCCAAGTGTGGTGCAAAACAAGGTTAAGGTTGGTCTTGAAACTACCCAGTATGAGTGCAACAGAACGTTACTTTAGGTGTTAATGCTGAATTGGAGTTGTTCACGCCATCTTCAAATTTCTTGCTGCATACCGTTGGCTGTCAGACAACACAAACCGCGCTTTCTAGATTCCACCGGTGAAGCGTTCCGTATTTCGCCGGTGCGCACCAAAGCTTTCAACAAGTTAAACCATGACGTCATCATTTTACACCGGCTTCCAGGCTGGTGCGGCTGGTGTATCAAAATGGCGTGGTCTGCACTAAAATGTTCTGTGTCATGATATGCGTTCTGTAGGCAGTAGTACTGAATGTCTTGCACGCAAAGTGAAATAAGTATGCCGATGCATCAAAACATGCTTCCGTCTTCTACTGCAACATGTAGGAAAGCATCCATTCGCAATATTCGATATTTTTACATAAGAATACCACTTAAATTCGTAGTGCACATACAAATTATGTCGTTAAGTGAAAATATATAATATTCATGAAATATCTTCTTTTAGTTCATCTACAATGACTCAGGTCGCATTTCTTTTGACAAAACCCCGACGACTGACAATCATCACAACATCACAAGTTTCCAAGTTTCAAAATTATGGAGTCTGCCTTCGGAGCCAAGACATCATTACAAGGTGAGGGCCTCGGCTTGATCCATTGTTATGCATCCCTTTCACGAAAGTTTCATTCAGAACAATTGTTGCAGTCACGCTTTTGTTGTTACTCCCACAGTGCGTCATACGATTGTCTCTTGCTGTCCTTTACGACGGTACACCCAAACTTGAACTTGGCGGAAAGGGTGTGTCCCGTGCCAATTCTCTGAGGGAAAACAATGTGGGCTTCAGACAACTCAAAGGATGAGAGGAATATAGGGAAACGGAACACCTCAAAATATAGATGAGGATGAATCTACCATCAAACTTCTTCGACAATAGAATATATTTATCGTTAATATTTAACAGTTTATCTGTTAATTCAGAAAAACGAGACGCAACCGTTTTTTACTTAAATTTGAATACACTTATCATTGTTATTTAAATTTCAGTCCATTTATCACCATGAAAACCGTTTGCTGTCCGTTAGTTTAATAATTCTGAGATGTATTGAAGTGATAGTGAAACGGAGACTGTCACAATGTAGCAGACGGTTCCACTTTTTGCACTCTCCTCCACATTTTGTGATTTGATTTGTTTTATTTTACTTCGCTTTTTTCTGCCACTTTTGGCTAATTTGCGAAGATGAGGATGAGTGACGATATGATGAAATTGATGAATGGACACTCACAAATATCCATGCCCAGGCCAGGATTCGAACCCGGGACCCCTGGCGTCGTAGCGCGACGTGCTAACCACTCCTATACAGGGGCCGGCTCCTCCATATTTTGTGGCGCATCTTTAATTAAAATACATTAAAACTTATATTGTCTTAACGTTTATGAATTAGTCTGTAACTTTAATTCCAAACAATTCCCTCTCACTTAATTTATTAAAAAGTTACAAGGTAAAAACTGTAATAAGTACTACGAAAGTTCAATTTTTTAGTGTTTTTTTTTAATTATGGCAAAACCACTGACGTTAGCGAAAAAGGAAACAGAACCTTTTATATAACACAGCTAATGAGAATGAAGACTAAGAAACAAAGATTTGCTTTATTTTACTTCGCTTTTTATGCCACTTTTGGTTACTTTGCGAAGATGGGGATGAGTGATGATGTGATGAAATTGATGAATGGACACTTACAAACATCCTCCCAGGTCAGGATTCGAACCCGGGACTAAGAAAAGAAGAGTATCTGCTTATGACCATTAGTTACGGTGTAGGTCAGGAACTAAGAGTCAGTGAATGTGAGATTTTGAGGGGACACCGGGCGAAGAGGCGGAAACTTTGAGGATTTTGCACTCATAGTGGTGGTGTCCAACAACTGACCAAAATGTAGCTTTAACGTAATTATTCCCGACCATTGATGTTTTTTCCCCCTTTATTGAATAGGCTATATTGTCAGACCGCTGCAGGCAAGACTAGCTCGAGATGATGAATCTACCCGCTATAGGTGAAATAGGTAGAAACACGCACGAAAATATTGCAGGTTTCAGACCAGTTTCTTTGTGTGCGTTCGGTTATTTTGTTTATTATCTCTCGTTTTGGTATGTTTGTAACTCCCCTATTAACGTATTTTGACGGCGATGTCACTACGTTCAGCAGCAGACTATTTTCACGGAACCTGTTTCGCTTATCCCGCCCCTACCTTGCAATTGGACTCGCCCTAGTCAGCGCATGCGCACTTGCCTCGAAGTTTGCATCCAAGGCAGGACTTTACAGCAGTTTACAAAATACTGGAAAGGTCTCGTCTCAATTTCTAAGGGAGTCTTCACACCGAAGCAACACACGACACGTGTCGAACGCAGGCTTGTGCGGTCTTTCTTGTCGCTGCGGTGTGGAGCGTCGCTCATGATGGACTTATACACAAGTGACATGTGTCGCTTCGGTCTGAAATGGTTTCGGTCCAATGGCGCAACCGCAGGGGGCAGGGGGGCATTGCCCCCCCCCCCCCAAACCTTGGACCGAAGTGAGTTCAAGGGGGCAAACATTGACAGCCAAGTGTACCTGCAGGGGACAATTACCGCCCACAACTTCAAATTTTATGCAATTAAAAATACTTTTCGGAAAATTTTCTTGCTCGCTTCGCTGGCCATGCCTGTTTTCTTAGTCTTGTCAAGTTCAGGACCGTAGCTAGGGGGCGGTGGGAGTTGGTCCTGGGCGCCTAATGATCTAAATTAAAATAAGAGAGAATGCATTAGCGTCCCGTGAAATTATTTGTGCCCTATTAAATCAATATTGATTTCAGCCTGCAAATAAAATGGATCCAAAAATTTTCTTGCTCGCTTCGCTCGTAATTTATCATTGTTCTCTGTAATGCATTGTAAATTACCAGACAGACAAATAAGACATGTCTTAATTGATTTTGTTTTAAGTGCATGAGTAATTGTTTTGAGGCGAGGGAGCAAATTAACCAAAAGTGGCACAAGAAGCGAAGTAAAATAAAGCAAATCAATTATAACAATAACAGAACAATAATAATGTTATAATAATAACATTATTATTATTATTAGCATTATTATTATTTGTCGTATGTGTGGCGCTTATTGCGTAAACAGTCTGTATTGTTTATAAGACCTTGGAAGTTGTCAAGATGTTGTTAAAAACAGATGGTGTTTGGTCTTGTATAAATGGCGTTCATTATAGTTTGTTGAATGGAATTTTGTGATCAATTAAATAATGTTGATTTATGCGTGCATATCATTTATAATGTATTCGACACCTTGTGTGAGATCTGCGTGTGTTCCAAATACACAACAGATGTATTAAATGGCGACGACAAAAATATTTAACGGCGTAGTACAGATTTAGGTGAGTTTTGTCTATGATTAATTGGGTTTAATCGTTGCTGTAGGCATCATGTCGTATGTGCCAGGATTTGACAAATATGATCCAGATGAAGGAACCATTAACTCTTATTTGGAAAGATATGATAATTATTGCCGAGTTTTCAACATATCTGAGGAAAGCAAAGTTCCTAGATTCATATCTGTAATTGGCGCCAAACCTTATGAAGTGTTACGCGAGTTGTTCTCTCCAATACTACCAGAGAAGAAATCGTTCAAAGAAATTTCTGATAGGCTCATTTCTTATTACAATCCAAGTAGTAATTTTATTGTGCAACGCCTAAAGTTAAGAAAATGTACGCAATTGGATGTGGAGAAGGTTGAAGATTTTACAAGAAGGCTCCGAAAGATAGGTGAAGCATGTGGATATGGGAGTTTTTACCTATTGCATTGTTTGACACGTTCGTGAGCGGTTTAAGGTCTGACGTTATTAGGAACAAAATAATAGCAGAAAATATCACGGAATTATACAGGGTGTCCCACGAACGGCGCAACTGGGAATTAAGAGTGGCGTTACTTTGTAACCGAAACCTGTACATACATAAGTCATACACCAAATGTTATCCCTGTCCAAGTAGATATTTTTAAACATAGAAACAACAAACGGGGTGCAGTGTTGTAAAGTTGATAAAGAAGAAATCGTGGATCAGGCATCCAAACTTCAATCGTCACAACATGTGATCAACGATTCGGAAAATGATATAGAAGTGTGTACAAGGGAACTAGATTCCAACATTAACCAGCGCTCATATTTAGTAGAAATTAGTATAAATGATCATGAATCCAAGTTTGAGATTGACACTGGATCCTATGCATCTGTTGCTAGTAAAGATTTTTATCAAAAGTTTCTGCAAAATGTACAAATGTCTGAACCTAACTGTACATTGAAAGGTGCTGGTAATAATGTGATACCTTTACTGGGAAAAGTTAATGTGAATGTTGCGTGGAGAAATCAGTTCTATCGTCTAGATTTGTACATAATTAACTGTCATTTAGAATATCCGCTTTCACTTACATTTGGCAACACTGTATAATTAACAACTGGGTCATTCCACGTCAATTCATCCAGGCCATGTCACCCACCATCACCGATTCTGATGAAATTCGGTATGATTATAGAACTTTTGAAGCTGATTACAAAAATGACAACTTTTTTAAAATTGGTCAAGGGGTTCAGAAGTTACGAGCTTTTTAAGAACTCCCTGTACGCCAGATGCAGCTCCAATTTGAATGACACGCATTAGGTTATAAACGATCGTATCTTCCCTCGGGTTTGCCGTAGAAACTTCAAGTTTGTTTTCTTTTGTTCAGAATAGTATAAGCTTTCATTTAAATAACGTTTCAGATGAATGCATCAATAAACATGTATTTTTATATATAGTTTTATGTATTTTTTTAGAAAAATAAATGACTAACTTCAAGAGAGAATTTCATGCAATGCCCCCCCTTCAATTTCCCCCCAATTTTATATGTAGCTAGCTCAGAGTGTGTACTAATGCCTGATGGAAAAATTGGGATGGGCGGTTCAGAGACAGGGTGATAAAAAAATAATTTGCATAAAATGACATTAAAAGTAAATCTTATTAAAAATGCTTATGTATTTAGCACAAAGCCTGAAGTACATTATGTTTCAAGATACAATATTCAAAATTTATGTTCACTATGTGTGAATGTAAGCATAGGCGTAACCTGGTGGGGGCAAAGGGAAGCTCTTGCCCTCTCCCAAATTTATATATTAATTTAAAATTTGCAAGTAATAATTACAGTGGAACCCCGATTTAAGTTCCTCGATTTTACATTTTCCTTCATTTTGCATTAAATCGTGGTGGTCCCAACATAGCAAATTGTTTAGAAATTTTCCAAGATTTTACATTTTCCCTTGTATTAAGTTTTTTCAGCTTGGTCTCGTGGATAACTTAAAATCAACATTCCACTGTAAATTAGTTTCAACAGTCTTAATTTTTTTTTTAAAAAAAAAATATTATATAATTATATATATAATCATCATTATTAACATTCCAAGTATAGCAAATTTATCTTCGAGAACATTATTTTTGTGCATTTTATCTCAATATGGAAGTTCTTTTTTGGCTACTCTTCATGGGGATACGTAATATGAAGTAAGAATTAATACTACACATTTGAACTGATTGAAGTTTATTGAAATGGAGCATTTTCGCCACATACCACAGAAAATATCCTTGTGACGGGATGGTTGGAACAGTAAAAATACTTGTATAGACTTCTATAGTATAAAGCAACAAGTACGGCAATTATGTACCAATTCCGTAGAAATAGTATTCAAGGCATAAATTTCTTAGTAATCATCTAGGGTGAAATGACAACAACCCACAGTACAATGTGTCAGTGATTGCAAAGTACTACAACAGTACCAGGAAGTATGCACTAATTTGAATTTACAGGTTCCGTAAGTTACTTTTTACAAGTAACTAAGTTACAGTCAATTATTAAAAAAGTTAGTTATTGTTACTGGTACTTGAAAGTAACTGAGTTTCTTTTACAGTTACTGTAACAGTAACGTACTGTTAATGATCATTGATTTGTGTAAAAGTTACACAATATTAATGATCATGAAGACTTCCGTGTTTTACTTATGTTTCTAGTACATAATATGCATTCATATATTTACATTATTACTGCTAATAAATGATGGAAAACACAGTCAGCTTTGCTTGAACGATTATAATTAAAAAATCATTTGTATGCTGACCACGTTATTTTGAATATGGCGTAATTGATTCCACTTGCACCTATTTCTTTCTCCTCCATTCCAAGTTCAACAAGATCCAAAGACCCACTTCCTCGACAATGACTTTTTCCTAGCTGGACAACAACATTCCAAACGAACGCAGCAGTCTAGCAAAAACAATGGAGTTTTCACATACAATTAGAAATGAATTACAGTAACGCGTAAAGGTAAAGGTAAAGTGCTCCTCTGTGCTTAGCACCACGCCATGAAGGCGTATAGGGGGTGTGGGGGTAACGCCCCACACTTTTTTGATCCGGTCGTGAGTGGGGGTGATGTGATCAGCATCACGCCCCACACTTTCTTGATCCGGTCGGGAGTGGGGGTGATGTGATCAGCATCACGCCCCTGACCGCCTTTACACCCCAGGGTTTCCCCCAGGTACCCATGTTATTCGACGCTGGGTGGGCGCCAGGGCCGCTTCCAACGTTAGAAAAGTTCCCACATTTGAACCGGCCAGGGATCGAACCCGGAACCTTGAGCATGGTAGTCAGACGAGTTGGGATGTTCTAAATTTAGCATGCAACAAAGCATAGCTTCCTTGCCAGCAATTCCAAGAAAATCCTTTCACGTACATCCGCAGAAGGTACATATTTTATTTTTATAGTCTGGAACAGAATTGTCCAATTTAACTATTTCCCTACTGCAAAAAGTAACTCTGTTACCATTGTTAATGTTACAGGTACTTACTTTTAAAAGTAGCTAGTTACAGTTAGAATTTCTAAATAAAAAGTAACTGTACTTGTAACTTTGTACCTATTTACTTCGAAACACTAGTTGTTTAACAGTCAGAGCAAAAATAGTACTATCTTAATGGGTGTCACTTGGAAACTATCTTCGGATTGGGATAATCACAAAGTTTTCCATCGCATAAAAATAGTGTCCATATTCGTTCGTTCCTCAAGTGCCAGGAGGATCACAAAATATATTTAACTTGTAAATTTTAATTAATATATAAATTTGGGAGAGGGCAAGAGCTTCCCTTTGCCCCCACCAGGTTACGCCTATGCTTACATTCACACATAGTGAACATAAATTTTGAATATTGTATCATGAAACATAATGTACTTCAGGCTTTGTGCTAAATACATAAGCATTTTTAATAAGATTTACTTTTAATGTCATTTTATGCAAATTATTTTTTTATCACCCTGTCTCTGAACCGCCCATCCCAATTTTTCCATCAGGCATTAGTACACACTCTGAGCTAGCTACGTATAAAATTGGGGGGAAATTGAAGGGGGGGCATTGCATGAAATTCTCTCTTGAAGTTAGTCATTTATTTTTCTAAAAAAATACATAAAACTATATATAAAAATACATGTTTATTGATGCATTCATCTGAAACGTTATTTAAATGAAAGCTTATACTATTCTGAACAAAAGAAAACAAACTTGAAGTTTCTACGGCAAACCCGAGGGAAGATACGATCGTTTATAACCTAATGCGTGTCATTCAAATTGGAGCTGCATCTGGCGTACAGGGAGTTCTTAAAAAGCTCGTAACTTCTGAACCCCTTGACCAATTTTTAAAAAGTTGTTATTTTTCTAATCAGCTTCAAAAGTTCTATAAGTATACCGAATTTCATCAAAATCGGGGATGGTGGGTGACATTTTCACAAAATTCTGGATGATTTGACATGGAATGACCCAACTGCTATTCATATCTATGCTTCTTTCTGCTTCATGTATTGAATCTTCAAACATCAAGTTGCCTAATTCTTCCTTCAGTAACGGACAACTCTCCAAATGTATTTCTCACATCATGAGGGAGTATTTTAAACAACAATTGGTCACAATAACCTTATTAAATAATGTTGATTTATGCGTGCATATCATTTATAATGTATTCGACACCTTGTGTGAGATCTGCGTGTGTTCCAAATACACAACATTATTAAAATTATTATTGTTGTTGTTATTATTGTTATTATTATTATTATTATTATTATTATTGGTACGTTTATCCTGGTACTTGACCCCCCCCCAGACAAAATTTCGTGGTTGCACCTCTGCTTCGGTCACATTATGTTACCATCACTGCTGCTCCGTAACCGGAGATCTAATCTGTTTATCCATCAGAATACCGTGCGAACAGAGTTGTTTGTCGAAAGATGGAAATAGTGTGAAATTTCATGAATAATTCCCACTCTCTCACAGACACATGAATAATGCCCTTAGTTCTGCCAGTGAAATATGTGTGGAACCTCAGGAGGAACGAGGCAGTTTTATTCATCTCTTCTGGAATTTCAATTTTCCCATGACCAGAGTTGCAAATCAAATAGAAAAGAGGTAGAGTTGTCTTCATCACAATAAAATTAGCAACATTCCTGTTGGAATCCCTTGTGCGCGGTGCGGGGCAAATTGATGTGGGAAGAAGATTCCATTGTGAGGCAAATCTTCCACTCCATTGTAGATGGCGCTAACAAGATGCCCAAACGTGGAATATAAAGAGTAATACACGCTCTTATGAGGAATTTATCAGAACAAATGCGTACCTTTGTGCTTCTTTCTCTGACTGAATGTCCGTATTCTTACCGAGGAGAGCTTGAATAACCAATACATAGAGACTATATTTTTTTGGCGATTTGTTAAACCACGCATAATTTTGTAGCTGGACATTTAAAATGCAAGGATTAAAACAGACACTTTCAAGTGTTATGACGTCAATTCTAGTACATTGGGCAATTAGGTAACTTCACTGGTTATTGACTAACCTGTAGATGTTCTGTTAATAAGAAATGTTGGTTTTAGATGTTGGTATGTGCGGGGTAAGGTTGTAGACGTTGTGTGGATGGATTTTTCTTCGTGATGACGTCACAACGGTAGAAGGTGAATTTATCCATGAAACGAATATGAAATCTATGCGCTAGTTTGCACTATGGAGATAGAAAAATGTCAGACAGTTTCTGGCTTCAGATACATTTAATGTACTTATTACACTCCGGGATGCGGAGTGTAAGGAGTGACCTAGTATGGCACCCATAAGTCAAACTCACTTCCCGTTACACCCCGGTAACTGCACCAACGAGGCTCTGACACCTGGACCCACTTCCAGGATAAACTTCTATGGCAGTGGTTCCCAAAGTATGCGTCGCGGGGCCTGTAGCTGGCTTACAAGGGCGCCGTGAAATGTTCCAATATTTTCACTGAAATGACTTATTTGTTAGTCCACATGTGGTTTTAGTACTTTTTACACATAAAATGTTTCTGAATTTGAAATATGTGTTTGTTTTTTAACTTAAGGGCATGCGGAACAGTCTCCATGGGGCTCTTCCCTCGTGGCGGTGTTGCTAACTTAGCTCTCTTGGAGCCAGATCTGGCTCTTTCGTGCACTCGTTTGACTGTGAACTGGGGCGCCTGCCCCCGTGCCCCACTATTGTTACGTACCCAATAGGACCAAGTAATGTGAATAGTTTGCCAAAGACGAATAGAGATGGCAGCACCAGGCGTGCAAGGTTAAGAATTGGCATAATATATGTGAATAATTTTATAAATAAGAACAAAGCAAATTGGAAAGATGAAAAACAATAGAATATATTATAAGAAGACAAAAAATAAATATGAAAGAAGTAAATTAATAGATATATTTTATAAATCAAATCAGTGATCACATGTAAGTTAATATGAAAATTAAGGAAGTCAAAGCACTAATACAAGTTTGTGTCTGAACAGATATTGCATCTGTATGATTGATTTACCATTCCTATAGGGGAAATTTTGTTTACATCAGTGGCGAGCGCGTTCTGATCGGCGCCCCACAGCACTTTTTGGTTGCGCGGTTTAACCATAGCACCTACTTGGATGCGCGTGTAAATCGTTTGCACCAAGTATACACTCTGTTGTACAATTAACTGCAAATGAATTAGGAGAAAAAAGATTTTCTCGACGAAAAATGAGTTGGCAATGCTGCGAACACCGAGGCAATCTTGATAAGACGCTTGAGGAGCGTCGAGCAAACTTTCCTGAAAAGCACAACTCAACTCCAGTATCGAAGGTCATGCTACACGTGGATTGGCAACTTTCGGGGGCATGCTGTCTGTCTACACAATTCTCCACAAATGCCTGTTTGAAGATGAACCTTCTGCTCGCATTTTATTTTTCCAATGTAGTTCTGACGTAGTTATTTTACAATTATTTGTATTTGTTCTTATTTTATGTCACCTTTACAATTAATCGAAAATATGAAGATGGATGATAATGAGATTAAATTGATGAAGATACACTTAAAAAAGAGATTGCCAGACCAGGACTCGAACCCGGAACCAAAAGCGGATAAGGTGGGGAGACGGTCAATAACTCCCGGCCATGAACTAGAGTATAAAATTTGTAATTGCTCAGGAGAATTTTTTGTTCTGTTCATGACTAATACCTGCTTTCGGACACTTAATTTATAAGTGACACTCTTCGTTCGGTGGGAACAAGCCAAGTATTGTTTGAGAAGAGCGACACATCTCGTTCATATACTAGATACAATCATGGACTATACTTGAAATGTGACGTGCTAAACAATACTTTCGGAGATCAGTTGGACATAGCAATTTTGATATACAAGTTGCATTTTCTCTACTTATTCATTATGCCTCAGATAATCTCGCAACAACGCAAAATGTTTTAATTGACTCGAATTCACAATGACTAATATATACTGGACCTACATATTTTAAATGCAAAATCTAGGTGACGAAAATATGCCTCAACACGAAATGAAAATGCAATATTCATTCAATACACTAAAAAAGCTAACCAAAGCAGACTTTTAACAACATTACGCACGTAACGTTTCCATCCTCTAACAGGGTTTTTGTTGGAGTAAGATTCACATGGCGTAATAGGATTATCATTCACTACAAGGCAATAGCTATAAACGTGAGATAAACCTGAAATGAGGGTTTAGAATTCACCATAAGAGAAATGCGGCAGGTAAAACAAAACACATATGTAAGGAAGAGGTGTGTAAGTGTAAGTTTCTATGTGAAAATTGACTGAGTGGTAGCACTAGACGATTTTACGTCAGGGATCCTAGGTTCGAATACCGGTCTGGGCATTGGTGGTGTTTCTATTTATTTCATCTTCACTCATCTTCGTCGTCGCGATTGCCTAAAAGTGGAAGAAAAGCGACGCTAAAAAAAATGAAAAACATATGTAAAAATTAGAAGGTTAATTAAGAGCTGACAGATAAAATATACGCTATGAGCGATGTTCAATAGAAGTTCTGTTAAGATGTCAAACCTGTAAGAAGCAAATAGCAAAGTTGTGTGAAGGATTGAAGATAAGCTTCGATAACATGCTCACCTGGATTGTCTTGAGCTGAACCAGTAAATGGGCGATGTTTAATCCCCAAGGCCATTCTACAAAACGAATGCCAAAAGAGGTTCGTGTGTGGATTTGGTCAGCATGAAATTGTTGGGTGATGATACGTGAATGGTATTTTTTCGGTTTTCGTTATTTTACGTTGCTTTTCTACCTCTGGATCTTGAATGACGAATAAATTAATTTGGTGAACTGATAAACACAAAAAAAGCCAACCCCGTGGCTAATTGGTTAGCGCACGCGCTTCGAAGTAAGGTGAGGATGTGTCATTGTCTGCATCCCACTTCCATCTATCACATCTTCAACCTTCATCATTGCGATTATCCGAGACTGGTAGAACAGAAATAACAAAAATATCATCCTCGGTGTCGATTTCAAAGTTTGAAGAATTGCTCTTTCTGCATTCAATAGCGGCTCTAGATTGTGACAGTGATGTGAAATGCTTCTGATTTTATAAGAAATAGTAAAACGAGAAGCGCGATAGATATTCCTCTATTTTTAATTTTCACTAAAACTATTTTCCCCGACTGTGGTGATAATTAATTCTATGTAGTATGAGAAATATACTTTAAAGTAATTTGCTTATGCAACTGATTAAGAGAGCCTCCACGATGGCGCAAGGAAATCGTCGCCGCATTGTAATCAAGGAGTTCTTGGTTCGATGCCCGGTGGAGGCACATAGTGATTCGGATTCTAGTTTAAACTGTAGATCCCGTTCCGGTTTGCCTATTTGTGCATAAAACTCAGACTCAGAATGATTAAAGACTTTTCGAAATATTCTGTCTGTATCGGAATGGCAAATTTCTTCAGAACGAAAATGAATTCGTAATGCAATAATACGCACAGCCCCTCTAATTACCCACTGCCATTCAACACGCTACTATTCGTAAATTCGGAATTATTATTTGAGGGTTCATATTCTGGCATCTGAAAAAGGGACACTTTTCCCCAAAAGTTTCAGGGTTGTTAACATTTAGGCTACTACTTAAGGATATTTTTGTTAAGCTCCTGGGACCTGAGGAACAAAAATATAGATCTTTTAAAATGATTTCTCAAATTAAATGTAAAAATTATGCAGCACACTAGCCCAGGGACGCTATAGGCTTATTCATGTGATGGAAAGATTGTCTTTTCCGCCCCCCCCCCCCTCCCTCACCAAGCTGTATATTCCATTGACTTAGATTCGAGTGTTAATATTGGTTATGATTATTGGTAAGGTGATAAGGGGTTACATCATTCATTGAAACTTACGTAACTATGCTATTGGTTATACAGCATAAACAATAATAATGACAATTATCGTGCCTAGCATTCTGATTACTCTACTGGGAAGATAATTTACACCTGTAAGTTTTCCGAAACAAATACACATTTCACTTCGTATGACAAGAATCAGCGATGAAATTTCGTAAGTAGAAATTCAGTAGCATTAGTTTACCTTAACTTTCGCAAGATATGAAAAATTCCGTTTTTGAATTGTTGGATCGTAATGTCGTGACCATCCCTGATATTTTCCTTGCATATCAACGATATTTTTTTTTAAAAATAGGGTTAGCAACTCTTAATTGAAGACCAAGTGAATGACTTGCTATGTGGTAGTCGGAAACCTGGCCAGGACGAGCAATTGTTCATTGGAGCTAAGGAGGCAAGATGCCCTACACGTCTGAAGCTACTCGTGGCCGCATAATTTTCATGTTCGAATGTGGCCGCACAATTTCCGATATCGCAATAGCCATTGGAAGGCATGAAAATGTTGTTCGTCATTGGATAGAGAGTTTTCAACATGAAGGAGAAGAGGGCCTGAAAACAAGAAGGAAAACAGGGCGCCGCAGAGTGACATCGGGAGAGCAAGATGCTGCTATTGTGGAACACATTGCATATCATCCATTTTCTCCAGCCAGTATTGTTGCCAGACATTTACAACTGCAGTGTTCAAGTGATACACTACGAAGGCGTCTACAAGCTGCGGGGATACGGCACAGAACACGAGCGAAGAAAGTGCAACTCACAGCGCAACACGTAAATGCTCGTCTTGGGTTCGCTTTACAATATCTACCCATGACAAATGACTTTTGGGAAACAGTAATTTGGACTGACGAGAAAGTGTTTTGTTCTGATGAAGCTGGCTAGAAGGTTGAAACATTACGTTAGTTTATGTTTTTAATAAAATAAATTACTGCCTTGGTCAGCATATTTAGTTTTTCATAATCATGGAAACAAGGCTTAATGGTGTTATAATTTGTGGCGACCGGGCAGAACTCGTTATGATCCAAGATATGTTCGTAGCACTCGAAGAAGTGGAAGAATTTCAGTAGCATTTTGGGCGTGGATCAGTGCAGCTGGTGCAGGAGATATCGTAGAAATATCCTCGAGGATGGATTCCGAAGAATATATTAAAGTGCTTGAAGAACATATGCTACCGACAGTTCGCGTTATTTATAGTTGGGAGGAAATTCCCATCATCAACTTCGTTCATGATAATTGCAGTATCCATACGTCCAAAAGAACGAAGCAATGGCTTAAACATCACCCTGACATTCAGCCATTCGAATGGCCAGCAAAATAACCAGACCTCAATCCAATTGAAAACGTATGGTTCATTATGGTGAGAGAATGGGAACCTGGATATGAAAAAACAAGAGAACAATTACGTGGCCATGTGTATGACGTATCGAGAACTATACAGAACAGGCCACGTATTTGTCGTAGACTTGTTGAATCTATGCCCAAAAGATTACGTGAAGTAATCGACAACAATGGCTGGTGGACTCATTACTGAACACACGTCAACATTATTTGAAACATTGAAAATCAAGTTTATTTTTTGTTTGTTTGAATGAGTGTGTCCTTTCTTTCTTTCTGTTTTCCCTAGAGACAATATATTTATTTTCTTTGAAACATCTTGAACTCTGATTTTTACAAGGCTGCATTAATTTAGCATGTGACACAATGGTCTCAAAATATGGCATTTCAGTTTGGAACAGGTAAACTAAAGTCGAGTTTGCAAAAGCAAATACATTTTTTTTGCCCTTCTAACTCATTGTTTCTTCCAATTATCGAGTGCTTTCTTTGCTTTGCGTTGCTCTAGGTCACTCAGTCGCCATTTTTGTTTGTGAGCATATACTAAGTTTGATTGAAGCTTATCCTCTATCCTTTCATCATACAACTTGACTATGGGCTTCAGGTTTGACATCTCAATAGAATTTCTATCAAATATAAATCATCAACTTGAAATATATTTTACTTACTAGCTCCTACTTTCCAAAATTTGGTATGTTTGGTTTTCTGATGATACACGTGATATCGTAAAATTTGAATATGATAGATTTGTATTTTATACCTATGGAGATTACTTACTTACTTTTGTATCTCAGATCTCTTGAAATTACCTACAAATTATGCGAAACAATACACCAAACATCCCCTCCCTGTTTTCAAGGATCGATACAGCATCCACCTCACAGAAATTTCCATCTCGATGATTGCATATCAAATGAGTGTGAGTCTTCGTGAATCTTCCCTGTAATGCAGACCCATAATTTGCTCTAGAGCATGTGAGGATAACTGAAAGCAATACTTGTGTATATAATTTCAATTTTGAACTTTTTATTCATCTATTTACTTCTTTTATTGTGGGAGGGAGACTGGCAGCCGGGAGATAGGGCAAGGCCCTTCCAGGGGTGTATATCCACGTTTTTTTTATTTACTTCTTTCGGTCCGGGGTTCCATACCCGGTGGAAGCACATAGTGGTTCGGATCTCACTTTACTACGTATGTCAAGTCCCGGTTAGCTTTTCTATGCAAAACGTGGATTGAAAAAATTACTTAGTCAAAATTTGTGACAGTTAGTTACTGATCGTAAGTTGCATTGTTGCAGAATATGCAGATACTGGACGTGTTGAAAGCCGAGGTGTTCATTTGGAATCAACCTCCCTCTACCTCAGAGATCGTAGTCACCCCACCCTCCACCGCCCTCACAATTCTTCCGGAGGGTGAGGGTGAGGTCTGCCCTCACGAGGGTGAACACATCTGGTTAAAGAATCACGACGATGAGGATGAGTCATGATATGATAAAAACACCCAAAAAACAATGCCCAGGCCGTTATTTTTTTTTTTTTTAAAAAAGGAATGCACCTATTCGGTAGTATCCCCCGTCATTCACACATTTCTTAAACTTTCACTGTCAATTTTTACTCTAATTGTTTCTCGGATATGAACGAGATGTGCCTCCCCAAACGCCCCGTCAAACAAAAAGCGGATTCTCCCCGACGAACACATTTTGGATCTAATACTACTCATAAATTAAGTGTCGAGAAACAGATATTAGGTATGAATATACGATGAAATACTCCTGAGCAATTACAAATAATTATAAGCTAACTCGTGGCCGAGAGTTAGAACGATGTGACTAAACTTTCCCGCTCTTGCTTCCGAGTTCGAGGCCTGGTCTTGGCAAGGAATTCTATCTCTCCAGTGTTTCCTTATCAATTTAATGTAATTATCATCCATCCTCATAGTTGCGACAAATTATAAATGTGTCATGGTAAAAACAAAGCAAAATAAGAAAAAAAATATTGTAACATTACTGCAATGTCAGAACTACGTTGGCAAAAAAAAAGTGAACACCAGATCATTTTCAAACAGGCATTTGGGGAGAACTGTGTAGAGGTAGACAGACAACATGCTCCCGAAAGTTGCCAATCGAAATGACCTTCGGTACTGAAGTTGTGCGTTGAGGAAACTTTGCTTGAGGCTCCTCAAGCGTCTTATCACAAATGCCTCGGTGTGCGCAGCATTGCCAACTCATTTTTCATCGAGAAAATCTTTTTTCTCCTAATTCATTTGATGTTGATTGTACCTAGTTAGTGGTGGCGCGTTCCAATTGCAGCCCCAAGGGAGGATATTAGTATTATTCCCAAAGCTTAGAGGAAAAAGTTGGAAAAGGATAAGGGAATTCGTTAAATAGTCAAAATCTAAATAAATTAAAATCCAGAGGGAAGTTCCGATCCAGACCGTCCACTGAGAAGGAAGTTCCGATCCAGGACGTCCATCAAGAAGGAAGTCCCGACCCAGATCTGCCCATTACGAAGGAAGAAGATTGAGATGAAAATTGACTGTAAACGAGAAAATTATAGAAGAATGTAGCTTATCATGTAAAATTCTTACTCCATGTATCCTGTGTTTAAATAATATATTCGTTTAAACGTCTCCATTGGAAGGCATCCTGTCTGGTTTCGTTGTCTACAAAGAACCCTACCCTGTAGATAAGCTAGCTGAGTTCTAAGATTAAGGTTTATGTACCTTTGCACCAAATGAAGGTAGCACTATGATGCCTTCATTGGTTCCGGTCCACATAGACTAACTTTTGTCATGATTATACATTTTGCACGTGACGTCATATTGGTATATTGGCTGCGTTGTCCACCCCCTCTCACCTCCCCAGCTACTTTTTTATAGCGCCGTTTTCACGTGAAATTGACATAATATTGTTATCAGGGAATCGTTTATTTTCGATTTCATACGACCATCGGTGGATTATTGAGATGGGTGATAAACTAAGAATAAATTGTCATCACTTTAGAGTTAACGGTAATAGCAGCGCCCCACCCTTTTGACAACTAACATTACCCTAGGAAGCACTTTATCCAGCCTTCGCAAATCTAGCTCCTTGAAAGTCAGTTTTAATTCCATTAAAGATGAAATTAGCTCTTTTATGCGCATCAGATTTTGCAACACTGCCAGGATGGCCGTAGGAGGCAAGGAGAAATGCATTGGGCTTATGGGAGTATTATTTGATTTGTTCTCATGGGAATATAAAACTTCCGATGGAATAGACAAATATATCAAAGGATAGAGGGCAGTTTGAAGAAGAATTTCACAAGCGGAAATGTCGAAACTTCCATTTGATTAGCCGTAATTTGATGTTGAAGTTGATTCCCCATAAGGAATACATGGGATTCCAAAAATTCTTATTCATCATATTTTTCAAACATCGTGTCCAGAATAATAATCAACATCAACAAACGCTTCCACTTGCAACATGGAGAGAAATTCATACTCTTGGATACACCCAGCTTTTTTTTTTTTTTTTTTGTGCCCATCGGGTGATATTGAAATAAATGCACCTAACTGCGCGTTGCAAGTGCTAGATGGGCCTACCTACGACTTGGCCACAGCGGAATAATCTTGAAACACTAATGGTGTCGTGAAACGAAAAAGTTTGGGAACCACTGAGTTACACCATAAAGTGATAGTCTCCAGTGCTTACGAGGGCTGAGTTTTCTCTTTGTTTCGCTCAAAAACACCTTCTCTCAACTCATATTTTTGACAATCTGCCATCCCCTTTTCACCCCAGCTGGCTTGATACCCAGACACCCTTGACCATTCGGCACCTTTCCCTCGCTGCACTTTTGGAGCCAACACCCAATTTCCCGACGAACCATTCTCTCGAATCTTTCTTTCTCAGTCTTTTTAGCGGTTCCTCCCACTCCATCTGCCATTTATCTGTTCCCGATCTTTTCAACAGTAATAAAGCTCGAGGTGGAAACAGCTGAATGATATGGAAGGAGGAGGCTCCGTCTTCTCACCTGCCGGACCTTTCACCCCTCAAGAATGGTCTCTCGGCGCTGTTGCCAAACCATGCGAGCGACACCTATTCTTGGTGCCTTACTTGCTTTTCTGCCTCAACCCATTCTTTAGCATGGGCGTCCGTTTTCCAGAGATGAGCATGCAAACCCAGGACAGTGCTGCCACCTCATAAACACTGCTTCAATTTGAAGTTGTCGCGTTTCTATGACAATCTGCACCAGTCTTACATGTAATTTTCAGTCCCTTTTAAGATTTTAAATATTAACACAAGTTGCTGTGAATGAAATTCATATTTGTGAAATATACAATCTTATGCTGCGATTAATTTTCTAAAGGGGACATGTCCCCTTACCCCCATTACGGACAACCATTTTCTTTGTACTAGATACTCTTCTCAACCAAGGGCGCCCACAGGAGAGGTTGGGGGGGACAAGTAGGATTTCATATCTTGCCCAGTCATAGAAACATATTTTACTACATTATTTTTTTTTAAAAAAAATGAAATTGAATTGAAAGTACCTTTGCGTTGTTGCAATTATTTTATTTTTCACTTTTCTGCCACTTTTGGCTAATCGTGAAGATGAAAGTGATGATGGGATGAAATTGATGAAGAGACACTCATGGCCAGGCTGGGATTCGAACCCGGAACACCTGGCGTTGTATCGCGCTGTGCGGCTGCGGTAACTACCGTACAACGAACAACGTTGACTTGTGTGAGCAGAAGATACATCTAGATTGCCTTGGTTCAGACCGAGGGTGATCAAACCTGGTTCCAAATGAACCTGGACACTCATTAACACCGAAGTTCCAGGTTTGAGCATGAATATCGTCGTCATTAGCCAAAAGTGAAAGATAAGCGGCGTAAAATAACAAAAATACAAATTCAAGAAGCCCCAATGCTCTAGTTAGGACTCCATTCTAAGATGCCAAAACTGCGAATTCATGATATTATTTTCTTAGAAATCCCTCGTTCCCCTTGTGATATGCACAAAGAAGCAAAGCAAAAGCTATGTACGCGTTGGGTAAAACTAAAAAATTCAAATACAAAGTTCCTACAGTCAAGGCCACATCATTCTATGGTGTCGAAGTATGGGTCTGGGGGGGGGGACAGAAATTGTAAACTGCGTACAAGCAAACTTTTTAAAATAAGTTCTGGGGGGAAGGGGTACCCCAACGTGCGGGGTTCTTAAGGAAATAGGAAAGTATAGGGAGGAAGTAGATGCAAAAATGAGAGGTTTCAAATATTGGGCAAGACTGCTAAATATGGGGGATGGAAATGTAAAAAACTCGCGACACAAGCGCATAACAAAGACCCAAAGGAACGCCAATGGGTAACAATGATAAAGAAGGAACTGTACACCATAGGGCTGGGGTGGATTTGGGAAGAAGGAGTCGAGGAGAGGAAATGGGGATCATACGGGATAACATTTGGGCAGAATGTGCGGGGAAAGTATCTTTAATTACGGCACAAATCGTGGATGGGGATAGGCAATGAGGAAGGCGAAAATACGTAGAATTACGGGTTTGGCATGGTTCAGGCTAGGGGGTGGGCACAATTCAAGAGCGTGAGAGAAAACGGGAGTGCAGAATGTCCAATGTGTGGGGAAGACGAGACGAAATTCCACATTCTCCTCCAGTGCAAAGAAACAGCAGAAATGCATAAGGGATATGAACGAATCTAAAATGGAGGGGCTAAAGGAGGCCATTATGGGGAGGGAAATGGCTGAAAGGGACGAAACTCAAATAAGGGACCTGGGAACCTTCCTACATTATGTCTGAGCAAAGAGAGCGAATAAGTTGAGGGACGGGAGTGAAAGTGACTGAGAGCGGTATGCAGAAAGCTTCTTTTTGCCAATATAATAACTAGAGCTATAAGTGTAAAATTATGAGAAAAATAAAACAGGTTGATAGATTGTAGTAAGAGAAGAACCCACAATTAGTATGAAAAGTAAAGTTGAACATGTGAGGGCATAAGGAGAGGGTTTATGGGGGGGGGGGGAAGAAGTAGGGGGAAAAACTTCATTGATGTATGGAAATGTGTGTACAGCCGCAAAGGCTCATACTGAAATAAACCTAACCTACAACAGTAATGAAGTATCGCCAGCTGGTCCATACTGTCTTGTAAATTCCTGTGAGGCATCCTTGTGAAAGCGGCAACCCTTCAACGTTCTTCGTTTTACGATCATAATCTGACGAGCGTGTCTGCTGAACCACTGACCACTGATGCATCTCTTCTGCACTGAGTATGGCAGTAGAGAAAAAAAAATCGAAGCGGGGGTTCACCCATAATCCTATACTTAGAATTATATACGGGGGTGGCGACATTTCAAACCTGAAATAACTCAGTGAACATCCGTGTCTTACCCAGGATTCGAATCAGATGTCCTTGGCTTCACTAAGCTAACAGCTTTCATGTTCTTGATATCTTCTATATTGCTTCTTTCAGCCGCCTCGGTGGCCGAGCACGGGTTCGAGTCCCGTCTGGGCATAAGTGTTCCTTTATGAGCTTGACTTCATGAAGTTCATGTAGGGACTCATCATTCATCCTCATCGTCGCGACAAGCAAAAAGCTGTAGAGAAGCTCAAAATGCCACACCAAGCCTTGTGCTGGTAGACCAATGATCCAAATGTTAGAAACTGGTTTCTGCTGATTCCAGCTAAGAGTCGTTGTTAATCTTAAGCTTCTAATGTGTGCGAGAGCTACCGGGGTTCAAACGCGTGGGAGATGGGTGTGGTCCTTCGGAGAGAGACGTGATGAGTTATAGAACATTGTTGTGTGTGCACTTCGTTGCAAGTAGTACCAACTAACTGTAAATATCTCTAGCTAACAGGTATTTTCACAACCCAGTTACGTTATGGGGTCATTATAATGCATGTGAAAGTAACTAACTTTCTGATACTCAAAGACCCTAAGTTTATTGCCGCAGCAACGTATGTATTCTATCTGTCCCTATTGTGGGCACGATCTCTTACCAATTTCTTCAGGTCCTGGGTCACGGGTTCGAATCCCGGTCTGGGGCATGGGTATTCTTTGTGTGTCCCTTCTTCCATTTCACTCATCCTCATCGTCGCAATTGGACAAAAGTGGCAGAAAAGCGAAGTGAAATAAACCAAATAAATTATTCATTCCATTCAGTAGCTTCCAAAACTGGAAGGGGAGGGCAAGGACAGTTTACTTTTCCTTGATAGATAGGTAAGGTTTATCATAGTGCGTGGGCAAAAGTAGCAAAAAGTGTGTGTGGGGGTCAACTACCCCCCTTCCCCCTCTACTCGCCGCCACTGATTCCATCAGTTCTTCAGGTTCCTGTCAAAATTGTAATCCAAACGTTTGGGATCTACTATAGGTCTCTTACATATTTATAAACATTACTTTGTCACAATGAGAACATCTATTGTCTGTCGTACATGTTTTCCCAAAGTAACCTCACATGCACAAGTTTAAAACAACACAAGAAAGCACGCCATTATTATATTTTCCCATCCCTTCAATAATTTCCATAAGTAGTCAGGCACCAGCAATCCAATCAGAATATACCTGGAGGCGAGGGATGGTCTACTGTTTGTTGCCGAAATATTTCCCATTCAACTTTTCGGGAGCCGTTGACCCAGTAGCCACGCGATAATGGGATCTTCTTCACCCCTCCAAGCTTGTCCACTTCTGTCAATGGGAACGGAACCCATAACAAAACATAACAGTCATGCAACGTTCGTATTTCGCTCCAGATTCCTCGAAGCTGAAGATCCTTAGCGCCTGCAGCGCCGCCGCCGGCAGAATCCCGAAAACTAACCTCACCGTGGGAACTGCACTTTCTTCGTGTATCTTCTTCGGACGGGAGATGACTTTTTTTTTATCGTCGCCACAGACTACTCTCAGCTCCTGGTGGTGCGACCAAACCCTGAGGCTGTCATGCTGTGCTTTTACTCTGAGCGATTCCTCCGGCACTGAAAGAGAAAAAAGAAGAAGAAATGCGAAACGACTTGCTTTTGAAAGGGAAAACTAATGAGAAAGAAAGAAAATAAAAAGGAATATAGATCACGTGAGAAGATTCACGTTCACGAAGTTTATTCACTTGTTTCAGTACTTGAAGAGGAGAAAGAAATGTACAAGTGGTTACGACCTTACAGAACAGTAGTTGCCACCAGAGTGATCACCCCCCCCCCCTTTTAAAATGATATGGGTCTATCTACATGGAATCCATGGTAAATACTAACCCCAAAACATTCTGCAATATTTTTATCGCGAGAGGCAAGCAAGGCATTTTTTTTTCAAACTTTAGAGTGCGTGGGAACCAAAAATTCCCAATTTTGGCCATTAACAGGCTCCTTTTTGGGGACCGGGCCCAAAGCGAGTTGTATTGGAGAACTTAGCATGCGTCAAAAGGCCTCAACTTCCAAATTGTCTTAATATGGCGAGTAGGTCCGGAGATATGTTTAAAAGTGTGGCCATTTTTATTTTTGAAAATATTGTATTTGAATTTCGTACTATATTGGGTATTTGCAGTAGTAAGAAGCTAAAAGAAAATCAATGAAGAAGCAATTAGGGGTGTGGCAGTAATATTCGTAAGCGTCGTTGCCTTTCAATTATTGGAGAGCATTCCCTGACATTCGCTACGAGACTCGGCGGCAAACGGCCCGGCGTCAGCGCTTGTCTTTCCCGGTGAAAGGGGATCGAGACAGTCGCACGCTACAGTCTGTTTTTTTCGCTCTCCCTGCCTTCGCTCTCTTTCCCTTTCTGTTGACGTTGCAGACTGACGCCAGTATAACCCTCCTCGGAAGTTGTGTTGTGTCGTGTCCGTGTGTTGAAGATTGTGGCTTAATATGGCACCACAAAAGTTTACATTACTACAAAGGATTTATCTTGTCGAGTGTTACTTCGGAAAGAGGAATTGTGGAGAAGTGCGACGACGTTTTGCAACGAAATTTCCTGGTGTTCCCGTTCCACATAGGACCACTATATTAAACCTCGTAAAAACGTTTAGAGTAACAGGGTCAGTTCTGAATAAAAATTGAAAGAAAAATGGGGAAATCTAAAAAATAAAGTATACAAAGACAATCCGCACACCATCCGTGAGTTAAAAGAGAGTATTGTACCAGAAATCGGGAAAATTACAGTAGACTTTTAAATGCCAATTTCCTTCGGAGATGCCAGAAATGTGTTGCAGCAGAGTGACATCATTTTCAAGACCTTCTGTAGTCAAGGTTAGTACACAATATGAAAACTGTAATTTTAATAGCCGACTCTAGCGACTGTCGCGGAGCCCGTTCACCGGGAAAGACAAGCACTGACGCCGGGCCGCTTGCCTCCGAGTCTCGTAACGAATGTCAGGCAATGAATACATTTCCTCTATTATTGGGGTGCGCACCTTAGTCCCCTTTCCTAACTACGCTTGTGGTCACATTTAACGTTTACGTACACCTAAATACATACTATTAGGAAATGTGTACGTTGACTAAAATAACATTCATTTCTCTACTTTTACTTTGCTGGAGTCAGCAACAGAGCACTTGATGTGTGACAGTGACTTCACGCATATTAATAATTTGCAACGTTAATTTATTTGTTCTTCTGCTACTAAGAATATAAGTGATTATTTTTCATTACAATTTTAAAACGTGACCTGGTACTTTGACACATTATGTTTAAAAAATTGATAGTTTCACTTGACGTTATTTATTGTGAACCAATGCCCATTGAATACCAGCGAACGATTCACCTGTATGTATGAGTCTTGCTCTGAACATCCGCAATGCGGCATTTTCCATGTACGCGCATGCGTTCTTAGTATTATTCAGGTGCTCTCGTGTGATGAACTGGCAATTCATCTTGAAGAAATTTACATCGTAAGTGCTTCTTTGTGTAAATACGAAATAAGTTTTTGCGCAGTATTTACGGGAGGAGGCAAGAAAGTTCGGTATGTATTTTAGGGCACTGTTATATTGTATTTGTTAGTTTTATTTATAGTCTGGTTTTCAATGTCTTGAGTATTTCAGATCTGTCGATGCAAAAATTACTACACAACCTTGTATTACACAAAAAACTTTAAATTGAACTAACAAACATATCGTGCATACATCACACACGTGGCTCCGGTCAGACGGGCTTCTTTGAAGTACCATGCCCCGTCAACAGAATAAAGGAACAGAAAGAAAGGCTTTGGAAACAAAACCTTGTTGCTGGAGAACGATTTTCTCTCAAACAAGCAACGTTTTCTGTCATCGTTCACAACCCCCTCCCCCCCCCCCAACCATCTTCACTACGTCGCAGGCATAAAATTAACCATCATTACGAAACTGCTTAAGACCCTTCTCACTGTCAGAGAACAAGGGAAAATTTATTTTTTCTTCTTTTTGTATTCATTGGATTCCTCTTACCAGTATTGCCAACTCCTGAGACACAAAACTCACTACACATCTACTTCTGTGTTCCTCAGTGTTATCAGACCTTGGCGTCAATTATACCGATCCAGGAATTTTCATTAACAAATATTTTGTGCTGGCATTATTCTGTTTCACTGGAATTTTCGATATTTAAGACAACATGCTAATAAAAATCAGCGCGTGACAAATTACTTTAAAGATGTTGATCTGAGGAAACTACAAGATTTCATTACAACCAGTAATTGGTTGACAACTAATGTAAACCTAATTTTATACTTGTCAACACACCTAGGCATAATAGAACTAGTATGGTCATGTCATAATTTATTCATTTACGTTTAATTTCAAGCAGGCTCAGAAGCAAATTTTTTAGGGAAGGGGAAACAGATTCGAAAATGTGGAAAAAAGGGAGGATCTGAAATGCTGTTGGAGTATGTGTGTGACCATCAACGCTATGTTAGTTGGTAATATTGCAGTTAGACGTGCAATTATAGAGTTGCAACATTATGGTCCAAAGTAACGGAAACTCGCCTATGGATGCCCTGACCTGACAATAAGCAACACAGTCACACAGTGTACAGCTTGGTGCTTATTGTTTGAATTCACTTCTCAGAAGTTCTCGAATAGTACTGTATTCCGCAAATTAACAATATTTTCAAATTTTCTTCAACTTTCTTATACCAGCACCACTGAACAGCTATGATAATTCTATGTTTAGAAAATAATATATTTATAAACTAAATGATACGCATTAGCAGTGAGTCTTGTAATGAGGAACATTATAATATGAGTTATAGAGATACAAAACAAATGAAAGGATAAAAAAGGGACACTTTCGCACCACGACTGCATCGGGACGTCTGGTAGTCTTGAATCAATCAATAATTATAAAACTGAAGTTACCAAATATTGCAGACTGCAGACTTCTGGAGACTGCCTCTCTCTCTCCACAACCCATTAATTTATGCAAGCTTGCAAAATCTTGAAAATCGTCAAGTTTATTTTTCGTAGTTTTTTATAGGTTCACATTACAATACTTCGCAGTTCGAAGGAGGACATGGTCCCTTGCCCCTCCCCCCTTCCCCTGGGTACGAGCTTGATTCCAAGGGTACAGTAACCGATAATAAAAATTGCTTACATTCTGCAATACTAGCTTTCGTGCAAGTCTTCAACAGAAACTACAACTATCGCCGTGGAGTTAGGCAACACACACAACCCCAGCAGAGAAGTTTTATTTGTTTTGTTGATTTAGTTTATTTTCGCTTTTCTGCTACTTTTGGCTAATGAGGATGAGTGATGATGTGATGAAATTGATAAAGGGGTACTCACAAACAACACTTATGACCAGTCCGGGATTCGAACTCGGGACCCCTGTCGTCATAGAGCACTAACCACTCCACTACGGAGGTCGGTGCCGGCAGGAAAGAACAGCAGCATTTTTTGAGGGTTTTCCAACAGACATTTACAATTACAATTTTCAGGTCAAGTAATGTCAGATACTTAGTTATATTACATTTTCATAAAACGTTTTTACTGCATTTCAAATTTCTTGTTTTCCCCATTGTGTGGCCTTTTTCAAATTGTAGCCCTTCTGCAGATGGAGGTTCGGGGCTGTGGTCCCCAAGTTCCCTCTAAATCGTGGTTGTTCTTCCATCGAATCCACCAGTTCAATCTTATAGTCACACTAGAAACGTGAAAAAGCGACATACCAAACAAGCCAGAAATCAGCGACTTGCCATCGGGGTTGGCAACGCTGCTCTGTAAGAAGACGAACCATTACAATGGCTTCTTTCATAACAAACCAACGCAGTCATATTTCACGAAGGAGGTGAGTGACTCGCCTGGGGTCGTCCTCTGCCAGCGATAGGTCACAGGTCGCATAACGGAGTGCTTGATTAGCTTCGCGGGGTGCAGCGCCTCGTGACCTTCTGCCTTCGACGCATCAAGGGCAAAAGTGCCAAACGAGAAAAGGGACGCCTTTCAGAGATATCATCGCTGCGTTATCTTGACGATTGGGGCGTGAATGTTGTGTCAAATAGGGCAACGAAAGGTTGTCGTCTTCTGCTGCTTTGCTCTGGAACGTGGCTGTACCTCGTATGAGGTGTATGCAGTAGAGCCAACCAGGGTGTGAAACCCTAGAGGGACAGGGGCGATTCCCCCCCCCCATCAATAATCTTGTCCCTAAAAAAATCAAAACCAAAATTTTGGGGGGGCAGAGATTTTATCATAACTTCAAATATACTTTACTAAAGATAGTATGAAAAGCACACAAGTAACGAAGGATAATAATATCTGTGTGTTCGTGTGTGTTGCATGCTCTCTCTCTCTCTCTCTCTCTCTCTCTCTCTCTCTCTCTCTCTCTCTCTCCCTCTCTCTCTCTCTCCATCTCTCGTTCACGCTTTCAAGAGATCATGAAGCCGACCCCCGTGGCGGAGTGGTTAGCACATCGCGCTACGACACCAGGGGTCCCGGGTTCCAATCACGGCCTGGGCATGGGTGTTTGTGAGTGTCCATTCACGAATTTCATCATATCATCACTCATCCCCATCTTCGCAATTAGCCAACAGCGCCACAAAGAGCGAAGTAAAATAAACTAAATCAATCAATCAAATCAAGAGATCATGAACAGATGTACACTAATAACAATATGGGTAAAACTTCGATATCGTCCCAACGGATTTCTTCATTTTTACGCAAGAAACTACTTAGCGAAATTAGTTTCTGTAGCATTTAGAAGTTCTTGTTGGTATTTTCTTCCATCGAGAAAAACCGATGTTGTCCGTATATGCTAAATTGAACGAAATGAATGCTAATGAAACCTAACCTAACAGACCTAACCTATCCTCGTAGGCATACCTCGTCGTGGTTCGTGGTTCTTGAGGCTATCGTGAATTTTTGGGGCTAACGTCAATGGTTTGTGGGGCTAACGTCAATGTTTTTTGGGGCTAACGTCAATGGTTTAATAATTTTTTTCGTGAAAAAAGCAACATAACACCTTGAAGAATCTTTCGCAATGCAGAATAGGTAAGTACGAATGTTAAAAATGACGAAATAAACGAATGAGAGGTGTTGGGACGCCATCGAAGTTTTACCACAATATGTGCACAATGAAAGTAAAACAAGAATGCAAGACCGATAAAAGCACGAACCCTCTCCCCCCTTCATAATTCATATATTAATATAAATACAGAAACTTATACAAATAAAACTATTTTGTAATTTATTGACATTTCTAACTAGTTGGTGAAATTTGTCGGTGTTCATCGCCATTAGTGCTTATTTTGTATTTTCGGTGTTCGTTTGCTTGCTTGTTTTGTGTTTTTAGTGCCAATCTATACCTCCATCCTGGTTATAAGACCACATCCGCCCATACTTTCCTAATGACGGTGTGACCACGGATCAGGGTTGTTCAAGGTCCACGAATTTTAAATAAATTCAATTCCGGTCCAGGAGTGAAAATGAGTAAGCGTAAATGGATTCTGGACCGTAAAGAACCTTTTCATCTGTAAAGTATTTCAATTAGTTCCAGGAACCTTTTTCCCGGATGAATTTAAATACGGTCCAGGAACTTGGACCGAATTTAAATTCAGTCTGATAAAAGGTTTCGGTCCTGCAGCGGAACCCAATAGAACCTATCCGAATTTATGCGTTCCTGGACCTTCAACAACCCTGCCACGGATAGTGTAAATAATATAGGACAGTGACAAATATCAGAGACTCTACTGTATCTCAACATCGGGGTCTTCGGTTAGTAAAACCGTTTTATGGTTTATAATAATTCCGTAAATACAGTAAAGCCTACGATAGCTTGCCATACATTATTGTCTCCCAAGTCCAAACGAGATCGAAATCAGTTTGAATCTCGGCACCTCTCCCACTTCGGCGGGAAGAAGACGGCATCCAGAGGACAGTTTTTGCAGCCCCCAATTCCTCCACAAATTATACGCCACGTGCATGACAACAGGCAGTCGTTTGTTTCTCGATAGCTCTTCTGCCGTGTTCTCCCCTCCTTGTCGTTTAACTCGAGCAATGTCCGGAGTGGGGGCGGGGAATGTTACGATAAAAAAAAGAAAGAAGCGCAAAAATTGCCGTCGCCTGTTTCCGAAGCTTGTATTTTCTGGCTCATTGATCCTCGCGTGCTCTTTTTGCAGTCGATCCGCAAGATCACGTGACTATGGACTTTTGGTCTCGTTTCTGTTGCTTCGATGAGTCCTCTCCCTCTCTTTTTCCTGGAAGGGGTAAAAAAAAAAAGGTGGGGTGAATTGAAAAAAATGATCCTGTTCTGTCACCGCGGCGGTCAACGAAATGGAAACCGTCTTGTGTGATTGGCTCATTTTCTCGTATCCTGGAACTCCTGAGAGGAAGTCGTTGAAGCCACAGACAGCGAGAGGAGTAGTATCGAAGAACGCAAGAAGTTCAATTTAAACATTTCTTTTTGTTTTGGCGCGACGACAGGCCACCTCTGGCAATATCCCCCACCCAGTTGCCCGCACGGTGACAAATTTAAAAATTAGAGAGGAAAACTTCAGTTTCCGGTGTTATTATATTTTTTTCCAAAATTGGTGTTATTCTTGCAAAATTTTGCATTTTTATTTCACCACACTTTTCTGCCAAATATACCTACAATTACGCATTCATTGTGCTTTTAAACTAGTATTTTAATCTGCACGTCACGTGACCTACGCCAATTCGTGACAGTTTAATACGTTGAAAGCTATTTTTGAGAAAGTTATTTTCTGCTATTTCCCGCGCGACAAATATGTTACTGCTCGGTGCGCACTCGATATCCGCCAAAAACAGCATCACTGTCCTCAGAAACGCCGCAAAATGCTCCTCGTGCAAAAAATACCGATGTTACGGCTTCCGTTTGACGGTAGCTGTGCACTCATTCTCCGCCAGAACCTCTCGACTTTGTTCGGTGATCCAAACGTTCCGATAGGTGAAAAATCGTAGTAAACATCCATTTACATGTGGTTTCACGTAGCTGTCAGACTTAATCCAGGTATAACATGCGCTATATTTTGGGGAGGGGGACGATACAATTTTTGAAAACATGCACTTTACACACCCGGAAATATGGTACCTTTTTGATTTTTCAGCCTAAGCCACAAAAAATGTTAAATTTTCGCGGCTTTTTTTTAAGCACATAATGTGTTGAAATTCTTAAAAAGAGCCACAATTTTGCCAAATTCGCGATTTCGAATGCATAAAGAATGTGTTTAGAACACGCTACTGCACATACACGAACATTTTTTTTCAACAATTAACATTTTTCTGTGTTTTCGCGTTTGTGAAAACCCAAGGTCCCCAATATATCACCCCAGAACTGCGCCACTCAGGTTGGCTGCTTCTTATGAAACCAAATGGTGCAGCACCCAATGATACACGGCTTTGGGAATTTCCATGTCAGAAATCTGGAGGTTTCAATAGATTTTTCCGAATGTCCTCTCGAGCGATTCCGGGTGTTTTCGTGTACACCTCAGAAGGTTTATGTAGGTATAGTTCTCATCACTAGGTGGTCTCTCGACTGCTGAAAGTCCTTGGTGTCACGTGAGCGCTTCCACCCACTGACAGAGGCTTTTGAAGGCTAAAATGTTCTCTCTTGATCATAAAGTTGAACAGACTCGAAAATACTTTTAAAGTTTGATTTAAACCCACTTTATACTCATGATAGGCTAATCGGAACCGGACCTACAGCTGAAATTTGGAACCTAGCCACTGTGCAATAGACCCCTATGCCTCAAAAGTGGATCGAACCCGAGACCTCTTGAGAGAATAGGTGTTTGCTTCTTTCGTTATACACTTTACTCCTCATACGCGTATCTGATCGTTCAGTTTAGTGCAAGTTTAGTGAATGTACGGGAAATTGACAGACGGTGTTTGTGAACTCCCAAGCAGTGCGAAGAGGAAGTAGACTGGGAGGAGGAGGAGTTATGGAAAATATACTAAAATTTTCATCCTTGCATGGATGCACAGCTGTAAAAGCTCATGTTTGGAAAATAAATCCTCTCTAAAATATAAACTTCTGGATCCGCCACTGCTTCCGCTCCGTGCTTTCTCTCCTCGTAGTTCTTCGCATTCGCCTGTCAACGACCTTCCTGAAGATGCGGATGGGCGGAGTGAACACGTCAGACAGAGAACCAAAAGTGAACCTGGCGTAATGGGAGTTACCAAAATTGAAAACGGATGCAAGGCAAACACAATTACCTCCAAGGAAGGCACACAAGTTGACAGAAAATTACGTGGTCCTAATGAAACGTTGACAAAACGCTAAGACCTCCTGATCTTTTACGTTACGCTGCCTCATTTACACCCCCCCCCCCCCTCTTACTTCTTTCTCAATTATTTTCAAAGTTTTTCTGTTTGACCCGCCTCTTTTTGTCATCTTGTCGCGTCACGACCCCATGATTCCCTGCGCGAGACCGACAATGACTGTGATGCCTCAGCGTGTCCAAATCTCATGAGATAGGATCACAATGATTCAGCGAAAGTGTGTTGGTGCGTTGTTTGCCCGTAACAAGGTGGTGGACTTAAAAATTTTAATGGTTCACCACAGGGTTGCCAACTTAAGTTGATTCTTCTTGTATGTACGTACAAATGTCACCGGCATTAAAAATGGGCCTACTAGATCCTGGCGAATTAGTGACTCAGATGTTAGCATATGCAGATGATGTAGACTTACGAAAGGGTGGTATAAATACAATTAAGAATAATACGAAAATATTTTTAAAAGTAGCTATAGAGATAGGTTTGGAAGTTTGCAAAGAGAAAACTAAATATATGCTTACAGGTCGAAACCAAATGTTAGGTAATAATCAAAATTTAATTATTGATAACAACTCTAATAAATACTAACAAATGAAAACGATATTAAAGAGAAAATAAAAAGCAGGAAATACGTGTTACTTTTCTCTTCAGAAACTTTTATCAAAAATATGTAAAGAAACTAAAAGTTAAAATATACAATGCAGTAATTTTGCCTGTGGATGTGAAACTTCGTCCCTTACAGTAAAAGAGGAAAATAAATTAAAAGTATTTGAAAATAAAATCCTTTGCAAGATATTTGGACCTAAAAGGGATGAGGAGACAGGTGATGAGAAGGTTACATAATTTAGTACTGCATAATTACATTAATGTTCAGATATTATGAGAATAATTAAATGAAGAAGACTCAGGTGGGCAGGCCATGTGGCACGAATGGGAGAGGAAAGAAGAGTTTACAGGATTCTTGTTATGAAACCTGATGGTGAGAGACCTGTAGGAAGGCCAAGACGAAGATGGAGGGATAACGTTGAGATGGACCTAAAGGAAATCGGTAGGGATGTAAAAGATTGGATTGATCTTACCAAGGATAGGAACAGGTGGAAGGCTTGTGTTTCTGCAACCATAAAACTTCGGATTTGAGAAGGCTATAGAGTGAGTTAGTTAGATCCTGGCGTAATGTTTGTTGCGTAACTCTATGTGATTAGTGGACTTAAAAAGCAAATTGTCAATGACACCGATATTTTTACCAAGGAACCGAACCTAACGCCATTTACTTTACAATAACGCTACACTATAACCACTCCGCCACGAAACCTGACGGATGAGGCAGTGGCAATGATAATGGTAACTTTTTAGTTGGTAAGTCTGTCAGGATGTTTCGATCCAATGTCAAGTGAGGAGTGGTAAGTGAGACGACTTGTACGAGGATTTAAAAAAGAAAGAGAAAAAACAAAAGTCACCGACTCGCTCTGCAGATGTTGTCGCTGACGTCACAACCACTTTTCCTCCTCGAGTAATAGCAACTTATACCCCCTCCCCAGAAAACAGGACAAGAACATACGTTTTTAACTAGCGCAGCATTGCGTGTGCAAACATCTTGTTACGCTGGTCAGCAACACGCTCCATATGCGTGTTTCGTCGACTCGGATTCCAGCAAGAATGACAATTCCTTTTCTTAAACGGGTCCACCGGCGGCCATTTTCCCTTTCTTAATGAGGGACAAGGGTGTTGGGAATGTCTTACATTAATTTCAACACGCAATTAACGTGGCAGGGAGACAATAACAAGCAAGTCCTGTTCTTCCGAGTGAACGTGTTGGAATGCCTGTCCTCTCTCTCCGTGTTGACTCCTTCTTCGAATCAATTTTATTTAGACGTCACTGCGAATCGTCTGGTAGAATGCCAGAAACGTGGATGTTTTTACTAGGGTTCAAACTGCTGGAAACCATTTTCACCGGAGCTGCACATAAGAAAATGCATTAAATTAATTCTGAGTTAATCCACACGAAGTGGTTCAGCTTTTGGTCGCTCGACCATTTCAGAAAAATCAGCAAAGGACAGACAGCATTGAGCGAACAATCTAGGACGTATATAGGGAAGATAGGATAGGTATAATGGAAGGGAACATCAAAGCCTTATTTACATGCAGTCTGGAGGGAGGCCAAAGGGATGCTACAAGCGGTCAGTGAGAGTGATGGTTATTCGAATCTGTGGTGCAGGCCTATGCCGGTCAGGGAGTGAACAGTTGAATGGCAGGGTAGCGATATCGGACATTATTAGATATTAGAAGAGGAACATACGAGGCATTGCGGATACGAAGGGCGAATTCAACAAACGTACATTGTGAGGAAAATGTGTTTCAAGTTGTGAAGCGCAGTTCAAACTCAACAAAAAACATTGGAAATCACGCGGGAAAACTTTCCGATCTACTGTTACCAAGTTTTTGTGGAGTTCGCACTGTGCCTGACAACTTGAAGCGCATTTCCCTCACAATGTACGTTTGTTGAATTCGCCCTTCGTATCCGGAATGCCTCATATTATCATGTCCTATATGTATACATATATATTTTATAAATGTTTCTGTTACATGTGTATAAATCCTTCCAAATACTAAATGTATATGATCTCAGCATCTTTGTTGTAGGGGAAGTACTGCAAAGCAGTTTTGGTGGGGTAAATGGCAATGGGGAGCCATAGAGCAAGCAAGTTTCGATAAAATGAAAGAGCTAATTGCTAAGGAAACCATGTAACATGAAATTGTATGATATGCACAACCCAAGGTCCTGTATTTAAATGTCAAAAAATATCATATCATATAATACCATATCATATGAAAAAAAAATTGTGTGTATGATTTCACTTTTGTATGCTTCAAAACTGTTGCGAGACAAGTGGGTTAAGAACATAACGGGGAGGGAAATAATGGAAGTGGTAGAAGATAGAAGAGGAATCAAAAGTGAGACGGTGCAACCAAGGATGTATTTAGGGGATCCATGGGGTCCGGACCCCACCCCCCGAAAGATTTATCAAGTACTAAAATTAAATAATGAAAAATACGTATATTATTTTAGCATTTGTTTTATAGTTTCCTCTGAATGTATTGGAAGATAAGGATTATATTGGAATCATACGGCTTTGAAGGACAGGAAGACCGTATTTATGGGGTTCGGACCCCCCCCCCCCTCCCCCACCAGAATGAGTTATTAAGTACGAAAATTAAATATAATTTGTTGTATAATTTTCTCTGAACTTATTGGAAGACAAGGATTATATTGGGACCATACGGCTTTGAAGGACAGGAATGAAGTATTTAGGGGGGTCCAGGGGTGCGGGCTTCCCCCAAAAAAGATTCACCAAGTACTAAAATTAAGTAATGAAAATATCAATGACTATTAATTTCCTCGGAACCTTTTAGAAGCAGGCCCGTAGCTAGAGGGGGGGCAGGGGGGGCAACTGCCCCCCCTGAGAGCCTGCCTTGCCCCCCCTGTGAAAAATACAGAACATATTCCTACCTGGAATTCTCACTAATCTTTACAATTAAATTCTGTATTACTCTAGCAACATAACAAAAACATTTATTGATTTTGTGATTTATGAAGGTGGATTCCGTATAATGTCGTATCAGGACTGGGGAGAAAGAATTCCCTTCCAGTTTCAGACTTCGGGAAATGATTTCGCAATTTTCAGTATATAGAACAGTTGTGACAATTTGAGTAGTCTTGTATTAAAGGTGCCTAATGTGTTTGGATGTTTTTCTTGGATGTGTTGCTATGAGGTTTGAACTGCATAATTATTTGTTTCCCAAGTCTACCTTTTGGTAATAGCGATTCATGTGATAGAGAGAGGGAGCGGATATTTGATTTTTGTTACTTAGCGTTGCTTTTCTGCCACATCTAGCTAATCGTGACAATGAGTGATGACGTGAAATTGATGAAGAGACACTCACAAACAGTGTTGCAACCACAGGGTGGCAGGGGCATTGTCCCCCCAATCTTGGACGGAAGTCCAATCTAGGGGGGGCAAACATTGAAGCAAAGAAACATGACTAGCAGAATCTAAGAACAGCAGGACAAATGGATACTCGAGATGTAATTAATTTTCAAGTCTTTCTTGCACTTTTCTTCCAGACGGCTAAGGGCACTTGCAGGGGGCACAGATGGGCAATTGCACCTTCGATTTCAAATTTTATACAAGTAAAAGTACATTTCGTAAAATTTTCTTGCTCGCTTCGCTCGCAAACAAAATTCCTACTGTTCATATAGTCCAAGTTCAGAGCCATAGCTAGGGGGCGGCGGAAGTCAGCCTTGCGAGCCAAAACGGTCTGAATGAAGTGTACATGGAAGTTATACTGTACATGTCATATGTACAAAAAGAATAATGTCCGTCATGCATATTCTGTCATTGAAAAATACAGTTTGCGTGCTTGTTTTCCATTACTAGCTAATATGAAATTGAACGTGTTGGACTAATATTTCACATAATTTGTTGAAACACAAATGCTTTAGCACCGACTTCTACCCCCTTTTGCATGATTGACGACGATAATAACGTATTTTAATGCTACTATTATTACTACCACTACCACCACTATATTAATATTATTATTATTGGCACGTTTGTCATGGTACTTGACCCCCTCTCCAGATAAAAATTTGTGGTTTCGCGTCTGCTCACAAAGAACACTCATTGCCCAGGCTCGAACCTGGAACCCCCTGGCTTCGTAGTGTGTTATGATGGAGGTCGGCTAATGAAAGATGTGGGACAGCTTACTGGCTCAAATTATTATCAAACATGATGAAAATGTGATAGTGTTTCACATTTATTATTTCGGTTAGAAAACTATAAAATTTGTAGTTTGATAAGAGTTACACTAAGCATCTTATGGAGTGTAAATATCAATTTCAAATCTTATGAATCATTTCTCTATGCAAACGCATCAAATATGATAAGCAACATAGGTGTGTGTTATGATATCCATTTTATTAAGGAAAATTTAAGTTTCAACCCTTACTGTTTGCATGATATCGTTTCCATATTATGTTATATATTGCTCTCAGAATTTTAAACGTCAGTAAAAATTAATGCCATTTGCAACTGCGAAGCTATCAATGGGATTGCATACATTAAGAACAGAAGATGCCATATTTCGATTGCTTGTAACATCGAAAGTAGAATTAGACAAGTAAATAGTGACTGAGAAGAGTATCAGTATAAAGAAACTGATGTTTGGGGTTTGTACGCTTCTTCTCAAAAAGTGGTGACGATAAGCGGCCCAGAGACCTCGTGCCGCGGAAATGGGGTAAGGTGAAGGAGGCCCCTTATATCGTTCGGTTTCGTACCATAGTCATTAAGGAAGGTATTTTTCATAATGTAAAGAGGATACAAAATTTCCCTTTATAAAACTTGATATGAAATATTAATGATGACACTGTAATCCAAGAAGTCACTGATCAATCAAGGGATTCCTATTTGTTTGTCGGGTGTCAAACACATGTATTTCAACAACACAATATTTTGCAAAATGGTTAACGTAACCAAGGCAAACATTGTCTGTAGTAATGCAAGAGTCTTTCATTTGAAGCAAATAGCATCCATGGTGGAGTAAGAGACCCATGTTTCAATGTTTTAGCAAGTAGGCCTACAAAAAATGTATTACAATTTTTTACACAATTCATCGAAGTCTAGATAATATGTAACCATTCTTATTTAATTAATTCGATTTTTCTTGCATAACACAACACAATGGTGTTGGATTCTCATTAGATTCCTTTGTGCGTAAAAATCTTGCATACTGGAAACTAGTGGGAGACATTATGAAGCACGATTTATAAATAACTTCCTTAATCAGTTCTGCAGAGAAGCCCAACGTTGTTGGTACATATTAATCATCTGTTAACATTATTGACCTGTAAATATAAAGAAGATACAGTCCCTATTAGCCTATTTATGTTAAACTTTATCTTTGTATTCTTTGGTAGTCCGAAAGGTTATAATCGAAATATTGCTATTTGATGTTGCTTGAACTTTTATTGTTCGTTGGAGTTTCAAGATAACATCCCTTTCCTGTTACTTATTACTTTTGGAGGAGGGGGGGGGGCAAGTGCCTCCCTGTACCTTGCTATATCTGAAAATGCAACACAATATATTAAAAATTTGCCCCCTCTAGGATTGACTTCGCCCCCCCTACTAAGAATTCCTGGCTACGGGCCTGTTTAGAAGACAAGGATTATATTGGGACCATACCGCTTTGAATGACATTACAAAGAAGATTTATGTACACTACTACCCAATATGCATAAAATATTAATCAGAAACTTACTTTTCTCCAACTGCATGTAACATCATTTTTGTTATTCGATAAATATTCAATTTCATTGCCAGGGCACTTGTTTTTATGTAAATTATTCCGATCTTAAGCTACGTAATGAATATGCGATGTTATATCTCTATTGTTATACAGTCTTTTTACCTATTCGTGTAATTATAATATAATATTAATTTATGTATTGTAATTAGTATTATTTTATTTAATATAATTATATTAATTTAAACATTATTATTATTATTCCTGACACACTTGGTTCGGACCCTCCCCCCCCCCCCCAGAAACATATTTCTAGATACTACTTTCCTGTGCAACGAGTGGGGAGGTATTTGTGGGAAGTGAGGGAACGACGAGGAAAGGCGATAGTGGACAGCGATAAGAACGAAGAAACCTCACAAAGTGACCCGAGCTTATGATACTGTCGAACATACTGTCGAACCCGTATTGTGCAATATATATGTTTTCTTTTTGTTATTCACACATGTGTCAAAAGAGGTAATTTTTGTAAATATACCAATGTGAGTTAAAATGTAGTGCGTAGGTACAGCCCACGGCTCTCGCAAAGGAAATACAAAATACTTCAAAACTGATTCCATTTTATTTTTGTGACATCTGGTTTAGAAGCAGCAGTCCCATTTCCATGGAGTTCCGGCATTTCCGACACCGTCATTTTCGACACTAAGGCAAAAACTGGTTTTCTCCCGTCATAAGCGACACTGCTTGGATTTTCCCCTACGATGTCTAATTTGTTTACAAGAATTAGCGACATTTGCGTACGTCCAGCAGCAATAGCGTCTCTGAAGAAAGTATTTCCCGAGGCTCAGATCAGTGGTTGTAATTATCACTTTAACCAATGTTTGTGGCGAAAGGTGCAGGAATTGGGACTGGGCTGTGTGTGATGGAAGATGCTCCAAACCACGACATATTAAGAAAATTTTTGGATTATTTCGTTGAACAGTGGATGAACAACTCTGTTTTCGACATTTCCTAATTTCCATGTGGAACTGCTCCCAACAGAGGCACAGGACTAACAATGCAGTCGAGGGATGGAACCATACAGTTAATGTAGACTATTGATGGAAAAGTCAAGTCCTAACGTGTACCAATTAGTGAAGACCTTAAGATTAGAAGCTGTGTACAACGACTACTTATGTGAGAGGAGGGCCTTGGGTCTTAAAGGGAAACGTAGACGACGTCAGTACGTTACATTAGATGAGAGAATACAAAGAGCGTTTGCCGACTATAAAATGCATAGAGATCTTAAGCGCTTTTTGATGAGAATGGCGTACGTTCAGAAATAAGAATGAAAATAGTAAGATGATGGTTCAACTACAAGAGAAACGACGCATTCTACATTTCTACGTTGACAAAGCCTGGATAAAGTGTGAAGGGAAGCTATTTACACTTTGTGTCGCAGATGACGGTGTCGCAACTGTCATGGAATATATTTTCCATACAGTGTCGCAGATGACGGTGTCGCAACTGTCATGGAATATATTTTCCATACAGTGTCGCATTTGACGGCAGAAATGCTAGTGTCGCATACGACGGTGTCGCAAAAGTCGTGGATTCCATTTCCATCATGGTGTGTAGTGGCTTTAATTTTACACATGCAACCAACAGTATCTGTCGAACGGTGAAGCCTATAAGGTACCTGGAACAAGAATCATTCTAATCCGAACAAGTGCAATTTTCGCTCTTATTCCTGTACTACATTTTGGTTACGCGCTTAATTGTGTACACAGTTATTTGTGTGGCGGTTATTCCTCTATTAGATTTTATTGATTTATTTATTGATTGACTTGGTTTATTTTACTTCGCATTTCTGTCACTTTTGGCTAATTGCGAATATGAAGATGAGTGATGATATGATAATGGGACTCGAACCCGGAACCCTGGCGTCGTAGCGCGTTGTGCTAACCACTCCGCCACGGAGGCCGGCTAAATTAGATTTTAGTTTCGCGGTTACTCCTGTTCACGGTCGTTCCTTTCACATTTGTCCCGATATTCGACTTTTTGTTTCGCGTTTATTATTTTCTCATTCATTCCTGTACTAAATTTTGGTTTCGCAACTTAATCTTAATCCATTCGCACTTTTCCGGTGTTCGATTTTGGTTTCGCGCTATATCCAGTTCGCAGTTATTCCTTTCTCACTTATGTGGGTTTACATCCCTGTACTATAGTGGAACCACAAGCAAAGATACCTGCGCAGACCCGCGACTCCTGTGCACCGTACTCCCGTTTCCTTATCGCCAGAGCTGAACGGAAGAAGGGAAAGCTGCGCGGGGACTTTTCGTCCAAGGTTTTTTCCCTTGTGCTCGCTCCAGGCGCGGTTGGCCCTATAGCGCACAGGATCAGTGAACCCCCAGTAATATACGATAATCACCTCGAGAATGAACAATGAACAATGTCTTTAAATTTTCACATTATTTCGCTAAAAATTCTACACAATAAGTCATGTATTTGTGCCCGTAACACGGCGAACTCTCTTGCTGAGAAGAAGAAACCGCGAATCGGCCGCACTGATACAGACCCTCAGTTGAACCCCCACAGGACAGCTCGTGCCATTGTGAAAGCTTCGTGCGGGAGCAAAAGCGCGAGGAGGGTATAGGACAAAATACATGGGAGATGAGATTCCAGAACCTATGTCTCTACCCAACGGTCATGCGCAGTTCGTTCTCTCGCAGAAGCCGCGGGACAAGGCTCCTTTCTCGCTGCTTCCTCCCTTCCAGTGTTGCTGTGTGCGGTTCAAGTTTGAAGCGCACACATTACATATTCAATCTTCTCTTGTATCATTTTTGCACCGAACTTCTTGGAATAAATGCAAGATTGTGTCAGAGATGGATGAGTGGAAACAAATAGAAGCTGGAATTAGATGCGATGAATTAAAATAAAGGAGATACATTACCAAAATACCTTGTGCATGCATTCAGAGGTTTTCCTTAAAGGTGGAAACACTTCGGGTTCGCGAAAGAGAAAGAATGGCGCGAAGACGTGACTCGCTGTCGCTCGGTGTCAAAGTCTCAAGTTTTTTAGTTTTTGAAGTGCTTGGATACTTGTTGGAAAGTATTAAGTGATGCTGCGAGTGAAACGAGGGATGGACTTTACCTAGGTTATGTCATTTGATGCAGTGTAGGCGTTGCTGTCCGCGCAGGTAAGAAATGACCGATAGAAATGCACATAATTAACGTAAACAAACTTCCTTGTCCACTGAAAAAAAGCGTGTGCTGGTCGACCAGCCTTAAATTTGAACAAACCTGTCGCGTATAAATGAAAGGGTCTCAGGTTCGATTTCTAGTATGCGCATGCCATTAGTTGCCATTTCCCTTTAACAAATGTAGGACCAGTTCTGATTAGTCAGCATGGACGTCCGGAAGGGGAAAAGGGGGCCGCCCCCCCATGGAAATTGAATGTAAACCAAAAATTATATATTACACGCATATAATTTAATTTCAGTCACAGTAATTTTTGGTAATTATTATAAAAGCGTTGCAGTAACTTCAGACTGAAGGAGTGTTTTTTGCTCCTCGTGGGGAAAAAATATATTACTTGCCCCTACTTGAGGACGTCCATGATATTCCAACAAAACTCAACTTTTTTCATAAAGGCACAATTTATTGTAGTTTCAGCCCTAAATTTATTCGCACACCCCTACAACAAAACCTTATACTCCCAGATAAAAAGAATTCTTGACAAAGCTTTTAAACCCTCCCCCATCCTTTTGTTGGGCGAAGGAAGTATATTTTGCGGAAAGTGAATATATGTCACATCACTTCAGTGAACCCCCGGGTAAATAATGCACGAGCCGCGCCTGGCTCGCTCTATAGGTTTTGGGCTCTTCGTATAGTTATTCCTTTTCGCGCTTATTCGGGTGATTTACTTCTACTTCATCCGATTCGCTGTTATTCCGTTTCCCGTTGCTTTCAATCGTTCTTAATCCCACTTTGCTTTCGCCTGTTGATCGCTTTGGTGTCTAGTCAGTTTCCGAAAATGTATCAGTCAGGGGTTTATCCACAATTTTTCATCTGGGAGCGGGTGGAAGTTCGTATTTATGGGGTGTAAAGGTACATTTAGACCCCAAATTATAGCTCCACCAAGCTTTCTGAAACCTCGGATAATATGCGAACTACAGGCTTCCCCGTATCTTTAACTAGCGACACTAGCGCCACTGATTCTCGCACCAGGGATGTGTTGGTGGATCTATACCGTACATTGTGACTTTGTGGAAGAAATTGGGGGTTGTTGAGGATTTTTTGAAGAGGGGGGATATTTCTTTCGGAATCTTAGCAAGTTGTGTGTGTGTGTCTGAAATTAGAAATTGATTTACTTATTCTCGACGGTGACCAAAAATTCGACAATCCTCTCGTCGAAGATACGTGTACAACCTCGTGCTTCTTGTCCTCAGTTTTGACACGTACTCAATGGAATTTAACAGTATCATAGAGATCCTTCCTACTGTGAGATTGAAAAGTGCAGGACAGCTACATGCACGCACACCATGTCCGGTGGCGCGAATGGGACGATGACGTCAGCTGCTGAAGAGAGAAAAACAGGTACGTGTCATCGAGTCATCCATCCCGGGTGTTTTAAAGCCCGAGTGAAGAATGATGCACGCTGACAGCGTGAAATGCACACACCTGACCCTCTCTGTAATGGCTGCAGGAGTCTGTCCTCCCTGCACGTGTTGGCCTGCCCAAAGCGTGTTGGTCAGCAGGAGGTCGCCGGACCGACTGCCAAAGTCCATGGTCGGAAATCTGCCCAGAGGTTAGGTGCTGTCAAGAGACCGCTTGATGTGCAGATTTTGAGGAATTGCCACGCACGTGGGACTTCATTTGTGGATGTCCGTCAGCTTCTGCCAGATGCGGGCGGACCCTGACGCTCAAGTTCTTCCAATATACTTGCTTTTTCAGAACATTTCTGTTTCCGGTCCGGATTACAGCGCCGGATAACGGAGGGGGTGGCTAATGTAGAAAACAACAGGGTTCTGGTGCACTTCATGATGAAATCCGCTAGAAGCAGGGGCTGTTCCAAGATTTTCGAAAGGGGAGGGGGGTTATGTCTTATGTTTTGGAAATTGGTTGTCTGCCCTATGTTTTGCAATATCTTTTCGAGATGCCCGAAAAAAAGAACACCCATAAGCCCCCACTCACATACATTTTTCGCCGGCCCCCATGGCGGAGTGGTTATCACATCGCGCTACGACGCCAGAGACCCCGGGTTCGAATCCTGGCCTGGTCATGGGTGTTCTCTGTGAGTGTCCCTTAATCGATTTCATCACATCATCTCTCATCTTCATCTTCGATGATTAGCCAAAGTGGCATAAAAGATAAGTAAAATAAACTAAATCAATCAATCATACTTCTTGAAGGATACTCCAAGTGATACAGTGGTACTTCACTCTGCGTATCCTTCTAGAAAAGCCAGCCTTGCAGAGTATCACAGAAATTTGATGCATATGTGAGGAGATTTTTTCAATGAAAGGAGCTGTTGAGATAAAGGTATAGGTTGTGACTTTTAATAATGACTAGCTGATTGCCCGGGTATTTATTTATCCCAATCTTCTATTAGACAGGAAAATAATGAATTCTAACTATAGCGTAAAATGAACTTGGAGTTGAACGGCATTGGGAGTGTCACTATTCATCTCAGCGGCCCCGAAAACTATGGATTTCACACTATATCGGTCGTTTTACATGTCACCCCCTCCCACCCCCACCCTAGGGGTGACAGGGGTGTCTTACCCCCACAGTATTTCTTTCGACATTGCAAGTGATACGCGTTCCAAGTTTGGTTGAAATCGCTCCAGGCGTTCGAGAGTTATGCTGGAACAAACACACACACACACACACACACACACACACACACACACACCCATACACACACACACGCACGCATACATCCATTTTGATATATTAGAAGAAGAAGAAAGAAAGATAATGGAGAAAATATAGGAATGTTCCTCGTAACTGCTCAGATATGTGGGTTTGTGAACGGAAGCAGTGCAATGTCCCAAAGCAGAAGACACACAACCAATATCTTTGTTATTATTGTACTGAGCAATATAAGTACAATATCCATAAGAATACTGTATTTCCCATTTTTCACACATTGTTGTTTTTGTTAAATTTTTTGTCTTTCACCTCTTCCGATTTTAGGTTATTCCGTATAGTTCGAGCTTTTTGTAATTCGACGTAGTCCCTTTCCCGTCAACGAATTATCGAGACTCTACTGTAATGGTAAATTTAACACCAAAATGACCATAAATCAGAGGTTTGTGAAAACTTGAGGGATGTCAGGGGGATATGGGACTCATAAATCAATTCTCCCGTAACGATGAACATCCTTACTCATAACACGAGACACGCAATGTTATCCATCGAGAAAAAAATGCTGCGTTGGCACCAACATTCCCTCATCAACCCCTGAGCAAAGAATTCCTTTCATCCACCCTCCATACCGTTCCTCCCCCATGTGTTGACTTAACGCTGTTACGCTTTTGTGAAACTTGAATTCGATGGGGGTGTCCTCGCCGCTTCCGGACCTGTCTGAGTGAGGAGGGATGGTCCATGGCTGGGAAGCTGCGGAGAACATCTGCAGGGTGACGGATCCGTGAGGGTGGCTGGAAAAAATATCAAGTTCCGTTTGGTTCGACAACAAAATTGTTAACCTTTGCCACGAGGGCCATTTCTTACTTCTCTTCTGCAATTGTCTTCCCGCACTTGATTTGTAACCGGATTCCGTCGCCTTTGAAGTCTCTGTTCCAGTATTCTCTGCTGACGCGACTGGAATGACTCTCCAGGAAAGGGAGGAATTCATGCGGATGGGTGCTGGATCTCCGTTTAGAATACACAGTGTTAGAATAGTGTTTTTTTATAAATATGGTTAAAATTGAACAGGAGTGTTTTCTGGAAACAGTCGGAGGATAGTTTACAGATAAAATCAGATCAAAATAACACAAGTTGTTCTCTGGAAACAGTCGGAAGTTAGTTTACAGATCAAAATAACACGAGTTGCTTTCTGGAAACAGTCGGATGTCAGTTTACAGATCAAAATAACGCGAGTTGCTTTCTGGAAACAGTCAAAGTCAGTTTACAGATCAAAATAACGCGAGTTGCTTTCTGGGAACAGTCAAAAGTCAGTTTACAGATCAAAATAACACGAGTTGCTTTCTGGAAACAGTCAAACGCCAGTTTACAGATCAAAATAACGCAAGTTGCTTTCTGCAAACAGTCAAAGTCAGTTTACAGATCAAAATAACACGAGTTGCTTTCTGGAAACAGTCGGATGTCAGTTTACAGATGAAAATAACGCGAGTTGCTTTGCGGAAACAGTCAGAATTTAGTTTACAGATCCAAATACACGAGTTGTTTTCTGGAAACGGTCGGACGCTAGTTTATAGATCCAAATAATACGAGTTGTTTTCTGGAAACAGTTGAAAGTAAGTTTACAGATCAAAATAACACGAATTGCTTCCTGGAAACAGTTGGAGGTCAGTTCACAGTCAGAAATAAATCAAAACAAGAAAAGTTCCGAGCTTTGGCATAGCTTACGGCCAGCCGAAACCTGAGCCACCTACCGTGTGGTCTCCATGAATTAACCACAGTCCACTCACTCCAGGTGCGTTTCCGAAATCTCTCCTCCCCAGAGGAAACAGAGATGGAGCGGGAACATGCAAGGGGAGCGTGCGTGTCCCGATGTCGTTTTCTGTTCGGGAACTTGGAGATCTTTCCCACGGCTTCTCGTGGCGGGGAGCCATCGGAAGGACTCCCCTTCTCCTATTTTCCCAGAAATTGCTCTCAACTTGTAGAAGAAGAGTAATTACCGAAACGAGGAGGCTGGAGTTTACTTACGAAGATAATTTTTAGCTCCGAAAATACCAAGTGCTAGTCGATTCATGTGAAGAATTCTGCTCTCACAGCGAAAAACAAAACATTTGACCAATACGCAAAAATACTTTCCCACAAATATATTCACTCTCGGCTCGGACTCAGCGATATAATAATTATTGCGCAATTATAACCTTCATGGTACATAATTGTACAATTTGGAGAATCTGAGATAGATTGATTATGCCCTTGTTATTGGTCTAAATTTAGTACCGTAATGAGACAAAAGAAAAGTGCAGCGTGCAAAATCCTTAGAAAATGGTGGGGGGAGAAAGGCGTTTGCATACACATGCATGAACTTGTGTACCCCCTCTGTAGATGAGTGTGTTGAGTTGTAGACTCGCCATGTCACTACAGAAGGTTCACGATTCAAGTCTCCGCCTGGGCAGTAACGTTCCCTTGAAACTTGGGAGTGCTCCTTCATCAACTTAATACAATGATCATCATTAGTGCTAGGATTTTGTGTAAAATAAAATATGCTCTTATGACCTAAAATTTTACAAAATATTCACTATAATTTGAAAAATATGCCCTTATAACTAGACTGTTTCAAACATCAATATCTAACTTATGCTGAAATATTTTCATATACATAATACTTTTAGTTCACTTTATGGGCCCTGATGAGTTGAAATGCACAATGAATATTTTCTGTAAATTTTCAATTAAAAATGAAAAAGATTTTGCTGCAGTCCAAAAAAAAAAACCTCGAGTGAACATGGGAGTAAGAACGAATCCACTTGAAAAATGACTGTATATTTCTTGAAAAAGCGAAAATATGTTGAATATAACCGAAAATCCATCAAAATATGCTCTACCAAGTAGAAATGGGCAAATATGCCAAAATATGCCCTTAAAAAGAACCTTAATTCAATTAGTTTCTTCACAATATGAATTTCTATATATTTAGGGAACACATAGCCATTACCAAAAAAAGTATAAGTCATAAAAATCCTATCCCTAATCATCATCATTCATTCACCTTCATCGTAACAATTGTAAATAGTCCCAGAGCTGTAACGGAGTCGTTGTAATCGAGTTACATTTTTCAAGACTAACTCTAACGTAGTTATGTTTCAGAAAGTGTAACTATAACGAAGCTAATTTCAAAAAGAGTCGCTATAAGTGATTTACATTCCAAAAAGAGACGCTGTAACTCAGTCATATTTAAAAAAGAGTCACTGTACCTGAGTTACATCTCAACTGTAACGGCGTAACGTTTAAAGACTAGTTACTGTAACTAAATTACAATTCAAAAGCGTCACTGTGCCTGTGTTACATTTCAATAACTGTAATGGGGTAACGTTAGTAATTCTGGCGGAGTTAATTTTAAAAAAGTCACTGCAACTAGTTTACAATTCAAAGAAGGTAGGTGTAGCTGAGTTACATTTCCGAAAGACTCGGTACGTGAGTAACATTACAGAAATATAGTAACTGTAACGGAATCACATTTGAAAAAGAGTAACCATCAGACATGAATCTAGACATATATTTCGGGGAGGTCCGATCCAGAAGAAGTGTCTAATAATAATAATAATAATAATAATAATAATAATAATAATAATAATAACAACAACAACAACAACAACAACAACAATAATAATAAAAATTGTATCACATTAATTAAAATAGTATTAATTAAAATATTCAAATTAATTAACATTATATTGTTATTACAGTAGAGCGTCGATTATCCGAAGTAATTGGGGGACATGGGTGTTCGGAAAACTGGTTTGTTCGGATAATCGAACTGTACATGTTTATTTGCCAAAAAGAAGTACTGTACAGTAAATTTATTCATAAAAACAGGCATCTCTTTAAGTATGTATTACAAAGTAACGTACAAAGGCAACTTTAGTAGGAATATATAGTATGTGGTACAGTTTATTAAACAAAAATATGTACATATTACATACGCATTTTGCATGAACAATACACACAGTACACAAAATTAACGTTTAAAAAAAAATCCTTTATTTTGGTCTGTCTAAGCAAGCCTACACGCTTACGAGCAGCTAAGTCACGTACTTTTTTCATTACAGATATCTGAAAGTGAGCGAGTACACAGTTCGGTTAAGCGGTCGTTCGGTTGACCGACGTTCGGATAATAAAAGAAAAGAAAGAAAAAAATCTGCCGTCCCAAGAAGATTAATGTCAAATAGATAAAGAATTGAATTTTTATTGAACACAAGAAAAATGTTAGAGGCAGTTGACGAAAAGTAAAGTTGCTGGTAATATTTTATGATATAGTAATAAATCGTGCATAAATCTTCTTTGGTACTGTCATTCAAAGTCGTATGATCCCAATATAATCCTTGCCTTCAATAAGTTCGGCGGAAATTAATAACCCCCGATTAAACAACAAGTATATTTTCATTATTTAATTTGTTATTTTAATATTTCATTATTTAATTTTTGTAGTTAGTAAATCTTTCGGTGGGAGGGGGGGGTCCTGTAACGGAGTTTCATTTCCAAAAGAGTCGCTGTAACTGTATCTGTAACTCGGGTACTAAAAGTAACTTTCCGAAGACTTAAAGTGAATATAGCTTCCTTGGACCGATAGATGTCACCACTGATCCAACTGCGCTTATGAATCCAATTTCATGGCTCGCAGCTTCGCCATTGTCCCTCCAGGAACACTTATCAACGCCTGGGAACATAAAAAAGTCTGCTCACGTGATTGATCCTCCTTTGTTTCCAGTTCGGATGCTGGGACAGGAGACAAGCGACGGTCCCTGCAGCGCGAGGGTGGTCGGCAACAACTCCTGTCGCTGTAAATTTTACGCGAGACGCTCTTGGAGGGGGACCAAGATGGCTTCCAAATGGCGGGAACACACAAGAAGACCCGCCAAATGAAGGTCGTACAGAGCTTCTGATGTTTCCTTACGATGTATCATGTGTGGGAATGTGAGTGAGTTGGTCATAAGTGAGGTCACTAGTTTATTCCCTGCACGTTTGGAAGTTTAATACAAATGTCAAATCTTGAAAAGATACTGTGGACTTTCGTGAAGGGAAATTTCCCCCGAGAGAGGGAAATTTGAAGATATCAAAGTCATATTAGATTCAAACTCTTTTGAAGTGTTCCCCGTAATGTATTACAAATAAGATTTTTAATTTTGCTTTCGAACATTAATAACCATTATCGAACTTTTAAAATGATTGTTATTGTTACGTATGCGTAATACGTCACATATAAAAAAGAGTAACTGTAACTGAGTTATATTTTAAAAAAGAAATCAATGTGAAGGACTTATGTTTCAAAAAGAGTGACTGTACCAGAATTACATTTAAAACGGAGTAACTGTAATGACGTTACATTTGAAAAAGATGAACTGTAAAGGAGTGGGGCGGTGGAATAACCGCCAAACGTAACACAGGATTAAACGCGAAAGGAATAAGAGTGAAACGGAATAAACGCGAAGGAACAAGCGCGAAAAGTTTAACCTCGAAACGGAATAAGAGCGAAAGGAATAACTGCGGAACGGATTAATCTCGAAACCAAAATTAAAAGCCTGATTAAGCGCGAAACGGATTAAGCGCGAAAGGGAACAACTTCCAAATGGATTAAGCGCGAAAGGAACAACCGCGAAACGGATTAAGCGCGAAAGGGAACAACCGCGAAATGTATTAAGCTCTATAGGAACAACCGCGAAACGGATTAAGCGCGAAAGGAACAACCGCAAAACGGATTAAGCGCGAAAGGGAACAACCACGAAACGGATTAAGCGCGAAACCAAAATTAAAAACCTGATTAAGTGCGAAAGGAACAACCGCGAAACGGATTAAGCGCGAAAGAGAACAACCGCGAAACAGATTAAGCGCGAAACCAAAATTAAAAACCTGATTAAGCGCGAAAGGAAGAACCGCGAAACGAATTAAGCGCGAAAGGGAACAACCGCGAAATGGATTAAGCGCGGAAGGAACAACCGCGAAACGGATTAAGCGCGAAAGGAACAACCGTGAAACGGATTAAGCGCGAAACCAAAATTAAAAACCTGATTAAGCGCGAAAGGAACAACCGCGAAACGGATTAAGCGTGAAACCAAAATTAAAAACCTGAATAAGCGCGAAAGGGAACAACCGCGAAATGGATTAAGGGCGAAACCAAAATTAAAAACAGGAATAAGAGGAAAGGAACAACCGCGAAACGGAATAAGCGCGAAACTAAAATTAAAAATAGGAATAAGCGCGAAAGGAACAACCACGAAACGGATTAAGCGCGAAAGGAATAAGAGTGAAACGGACTAAGCGCAAACGGAATAAGAGCGATAAGATTAAGCGCGAAACGGATTAAGCGCGAAACGGATTAAATGCGAAAATTTCACTTTCGCGCTTAATTCCTTTCGGAGTAGTTCTGGCGACCCAAAGGAGTTACAATTAAAAAGCGTCACTGGTAACTGAGTTCTTGAACGCAGTAACTGTTGCTATAAGTCATTTACTTTTCAACAGTGGCTTCCCAAAAAATCCCTCTATTTGTATTTTTATTATTTAACGTTGCTATTCTACCACTTTTGGTTAATCACGAGTCACAACGATGATAATGATGAGTGATGATATGATGAAATTGATGCATAACACTCGCAAATAACACATATGCCAACGTGAGGTTGATGAAGGAACCCACCCCATAGGAAATTCACGTCCATGTCAATTTTTCTGAAATGAAGGGAAATTTTTGTGAAGAGGGTAAATTTTATACGCAATAGAGGAAACATGGTTGGCAACACTGCCTTACATACGCCATAAAAGTCACACCAAGAATTTAGTTGAGATTATGGTAACCATAGAATCCCTAGAGTGGACAGCTTGCCTTGATTACATAACCAAGAACATTTTTCACGACATCGTGTCCCTAATTCTAAATTTTATTCTTAAATTGATATTTTATGATAATTATTTGGAGGGGGGCAATATTTATCTTTTACATCCCCTCCATGAGAGTTATGCTTTGAACTGGACCTTGTGCCTGTCTCGCCAATGCCTTATTAGAGGCTTCAGGGTCAGGGTGGGGTGAGTTGACCCCCTTTCTGAAATAAGGGAAAGTGGGCCTCCCCAATGGCTCAGTGGTAGCGTCCTCCCCTTGTAATGAAGGGGGCTCGGGTTCGATGCCTGGTGGAGGCACATAGTGGTTCGCATCCCACTTTAAACTGTAGGTGCAGTCCCAATTAGCTTTAATGTGCATAAAGTGGACTTAATACACCAACTCAATCAATGAATCAATGAAATAAGGGAAAGCTATAGTATACTTCTTATTTGTTACTTTTCTCTCTAGCTTCTTCTTCCTTCAGTTTGTACTTACATTGTGGGAAATGAGAGACAATGAGCGAAAGTAAAGTTGGGATTTTTAGCGTAGGGATCAGATGGACCTGGGAGGCAGGGGCGGCGCCAGAAATTTTCGACCGGGTGGGCAGAAGCTCCATATTGATAGATTAGGGTGGGCAGTATAAATTTAAGACTATATACCGTATATGTGCATGTAAGACGTATATGTATCCCCCTCTCTCTTACACTCCCGATTTTCTTCTTGCTTCCTTCCCTTTCCTTTTCTTGTTTTCGTCTTTATTCTTTTCTAATGTATTCTCACAACTTGTTCCATTTCCTCTCGCGTTGTCTCTGATGGACACAATTATTTCAACGAAGTGTTTATCCATACGCAGTAGGGTGGATCGAAAAACCGTTTTTTTCGAAATCGGTCTGCGGCTAGTGCTTAAAGTTTGTGGTTGGTGGTCCTTATAACCCATAAAAAATTCCAACTTGATCGGATAATATCTACAGTTTGCGCTTTTTAGTCAAAATTTTAAATTTTTATGAAAAAATGTCAAAAATTTGCAATTTTTCCTCATGAGTTCTCGATGTTTCTGGAGTGATTTAATGGCAAAACATTACATATATTGCTTGTATGTTGCTTAAGATTAACGGTTTAGTGTGTTTGAATAAGGGAAAATGGTTTCTTAGTTCGCCAAAATTCGTCAAAAAACGCCAAATATACAGAAATGTTACGGATGTTGGGTAGGCAATAACCCGCTATAATTACTCGACCCCACCGACTTAAATTTACCAAAAAAGATAAGGTAATAGGAAAGGAAGTAAACTGCAGCTCTTAGTTCATCGACTAATCGACTATCCAGCACTCACCACGAGGAGGTGGCTGCAATCGAGCGCCGCCCACCCAGGTAGACTGGCCTATTTAGGTTTTAAAGCCCGCTTTGGTATCAAACTTTGGTAATATTTTCCTATCCTCCAATCTAGCTCTAATATAGCCATCTCGGGAGTCATAACCACATACAGCAATAGATGCAGCAGTTACATCTTTGACGCACCGTTCCACTGCCTGGCTATGGCACGGCAAGTCAAAAAAGTCTGCAGTTTTTCTAGGGAATCGTCTCTTCCTGCTGCGATCTCTTCTAAGTCTTCATTGGTAAGTAAGTGTGCTACTGGAGGCGATTTTCTTTCTTCTTTTCCCCAGTGCACTAAATCTGTGTAATCTTTGGCATTAAAGTTAATCACTGGGGGTGGAAATTTTCTAATGGTGTTGTTTGCTTGGCTTTGGCTTTTTCTTGCTTCCAGGATCTTCTTCGCCGCGTTTTGACGCACATTTGGGCGACTGTCTGCCAACATACCAACAAGTATGTTTTCTGGATGCCCCCAGAAAGCATGATTTTGAAGACGTTCATAGAGAAAAGTATTTAAATCGTTTGGTAAGTACTCCATTTTCTGTAATGTTAGCCACACATTTTTTGACGCATCCTTGATAGTTCCATTGCATTTGATGTAAAACCACATGGGAGCGTAAACTTTAACGACAAATTCTGTCAGTGTCTTAAGAGCAGGTGATGGATTTGACGTTGCTACATACAGTCGAATGATGCGCCCTGCAAGAGTCACCTCCCATGTGGTTTTACATCAAATGCAATGGAACTATCAAGGATGCGTCAAAAAATGTGTGGCTAACATTACAGAAAATGGAGTACTTACCAAACGATTTAAATACTTTTCTCTATGAACGTCTTCAAAATCATGCTTTCTGGGGGCATCCAGAAAACATACTTGTTGGTATGTTGGCAGACAGTCGCCCAAATGTGCGTCAAAACGCGGCGAAGAAGATCCTGGAAGCAAGAAAAAGCCAAAGCCAAGCAAACAACACCATTAGAAAATTTCCACCCCCAGTGATTAACTTTAATGCCAAAGATTACACAGATTTAGTGCACTGGGGAAAAGAAGAAAGAAAATCGCCTCCAGTAGCACACTTACTTACCAATGAAGACTTAGAAGAGATCGCAGCAGGAAGAGACGATTCCCTAGAAAAACTGCAGACTTTTTTGACTTGCCGTGCCATAGCCAGGCAGTGGAACGGTGCGTCAAAGATGTAACTGCTGCATCTATTGCTGTATGTGGTTATGACTCCCGAGATGGCTATATTAGAGCTAGATTGGAGGATAGGAAAATATTACCAAAGTTTGATACCAAAGCGGGCTTTAAAACCTAAATAGGCCAGTCTACCTGGGTGGGCGGCGCTCGATTGCAGCCACCTCCTCGTGGTGAGTGCTGGATAGTCGATTAGTCGATGAACTAAGAGCTGCAGTTTACTTCCTTTCCTATTACCTTATCTTTTTTGGTAAATTTAAGTCGGTGGGGTCGAGTAATTATAGCGGGTTATTGCCTACCCAACATCCGTAACATTTCTGTATATTTGGCGTTTTTTGACGAATTTTGGCGAACTAAGAAACCATTTTCCCTTATTCAAACACACTAAACCGTTAATCTTAAGCAACATACAAGCAATATATGTAATGTTTTGCCATTAAATCACTCCAGAAACATCGAGAACTCATGAGGAAAAATTGCAAATTTTTGACATTTTTTCATAAAAATTTAAAATTTTGACTAAAAAGCGCAAACTGTAGATATTATCCGATCAAGTTGGAATTTTTTATGGGTTATAAGGACCACCAACCACAAACTTTAAGCACTAGCCGCAGACCGATTTCGAAAAAAAACGGTTTTTCGATCCACCCTAATACGCAGCCATACCATACATTCACAGTCACATTCTTTCATGCATGTTAATACAATGAAATAAATGTGAATTAGGTTAAAGCTTGTGTTGCATCACATTTTGCCCTTCGAGAAATAAAAAAAAATACAAAGCACATACTTGATTTTATGTTTTCGGCGACAGTGATAGAAAGTGCAATGGTAGACAGTCGTGATGTTTCTCGTAATTTAAATGCATGTTCCTGAGCATAGTATTTTCATCGTATGAGTTTTTGACTGAAAGAGTTCTCTTTTCTAATGTATTCTCACAACTTGTTCCATTTCCTCTCGCGTTGTCTCTGATGGACACAATTATTTCAACGAAGTGTTTATCCATACGCAGCCATACCATACATTCACAGTCACATTCTTTCATGCATGTTAATACAATGAAATAAATGTGAATTAGGTTAAAGCTTGTGTTGCATCACATTTTGCCCTTCGAGAAATTAAAAAAAAATACAAAGCACATACTTGATTTTATGTTTTCGGCGACAGTGATAGAAAGTGCAATGGTAGACAGTCGTGATGTTTCTCGTAATTTAAATGCATGTTCCTGAGCATAGTATTTTCATCGTATGAGTTTTTGACTGAAAGAGTTCTCTTACTCCTTAACTAACTAACTAACTCTCTAGCCTTCTTAAACCCGAATGTTCATGGCTGCAGCAACACAGGCCTTCCATCTGTCCCTATCCTGAGCAAGATCTATATACTCATTTCCATCCCTACCAATTTCCTTTAGGTCCATCTCAACATTATCCTTCCATCTTCGTACACTGAAATGCCCCAGGCCGGTAAAGGCTCAGAACATTCCAGGTGCCTAATTCAATATCCTTATTCCTAATGTAGATCTCATCCTTAGTCCAGGTACCTCCCAAAGTAGTCCCCACCCGGAGATCCGAATGGGGGACTATTTTACCTCCGGAAAATTTTACCTTTGGAACATCCATGGCCTCATATTGCTGTTTCTTGACATGTCTTTTTACAGTGCATAGTTGTCAACTCTACGCCTAACCCCCAATACGAATGGAGGACCTAGCTGGGAGGATCACATAGTAGTCCACCAACCGTACCCCACTTCTGCCAATTGTGGGACGCTCATAGAGCCATGACAGGACAGCTCTGTAAATCCCACCAGAGTAAAATGTTGACCATTTCGCTCTGTTGGTTGACTGCAGTGAACAAGCCACTGGGCGATGAGGTCGTCACATCCCTACGCCGAATCTCTTACTCCTTGGGGGTCACTTTCTTAGCTTACAAGGTTTGTACAACTGACAAATCTATCTGAATGTTTGCACGATTGGGTGCCAACATTTGAGGTGCAAGGGCATTATACTTTATTTTGATAGAAAGGCTTAGCATAAAGAGGTCATGGGGCAAAAAGTGGTAAAATGTGCCGGGGGAAACTGCATCCCCAACCTCTTACTCCTCCCAATCGCCGCCACTGAATGTTTGGCAGTGGCGTATACTGAGTCCAAGATCTGGTCGATCTCACTACGTCACGTGGTCCTAGGCTATGAATAGAAATCATTTTGCCAACTCCTAAGAAATCAGGTTGCCAACTAATAAGAAATCAGGTTACCAAGTCATAAGAAATCAGGTTACCAACTCATAGGAATCAGGTTGCCAACCCATAAGATCAGGTTACCAACTCATAGGAAATCAGGTTGCCAACTCATAAGAAATCAGGTTGCCAACTCCAGAATCAGCATCATCATCATCTCACTGATATGAAAATTATTATTTACAATTTCTGATCGATTTCTCTCCTGTATTTTATTCTCTAGACTTCAGGCTTCGCACATAGCCTAGCTACCCTAGAATATACGCTCCTGATGTTTGGATTAAAATGAACGTCTTAATACGAATGGTTTAAAACACAAATGGAAAACCAATTCTTTGTTCATTGTGCATGAATTATTCCTAAGCTAATGAAAGGCTATTTTGACAAAATATCACTCATAAGTAAAAAAACAAGTAAGATTGAAAACTCTGTTCAGAATTGAAGGGATTATTAGCTAAGTTGATATTCGTTTTCTAATCTAAGTCATGTTACTCATGCGGGAGAAGCAATCCACGAATGGTTAAATGAACTTATTTTTTGAGATAACAAGATTATTTAGGACCAGGAATAATTCATCTCTTTTTCATAGATGACTTGGGTTGTATGGCATGACCATTTCGAACACACTAGAATGTCAACGTCTGTCCTGTACAGCATACCCTGCAAACTTTATTCTTGCAGGGCAACGAGTCCCTGGCGGCTGGAACCACAGTTGAAGTAATAACACAGGCCTGCGATGAAAAAAAATACAAGGGAAGTGATATGTGAACTTTATGTATTTTGTGGTGCTGAGTTAAAAAAAAATAAAGAAAAATGTCTATCACGTCACGTTTTCTTGAAAAATTTAATTGTACGTGGATTTGTATGAACATTTACCATTAATATGTTGTTTAGGCATGGAATATCTTCCCTCCCTGCCTGACCATCATTCTACCGTGGTGAAACGATACCCCTCTGTGGCTCCCCCCCCATCGACATCCCTCTCTCCCCGTCGCAATCGCTCTCGGCCAATAGCGTCGCGCAAATCCTTATCTTGGTTGGCCGACTGCGCAGGAACGCTCGCTAAGCCAGCGTAATTGGCAGGCACCTTCCAGTTGTGTCGAGCTTTATCTGGATTGATCCTGAACGTGTTATTCGTAAGACTGAATTCTCGCGACTTGTCTGGAGGCAGCAGAAACGATATAAAACAGATGTCCTCATGAGGGACTCAGTTTATCGCTCTTTAACCCAGCAGATCATGTACTTACCGTGTTCGTAATAAGATAAAAGATGTGGAAATTTGTAAGTTCGTCTCAATTTGTCTTTCATGTGTAGTGTCGTGCGTGCGCTGATACAGTGACAAGTGGAAACTGCATCACAAAAACAATTGTAACTGGTGCTTTCCTCTGTGCGTTTCGTGAACCATGGCTTCGAGTTCGAGACGTTGTGAAAATGTGCCAGATGACTTTTGTTACATATGCGGCGAATATAGTGTTCTTAAACATCGCATGAGGAGCATTACAAACTATGTAAGAAAACTTTATCTTGCGTATTTTGGCATGAAACTCGGAGACCAGGACAAATCGTGGGCTCCTCATAAAGTGTGTGTGCAGTGTCGCAATGATCTACGCTTATGGCTCAACGGAAAGAAGACTGCTTTACGCTTTGGAATTCCTATGACATGGAGGGAGCCGAGAAACCACTGTGATGATTGTTACTTTTGTGCCTGCCATGTCCGTGGGTATAACCGAAAAAATCACAAGCTAATCTCTTATCCTGAGAACATTCTATCGGCCATACGCCCCGTTCCTCATGGACTTGATGTGCCAGTGCCTTTCCTCCAACTGAATTACCAGTCATCTCTTCAGAGTCTTCAGACTCGGAACATCCAGACGACCAAGGCTCCGATACCGAATATAAGCCCTCTGGAGGCGATTCACCTCAGCCCTTCTCTCAGGTTGAACTTAATGATCTGACTAGATATCTGGGCCTTTCGAAAGAGGCAGCTGTTGGACTCCAGATTGAAAGAAAAACATTTATTGGCCAAAGGAACCACGTTTTATTGGTACAGGAATCGAGAAAAGGACTTCGTTCAGTTCTTTGAGGAAGCGGAGAACCTGGTCTATTGTTCTGATGTTCCCGGATTGATGAGCAAATTTAATATCACCTACGAAAAAGATGGATGGAGGCTGTTTATAGATTCATCGATAAGGAGCCTGAAAGCTGTCCTTCTTCATCACAGAAGCCAGTATGCATCTGTACCAGTTGCACACTCGGTACATTTTCAAGAACGCTATGAAAACCTGGCTCTCGTCCTCAACAAAATAAAATATGCCGACCACGGTTGGACCATTTGCGGTGATTTGAAAGTTATCTCCATGCTTCTTGATGAACAAGGCGTATATACAAAGTTCCCATGTTTCATTTGTGAGTGGGACAACCGTGCAAAGACTCAACATTGGGTCAAGAAAGAATGGGCTAAAAGACAAAATCTTGAACCAGGCACCAAGAATGTGATTAGGAACAGCTTAGTTGACCCAAAAAAAGTATTGTTACCCCCGTTGCATATCAAATTAGGTGTAATGAAGCAATTTGTCAAGGCTATTCCAAAAGATGGCGATTGTTTCAAATACCTGTGCAAAACGTTTCCAGGTTTATCCGCATCCAAGTTGACAGAGGGAATCTTTGTTGGTCCAGATATCCGCAAGCTCATGAAGGATAAAGACTTTGAGACTAGCATGACAACAAAGGAGAAAGAAGCTTGGGTTGCCTTCAAAGATGTGGTCAGTAAATTTCTGGGGAATTACAAGGATCCTGACTATAAAGCAATTGTTATGAATATGCTGGACAAATTTCAAGCGTTGGGTTGCTCCATGAGTGTCAACTATTTCCCTGAAAATTTAGGAGCGGTCAGCGAAGAACAGGGTCAAAGGTTCCACCAAGATATTAAAGATATGGAGCGCAAATATCAAGGACGATGGGACAAGAACATGCTCGCCGAATACTGTTGGATGTTAACACGAGAGAGGCCTGAGATTGCACATAAAAGAAGAACGTCAAAAATAAGTTTCAAAGGCAAAAGGGTACGTACGTAAGTATAAACTTTGTTTGTGTTTGGTTTTGTTGTTTGTTCAGTTTACAATTTGTGTCAAACGTTCATGTACACATACATGCTCCTCGTGATCAATCGTCTATTTTATGCACGTTACCTTAATAAACACAAATGAACATAATACATTGGTGCTTTTTTTCTAGAAACTTCACCATAATGGGAAGTTAAAAGTGTAAACGCATGGGAACTTTGTGTTTTTCTCTCGACCAGAGGCAGCTCGTGCAATCTGGCAACAGTGGTTTTCTTCCATTTAAACCTATAAAATATAAAATAAATTTGCTAATAAATAAATTTGCATCACCACGCATCGATTTTACATAGATTTAAATGGATCAAAACCACTGTTGCCAGATAGTGCATGCAAAATTGTTCGCGAAAATTCCTTTTGACATAGGATTTTAGCAAAAATATCGATATCGATTGTACAAAAATTCCTGACGTGATGGAAAAAAATGGAGGTCATTTTCAAAATCAGCACACCCAATAACATAAAACTCAGCGAACACGTCTCTTGTATTTTTCAACAATTTCAATTTCGCAGGCCTGTGTAATTTATGGGGGTTTGTATCTTGAGTGTCTGCGTGTGTTTGTTCTTTTTCCCCTTCGTCACTTTAATCTAATCACCATTGGAACTTATTGCCGTCATTATCAAAATTAGCAGAACAATTACTTAAGATAAAACAAATTATCCACAACTTACTCTTCCAAAAATGGAGTTTGATTAGTACATGCCACTTCGAAAGTTGAGATGGTAGTTTCTACTAATGAAACACATTGTAGTAGATCAAGGCAGCTAATTCCGTGAACAATGACGGTGTTTTCCAAAAGTCTCACATATTTGTCTTGGGTAATACACCCTCTTAAAATGGACGCATCTTCTGTGATGGTAAAATGACACGTTTGTTGAGAGTTCTTTCTGTATATTTTTCTCCAATTGCATAACGCAGTCGCATTATAATGAAGAGGTCCTGTGTTCGACTCCCCCCTCCTCTGGTGGAAGCACATGCGCACTGGTTCGGACTACACGTTAAACTGTAGGTTTAGTCCCGATTAGCCTATCTGAGCATAAAAGTGGGCTTAAAAACAAATCACAAAAACGTATTTTTGATACTTCGTGACATAACTATTTTTGTTTACTTCAGCTGCATCAACAGATTCTGTCGACATTTTCGGCTGATTCATGTGTGGAACGAGGATTTCTAAATATGATAAGCCACTCATTAGCAATTGAATAATTTTATACATAACTGGTTTATCAAAATGTATTCAGTTCGGTATTGTAGTGATTATTGTGATTCCTTCTTATTAGTAGAACGAATATAAAGTTGATATTTCACATACCATATTGGCATTTGAAGAAGACAAAAAATTGTAATGAAATAAAGAAAGGGAAACTTCTCGAATTTCAATGAAGAGCTAATTAAAACTACACTACACTCTCTAGCATACTTAAACCCAAAGGTTTATGGCTGCAGCAACACAAGCCTTCCATCTGTCCCTATCCGGGGCAAGATCAATCAAATCTTTCCCATCCTTACACATTTCCTTTAGGTCCATCTCAACGTTATGTCTTCATCTTCGTCTTGGCATTCCTACAGGTATCTTACCATCAGGTTTCCCAACAAGAATCCAGTAAACTATTCTTTCCTCTGCCATTCGTGTCACATGGCCTTCTCATCTAAGTCTTCTTGATTAAATGATTCTAATAATAATTAAAAAGTCGAAATAATTTATTGTGTTGCTGGAGGAAGTAACGCTAAGATTATGCTTTTATTTGTTTATTTGGAGATTATTTTAACCATACTCAGGCCGCGATTTATATACGTATGTGGAGGCCCGGAGCTTACAGCACCAAGACCTCACTCCAATCCCCTCTACAATCCCCTATAACTACTCGCCAAGTTACATGGCGTGGTTTGTTATTATATCTTTACCACATCCGAAGTACCTATTTTTTTTTCTTTTAATTATGTGGTACTTTTCAAAGCAGTCTCTCCCAGTGAAGGCCTGGAGCTGCAGTCCTCAAGTTCACCCTAAATTCTGATCTAATCTTGATCATACCCTGCATAATTTTGAGCCTCCTAAGCCTACTAGCTGGTTTTAATCATAGAAGTATTAATTTGATCACAGTTTTTTTTTTTTTTGTTTCAATAGCTCTAGTAATTACTTTCACTTTCTAATGACAAAATTGGCTTGTTATGGGTTGATAATATGTGAACATTTCTAGCATAGATAATATTCACAAGTAAAATACAGAAGTTATGAACATCAGAATACACTTATTTATTGAGTCATTCACATATCTGCAAGTATATGTACTTATTGAATTTGATTGGGTGGGCAATCGGGTGGGCACAGGAATTTTTGGGTGGGCGCTTGCCCACCCGTGCCCACCCCTGTCGCCGTCCCTGCTGGGAGGAAAGGTGTGACACAGACTGGAAGACATTGACAATTGACAACAGAAAATTTTGACGGAATGGCATCCTGTCTCTCTCTCTCTCTCTCTCTCTCTCTCTCTCTCTCTCTCTCTCTCTCTCTCTCTCTCTTTCTCTCCTTCTACTGCTTCTTTCATTTATTTTTCATTCTCTCCTTTTCTCTGTCCACTCGCTCTATTTTTGTTTCTATTTTTCTATCCTCCTTACTTTCTTTATTTATCTTTCTCTCCCTGCCTCCGTCCACTCTCTCTATTTTTTCTCCCCATCTTTGTTTCGTCTCTCATTGTTTCTTTCTCCCTTCAATTTTGTCTCTTACTCTCTGTCCACTTTCTTTTTTCTCTATCTCTCTCTCCTCTTTCTTCCCTTAGTTCTCTCTCTTTCTCTCCCTCTCTCTCTGTCCACTCTCTATCTTTCTTTCTCCCTCTTTATTTATCTTCTCTCTCTCTCTTTCTTCATTTTCTTTCTCTCTTCTCCCAGTCTCTGTCTATCTTGCAATTATATTTCTCTATTGTATTCTTCTTCTTGATCTTTCTTCCTCTTCTGTCTTCTCCCTTTCTCTCACAACACTAGCCTCACAGATTCGTAATAGTTACATAACAATATCTGTTATGCGTGTAACTGATATTATGTAGAAACCACTTTAAACTGTAGTCCAGTCCCAATGTGCATAAAATGAACGTAGAACAAAAACGCAAATATTTTAGAAACTTGGATGACAATTTACGTGCAGTGTAAGCTTTGAAGAGGAGAAAACAGAGAAATGGATAGGAAGAGAGTCAGAAACATCTCTTAAAAGAGTGTTGTTTGTGAGAGAGCTTGCGGGTGAGATAAGAAAGAAAGAGAGCAGGATATTCCCGACAATCTCCTTCTCCGCTGCAAAATTATGATAAATCCTTTTCCCACGGAAGTGTCTACAGAAACCTCCAATTACAGAATCAACTGTCCCTTCAGCGTCATCTAAAAAAACTCCTCGGTTCACTCGTTTTTTGTCCTGTCGCTCTTCCTCCATCGGGCCATCACGACTTCTTCTCGGCCGGTCATTCTCGACGCAGAGGTAATTCACCTAAGTTGCCTGAACCCAATATGGCCTACCTAAGATTTGCTATTGTTTCTAATGGTGTACAAAGCCAGAAAGATAAAATTAATTGCAAGATTCAAAATAGGGAACATTTCTGAACGTTTACTGGAAATTGGAGCCAATTCCAATTAACATAGGTGCGGTGAATAGTTTATTAAAAAGTTACGTTTAGGCCACTCAATATGGCCTAGTTATATATTTTATTCTTTCAAATAAAAAAAATGCAACAGAAATTGTAAAGAGAGTGCCAGAATGTTGTTTTTATAAGTAGATAAGTATATTGATGCACTTAATTTTATTTACATAACGACATATGATATTTACACAAAGAAATAACATTGTTTACTTACCAATAAACAAGAGAGTGACATGTCACAATGGATTACTCATCTCAGTCTGAGCTAATGAAAGGTTCATTATCATCCTCAGTGAGTCCCAGATACTCTACGTGAACATAAGACTAAAAAGTGTCACGTTTGCGCATATCCTTCGCTATTATATACCCATGTAGGCCATATTGAGTCTACCTTACATACAAGGACGTATTTAGGGGAGGAGGGGGTCCGGACCTTCCCCCCCGAAAGATTTATCAAGCACTAAAATTAAATAATGAAAAATATATTATTTTAGCTTTTGTTGTACAATTTCCTCTGAACTTATTGGAAGACAAGGATTATATTGGGATCATACGGCTTTGTTGGACAGGAAGGACATATTTAGGAGGAGGGATGCGGACCCCCCCTCCCAAGTCTTATGAAGAACTAAAATTAAGTAATGAAAATATTAGCTTTTCTTGCACAATCGATGGTTATTAATTTCCTTTGAACTTTTTAGAAGGCAAGGATTTTATTGGGATCATAAGGCTTTGAATGACATTACAAAGAAGATTTATGTACACTACTCAATATGCATAAAATATTAATCAGAAACTTACTTTTCTCCAACTGCATGTAACATCATGTTTGTTATTCGATAAATATTCAATTATTCGTCTATTTGGCATTAATTTCATTGCCAGGGCACTTGTTTTAATGTAGATTATTCCGATCATAACTACAGGTAAGCTACGTAGTAATGAATATGCGCTGTTATATCTCTATTCGTATACAGTCTTTTTACATATTCGTGTAATAATAATATAATATTAATTTATGTATTGTATTTAGTATTAATTTTATTTAATATAATTATTTTAATTGAAACATTATTATTATTTTTCCTGAGACGCTTGGTTCGGACCCCCCATCTTCCGAAACATATTTCTAGATACGTGCCTGCTTACATAGTGTTATTTTGTCCTTCGTTATAAACAGTACTTTACTAAGTAGTAAACAAAGTACATTGTTGTAAAGTACAAATTATGAGCTATCATAATATGTAGCCTACTAGAGATAAAAACACCCGTTACTTGGAGGATGTTGTAAGGAATAACATCCATATGCAATATTAGAACACATAGAACACAATCACGAAGTTCAGATATTTCGCTTTTTTGTCTTAAATTTACTGCACTATAGGTACAGCCAACAGGTTCCATCACTTCATTCAGACAGTCTAAATAACATACTACCGTCATCTGTTGAATTATCCATGTAACTGCTTGGAAACAGCAAATAGGCCATATTGGATTCTAGACTAGGCCATATTGGGTTCAGGTACCTTACATCTAAAATACAGCTTTCTTGCCGAGTCTTCTAGCATGTGTGTGGCAAAAGTGTCATTGTTGGTCTATATTTCGCAAAATTTTGTTTAAAAAGGCCGACATTTATTATTTTCTTACGATCTTCTTTTTGAGGCACTACGATTTCATACATTGAATGTTTTGGCCTTCTCAACAATACCTCTCCATTTTTTAGTGACCTGGATACCTTTCGTCCAATATTTTGGTTTCATGTCTTTCTAATTCATCATTATTACATCTTCCATCGTTTCTTTGACCTGAGTAAGGCTCGTATCCCAACTCCCGAGTGATTTCCATTTGTACACTTTTTTACTAATCTTTCATCAGTCATTCTGGTTATGGAGACGAATGGAACAAGTGAAATGGACAGAAAAATTGAGAAATGAAACAGTGGTAGAAAGAGTTGTGGAAAAGAGATCAATGCTGGAGCTAATCATGGAGAGAAAAATAAATTTGTTTGGGCCACTGGATGAGAAGAAACTGTATCCTAAGGGATTCTATTGGAGGAATGGTCGAGGGAAAGAAGATCCGGGGAAGAAGAAGGTTCCAAATGATTGACGATATCAAAATAAATGGATCCTACGCTGCTAGAAAGCGAAAGGTTCAAGATCGGACAGCATGGATGTTGCAAGGAGAGACCTGCATTGCGCAGAAAGTAATGAATGAATTCTATTGACGTGCCCAAACAAATTTAATCTTTGTGATAAAATTCCTAAAATGTTTGTTTCCTAAAAAGAATTCCTGTTTCGCAAGAAAAGGTTCCTCTTCCTTCTCTTTGAAGAAAATAATATCTTTCGAGGACGCAGTTCCTTTTCCCTGGGAGTAATTCCGATTTTCTGTAAATAATTCCCCCCATTCTGGAATTTATTTCTCTTTCCTGGGGTTGGTTCCTCTTTCCTATGGTCAGCGCCGGTTCGTGAAGAAAATTCCGAAACTCCTTTTAGTTTTAGTTTGATCTTTTTTATATTTCAATTTAAAATTTTGGGTGCGTCAGCACTTAGGCTTTTTTGCACCCGTGACATTATACAGGGACCAGCCCCTTATCATTACAAATGACAACTCTAACGTTGCATAACTAAAAAGCTTAAAATCTTCTGACTTTTGTTAAAAGCTGAGGCTCTAAACGGGCACTCAGCACACACAAGGACAAAAAACACACACACAAAATTATACTGGCCATAGTGCCAGTCGCCAGAGCCTCGTTAGTCTACAGTCCAGGGTGTACTACGTGAAAGTGAGGTTGACGTTTGGGCCCCTACGTGGAAGGTACCCCTTATACCCCTTTTTGGTTCTAGTCATTTACTTAAAAAGTATAAGCATATGCTATTCCCGTTAGTTGATTTGGTTATTTGACGTCACTTTTCTGCCACTTTAGGCTAATCGTGGCGCTGAGGATGAGTGATGATACATATGATCAAGGGACACTCACAAAGGACACCCATGCCGAGGCTGGGATTCGAATCCGGAACCCCTAGCGTGCTAGTCAGCCACGGAGGTCGGCAAGCTGCTATAAAAAGAGGTATAGACATAAGGAGTGACAGGAGAAAAATGATTTATTTTCATATGTTTTAAGAACTTTCAATAAATATCCTTTTTTTACCCTTCGAAATTTTCCCTCGGATTCCATAATTATTTTTCTGCCCAGAAGGAATTTCTGCTTTAGTCCCCCTTTTCTTCCACTGCTATACAAGGGATTCTTTGACCTGAGTTCTCTGTGCATTATCGTCTCGTTTTCTTCCTTTTCTTCTAGCGAACAAATAGCTTGTCTCCTAACCCAGAGGGGGGTAGAAGTCGTGAAATCTCCCTTCCAGCGGCCGCATTGTCCCTTGGCAGTTGACCATTGCCCGCCACCCTGTCGCGCGGCGTCCCCTATGTCATCCTCCCGTGACAGCTTCATCGTTGGCGCATCCCGACACCTTCCCCAGCTTTCTTTTGTGTTATCTTTCGCCTGGGTGCTCTTCCCTGGGTGAACTCGTTAGGTTAGGCTAATTGGTAGTCCTCGCTATAATTGGGCACGCTGGTCTTGGAAGATTCAGCTGACAATGTTTCCGCTTTTGAAATCCGTACCTGCAGCCATGATTGCATTGGTTTTAACGCTTTTGTGACGTACTTTGGGTGGTCCATTACTGTGTATGCTAGAGAATAGGTCTCTCCGTACCAGGTGAACGTCTGAGAGATCTAGGTTCTCAAAAGGACCTGTCACAGGTGATGCCCCAGAGGTAGGTGTAGATACTAATAAGAAAGACTTTACACTTTATGCACGGATAGGCTAATCGGGATTAGATTACAGTTTAAAGGACAATCATAAAAGAGCTGCCGCAGGTGTGTGTGCGACGCGTGTGGCCCCACATGAAGAGATGGTCCCGAAATAAAATAGAAACTTACTAGAGTATTGCTAGAAACGCTAAAAATCAGCTAAAATATTAAATTCACTTTATTTCACAGCTTAGTGTGCGTGAATGTGAATAGCATGTCATTTTATTCACTTGTAAGCAATGTTGGACAATGGTCAACAATATTTGGGGATGGTATTGTTTTTGCAAATTAGGGCCTCTGTTCCATGTGGTTTCAGTTACATGAAAGCATGAGCCGATGAACTAAGAAAGCCACTTTCTTTTATTCAGCAGCTCAAAATACATAAATGACGGCCACGTTTGTTTATGCAAAATTTGCATTGTAGAGGAGGGTAATTGGGCAACATAACAGGGAGTTTCTAGTCCAATATATGCATTATTTTACAGCGCCAGTAGTACATTGCAAAAAGCCCATTTACTTTTCACAGGCCGAGAACTTGTGTAATCAATTCTAAGATGGCAGCACTGTTAAATAGTTCTAATATAATAAAAGTCATGATAAGATCTAGGATTGATTTTCAAATATTTATGTGCACTAACAATCAATTATTGAGTTCTTAAATAATAAGTAAGAAATGTAAATGTAAATATGACTGAAATTTAATTTTGTGAAAGTATCTATAACCTTTTACACACGAACGGGAATTACGTTCGAACGTAGAAGTTTCGCCATCAAAATTTCGTCAATTATCGTAGAACATGAGGTGGTGTAATTCCCAAGCAATACAATATGCAGTATATCATACGCATACTTTCTTATGTTATCTGTAAAATCAGGGAATTTCTATTAAGGTTAGGGAAATTTTTACGTGAGAGGGAATTTCTATGAAGGTAACGAAAATTTTTACAACGTAAGAGGGAATTTCTATTAAGGTGAGGGAAATGTTTACAACGTGAGAGGGAATTTCTATAAGGTAAGGCAAATTTTACGACGTGAGAGGGAATTTATATGGAGGTATGGGAAAGTTTTACAACGTGAGAGGGAATTTCTAGACGAATGGATGGGGAGACGTGGTTGGAGTCAAAGCAAGGCAACGTCGCTTCTTTTGGGGGCTGAAGAACAAGGGAAGAAGGGAGGCCCTGCCAGATAACTAATGACCAGGATCAGCCACCCTTCAATTCTTCTACCCTTGGGTTATCCCCAGAACACGAAGTTCCTGACAAGCAAAACGTCTCCCTCACCCCCTCACAGACATAATTCTCCGCAGCCTATCAATAACCATGGCATGAAGGGAACTTCCCTTTGTGGTGGAGGAAATTTCCCTCGACTCTGGGAAATTGAGCACGTTTTCTGGAAGGCGATATGAGAATTTCCATATTGCCGGGAAATTGGGAGATATTTGGTTCTCTGACTCCAAGGATGTATAAAGGGAGGAGCTAGAGGGGTCTATGCTCCCACAGCCTAAAAAATCGTTGCCAAGTCCAAAAATCCATTCGTCTTGCATCGACTGTAGTATTACTACAGTTATACTAACAACATTTTTCTATTTATCGTGACATCGGGTTCTTTCGCAGATCAAGCTGTTCTAACAAATTCTAGTAGCTTTAAATAGAACTAAGCTTGATTGTTAACGATACAAGGTCGTTTTACCAATGAATTAATAATAAATATTTATTTCCAGTATTAGTCTGAACACCAACAACCATTGGCGTAGTCAGGCATGGGCTTACCGAATCCGGGCCCCCTTGCGAAATATATCCAAAAGTCACTGTCTACAACGAAATCATTTTTAAATGAAGAAATGTTGGCGTTCTTAGATTTTAAGGTACTGTATTTTAAAATGACAAAAATTCCCTACCTGTATGAATCTAGTAGCTGAGCCACCGCGATTCCGTATATATGTGGGTGTGGGTATACAGGTAATACATATAAACTGACAGCGTAATTGAAAACTAGATTTATACAAATCAATTCGTTTTTTTTTAATTGTGACTTCATTGTTCTTGCAGTGTAGGATCAAATCCTTGGCAAAGCATGACTATTCATTGTGTTTATCGTATCGACTGTGATGTGGTGTACGGCACGAATTTATAACGTAAAATATCGAACAGAATACAAAAAATACAGAATTCTTGCATTCGTTACGTTCTCTCGATCAGGAGAAATCAGCACATCCTACCCTTGCTCAATACATACAAAATCCTTAACATGTCTAGGCGACGCCTCCTGCATCAGTGTTCTACAATATATAAGGTATTAAAATTGCAAACACCTAGCTATCCCCACGAGAAACTGACATTTAGAAATTCCATACATCCATACAATACAATACTAGAGGTCGGCGAAAAATCGACATTCTCCGCCACTCTGCTGTCAGTTTCGAAGGCTCCTTCTCCCTCTGGTCTGCAAAGGTTTGGAATGCTCTTCCCGATTATGTTTCTTTTGCTACAACACCCAATAACTTCAAAGAACAAGTCATGTTATTTTTATTGCAAAGACAACAATTGAGCATTAGCTCATACGGCTATGCAACAGGAATCATGTAAAGTAAAACCATGTATTTTGCAAACACTTATCTGACACAACGAATATTTCAACCTGTGTGCATGCTATTTTAGTATCGATTTGGAAATTGCGTATGTACACGTGTGTATGTGTGTGTGCGTGTGTGTGTTAATGTATCTGTCATCACCCCCCAAGAGGTCTTGTCATTAACCCAAGAAGAAGAGAAGTGACATGTGAAATAAGTGAAACAGATAGAATGAAAGATTATTGCAATAAGTTTAGATATATCTGTGTATTATATATTTAAAGCGTATATAGACTATTAGTATATTTATTAAATATCACTGCCGTACGAAGAGGGGGCTGATGGAGCTACAGCTCCTCCCGAAATTTTGAGAAAATCGAAAGTTTCAAGTGAAAGTAGTAAAACACTTGAGAAAAAACAAAGTGGCAAAGGAAACTTCCCCTTAAAATAGCCCCCGATTACTAACAACTTTAAAGCGAAGATTAAAAATGTTAATTACAAGATATTTTATACTGTACAACGCAGTATTCACCATTACAATTCCAGCCCCATCCAAAAAGAAACACTGGGTAGTCAGATTTATATATTTATTTATTTATTTATTTGTCTGTTATTTATTTGTGGCGGAGATTAAGGCTCATGCCTTTTCTTACACTCGACCACATACAAATTTTCATAATATAGAACATATTCATAAATTGATTCATATATAAACATTGCAAATAACGATCACACATATACCTTTCATGTCAAACCAACAGCGGTAAAAATACATATGTAGAATTCAATTAAATACATAAAACATATATATATATATATATATATGTATACACATAATCATACATAGGTTTATATACATAACAGGCCACTACAAAAAAATTACTCCATGAAACTTTCTCTTAATCTTCTTTTGAAGATACCTATGCAAATTGATTTTCTCATTTCATGTGAAAGTGCATTCCAGTCTCTAACCACTGATACAGTAAGGGAGTTACTAAAAAATTCAGTTTTGTGAGTTTTAATTGTCAGAAGATTGGAACTTTGGGATCTTGTGTATGATAACTCTGGGTTTCCTAAGGGAAGCAATCTGTCTGTGAGATATAAAGGACTTCCTGTATAAAGTAACTTATATAGCAACACTAGTTTTCTGTACCTCCGTCTTTCTTTCATTTTAATCCAGCCTAATTCATTATAATAATTTGTTAGAGAATCATATGACGCCAATGCAAAAAGGTTTATATATGAATCCAATGTTTCCGGTTTCAAATTTCTTGTAATGAAAGGGAAAAAAACAGCGAGAGGTTTCTTTAGGTACTACCGAGGAACTGTGCAACACTGGCACACTTTCGGCAACCTGACGACAGGCTTTGGGGTTGTTGAAGAAAGTAGGAGGGCGGAATTATCTTCTTTGTCCCCGGCACCTCCTTACAAGAGGCTCGTCACTTCTAATCAGTTTGGAATTCCTGTAGAAGCGTCCCACTGGAGGAAAAAAATTACGGTGCTTCCGAGGGGAAGTGCTTTTCGATACCTGCTGACAAAAAGCGGTGGCTGTAAAACTGAAAGTCCAGATTACGCGCCGGCTTTTTGGCGCTAAAGGTCCAAAGGAAAAGAAACCGGGGGAGATTTGGCGGCAAAAACATAGGAGGATAGCGTATGGGGAAACTATCCTCCCACAAACATCTCAGTGTTTTCAAGTAATTTACATTTGTCTTTCTGTCGATAACGATATATATATTTTTAAAAAGTTTCCTTTTCACTCTCTATATCTCTCTCTTGCTAGGGTAACACTGACCAAACGTCCCGTTTTGACCGGGACAGTCCCGTTCGAGAGGCGTGTCCCGGTCGTCGCATCAAATTATTAGAAAGCCACTATTTGTCCCGTTTCATAAAAGTCTAGGAGTATTCTTGAAAACCAAGTCTAACTTTGAGACACATTTCATGCTAAAAAGATGCATTGTATTGTGTGTGTTCCGTTATTTGTAGAATAAGCATGCAGTTTCTCCACGGAATGGATGATATTCAGTGAACAACTTCCCCCACAATTCATTTGGCGGGTTTTCATCATGGCACGCCCTCTGCCATGATTCCGGCAAATCTTTCGGAGCGTGTTGGAAACAAGTTTGATAAGTATTGCAATCACAACTTTTGTGGCAGTGATTCAAGGTACAAATATAAGACTATATGTCAAATGTAGTCTTTCACATTTTGCTAAGACTCGTAACAATGACCAGAATATCTAAAAACGATGCTATTTGCCACAAAACAACGTTAAAATGTTACATAACATACAAGAAAAGTACAGGACTATGGAGCATGTTTCTCATGGAATCAATCGGGCCTATCCGATACTGCAGTAGCTAATTCTTGTAATCGAAGGATACAAAATTCGATTACCGGTGGAGGGGAATAAAAAAATAAAAAACATGTTTTTAAAAAGTGAATTAAAAACAAACTTTGTCTCGTGAAAATGATAATTTATAGAAATGTTTCGAAGTACAAAATTGTGTACTATATTTTTAAGGCCGTAACGTATCATTGTTACTTTTCGTATGTATAGTGAGACAGCCATAGAAGATATGCTGAAAAGTGTATACAAATATACGCATACTGCGAATGCATCCGCTGATTGATGAGCAATATTTCAAATTTTCTGTAAACATTATTAGAGATCATACAGCAACCACGTGGGTTGCAAAGAATGCGGATGTAAAAAGTAATATAAAAGTCATACAACGCTAGCCATAAACACAGTACTTGCCTTTCAAATACGATTCATATTTCACCCCGGATTGGAAAAATCACGCCTTCTTAACCACCGACGAAATTGTATGAAGGTATGATGTTCTCTCACAATTAATACATAAACAATGGCATACACACAACACACACACATTCACACAACGTATTAATTCACCAAAAGGAAACGTCATTTGAAAATCTACAATGATACAATTAAAAATGTTAAACGTCGGGTCGTTTTCATGCACGCAGCATATACACGTATGCTTCGCTTCAGTTTGCCGGACCACGTGCGGATTTGGCCAGATTTCCCATCATGCTCTGCGCCGGTGACGTCACATTGAATATCATCCATTGCAACAAGAATTTAAAGTTACTGCGTCTTAACACAAACTCAAAAGAAGGGTAAGGTTTTCGGGGAGATTTATAAACGCTTGATGAAGAATAAACCTGCTCTCAAGAAGATTGGTTCTTCTGCTAAATCCTTCTGGCATTACCTGGGTTACCAGATCGCTATGAGGGAAATGTAGGACATTATGTTCCAAAATGTAGGACATTGAGTCAAAATGTAGAACACAAAACATTCGCAATAAATAATACATATTTCTATAGAACACGTTAGAGAGTAATTTAAAATTGACACTTTTCAGTAAAAAAAAAAAAAAAAAGATTTCTTAATGAATTCTTTAATTCAAAATTTGCAAACTTGTAATTATACTAAACAATGCACCTGTACTTCTCAGAGGAGCCATTTTTTTCCAAAATTTCAGGTTTAGTCAAAATATATTTATGAGAGACTTTACAGTCAAACTCTTTGATATTATATGGACCAGTAGCAAACTTCTTACAGACTTTATGAAAAAAAAATCTCTCATGAGTCTGTTGTCCTGATGGTAATGAAAGTATTCTCTCGACCTTTGCATTATGACCTGTAGTGGCAAACAAATATTCAGCAATTACCGTAGAAATGGTTTCAGAAATTTCAACCTTGTGTAGTTTTTAGTTGAATAACAGGGTGTCTACCAAAATAACAAATACAAAATTCTTGAGTTTTTCAGGATTTTTCTTTACATTTACTTTTCGTTTTTGTTTACCTAAGTAGGGGTCGAATAAATTAAGGTTAAGTTGGAAATTAGCAATTAAGAAAATAATATTTAATAAGAAAATCCTACCAAAAGGCTGGTTAAAATGTAAACTGCAGCAGTATACAACAAGAGATTTAGACCTATTTTATCTATTAATGCATGCTGGACTGCATTTTGCAGACTAGCGAGGCTCTGGCGTTTGGACTCACAGCCAGTATAATCTTATGTGGGGCTCGTGTTGTCGTCTCTATATGTTTGTGATTGTCTCTTCATCCATCTTATCTTATGGCCATTCATCCTCATCTTCGCGACTAGCCAAAGGGGCAGAAAAGTTAAGTAGAATAAACTAAATCCACTAATCAGTCATTGGGATAGCAAAAATTCTTGACCACAAGTATAATTTCTTGACTTTTTATTGACTTCTTGGCCTACTTTCTTTAATTTTTCTTGACTTTCACGACTTTCTTGACTGGTAGACACCTAAATAACTTCGTTCCCTATACCCCTGCTTTACAATCAAAATAATGAATAAGAATGGGAAACCCCTTGTTTCATCAGTATAAACCCTAAGGCAAGAAATTACCCTCAGGCATTGAACGGTCCCATCATCAGAATGTGGCCCCAAAAGTTTTGTTCATTAATTGCTTCCGTTCTTCCGTTTGTGCTCTAGCAGGACAATATTTTCTTTTCTTTTTCGGCAATGACTGAATCAAAATAAATGTCACTATTGAGTTTGGGAGCGCAGTCCATAGACATGTAACTTGCATGATTTATCTTTGTTAAACTGAAACACGTATTTTCCTAATTAATATATTGTGACGCTCAAAATGTAGGACATTTATGACATTTTTCAAATTCCTCCCGGACGCCGGACACAAGGCTAAAATGTAGGACATGTCCGGGAAAATCCGGACGTCTGGTAACCCTAGGCATTACTCAACTTCAGCGTAGAAGTAACATCAAAGTTTGATCAAAACGAACGGGAACACTATGATTATAATAATTAATACCCTTTGACAACGGCAGATCATAGTTCAGTTATTCTTTACAATGTATCATTTATGTGATCCATTCCTTAATAAATAATAACAATAATTTCATAATTAGGCCTAACCGATTTTCAGAATTGGGATGGGGATTAACTGATCTCCTTGGAATGTCCCGTTTTTGGGTCAAAATATTATGGTCACCCTATACTCTCTATCTCTCTTTTTGAGTTTTCTCTACAGCCTAACCATCAGCAGTGCCTAGTTAGAGATCGCTTAGTTCACCGAACTCTCCAGCTTAACTATTGCCTATTTTTGTCGGAGCAGGAAAAAGGTTTATAAGCTCTTGCCTTCACTCATCTCACCCAACAGGTCGATAAGTGCCGTGCTTGCCCGAGTTGATATCTTGCTGGAGATGAGGCCTGCTCGAGAAAAAGTTTTGTAAGTCCACTTTTATGCACAGGTAGGCTAATTTGGACTGGACCTACAGTTTAAAGTGGGTTCCATTTATTTAGTTATTTATTATTCTTTGCGCTTATACAGAGGATTAAAGACTCAATTTACAGAAGGCGTAGGCTGTGCTTTGGTTAATGCATTTGTTGATAAGGTGATTATGAACGTATAAACTGCAGCTATTAAGAATCGCTCTCGTTATTGTCTCCCGAAATATATGGTCTTGCTCTTTTCCCTGCTAGATATCTTCCTCCTCCTAACTCCACCGGGAATCGAACCTGAAGCTCTTGATTGAAAAGCGGCATCCACCGTGAAATCCTGGAGGCCTCCATGTTGCTTCCTAAAAGATAAAGCGTGTAGAGTAAACGACAGGAAGTACAAAGTCGTTACACGGAAACAAAAACCGTTATCGCTTCCTGAGCGACACCTAAAGCCGAAGAGATTGGGAACGTGCGCTTCTCGTGGTTCTCTTGTTTACTTTTGATTGCTGAGAGTGTTTTGTTATTTGTCCCCAGAGTGCTGCAAACAACCAGGATCACGCCAGGGGATACCTTTCCTTCCAAGGGGTAAAGTCTTCGGCAAACATTGTTCGGTTCAATCTAGCGAGCTGATCTCCGCTGTTCATTGAGCAACCCCCAAGCAATGTTGCAGTGTAATCCCAGGATATCTCCCATGTCGAAAATATTTCTTACAAATATAGAGGCAGTAGGTACGTACGTAAAGAGAATTGAAAATAGAGAGGTAGAAACGGAAGAAGATAGAGATAGAGACAGAGAGATAGAAGGATAGAGAGAATTGAATTGTAGGCAGATAGGAAAAAGAGAAGATAGAGAGAGAGAGAAATGAAGATAGGTTGAAAGATAGAGAAGAGAATGTAGAGAAATGGAGATCTTATTTTTAAAGTTCCCCGTACATATAGCACCGTGCCATGAAGGTACATTTAGGGGATGTGAGGATACGTTCTCGATTTCGGCCATTTTAGAGGTGTGATCAGAACCACGCACCGACCGCCTTTGCCTCCAGGGTTGCCCCAGGTATCCATTGATTTGAGGCTGCGTGAACCCTAGAGCCGCTTTATGCGGGGACAAAGCTAAATCGAGATATACAGGTACAATAAAAGAGAAGAGGAAATGAAGAAATGAAGATATGTAGAAAGAAAGAGAAAATATAGATAGAGAGTAAATATTTGAATATTTACTACATCTAACCGTCAACCAAGCTAAGTGCAAGTGATTTTATTTTTTCTTAATTTGAACCTTCTTGTGGGAGCCTTATGCCACGGTGGGCTTTTTGTAAGAATGGCATTCTTGATTTCAGCACGAAAATTTGCTTTCAGGATCAACCTTCACGTTTTTATAATTCTTGTCTAGTCTTGTGGCGGGCGCCCTACTTGCTGGCAAGGGCAGTGGGAAGCGGGGAAGCGACCAATCCAACGCGATATAAAACACAGCAGCCTGTAGAACGAGGTGCCCGCTGCACCTCCTCCCGCAATGTCGTAACTCTCGGCGCCTCCGCTATTTTTTGGTTGGTCTGCGGCGTATTCCCCACTTCTTTTGCCAGCATGTAAGCTGCCCGTCGCAAGAGTAGACAAGAGCTATTGTAACCAACAACTGCATTAAACATCAGCTCCCTGTTAAAGTTCTCGTTTGGACGGTACCGAGACGAGACGAGACTTGGCGGATCTTCGGTGTTTCGAGTTGTAAACGAATGTCTCGTTCTTGTCTCGGTCACGTCTCGAGTCCTGAAATTTTCTGTTCGGCGCCTCGTTTCGACGTTCCGAGTCCTCGAAAAAGATGATTGTTTCCCACATAGCCCACCGTCTCATTATTGCCACCAATGGAATGGCATTGTAATTATTACAAATAAATTACATTCCTCATCTGTATCTAAATAGATAAGTATCCGCTTGATATGTATGAAGAAGCCACATAGTAAATGAAATTTTCTCTTTGGTGAATTTTTTCAATATATCATACAAAAGTCTCGTTCGTTAAGTCTCGGTCTCGTCTCGACTAGCCTCGAAAAATGGGGTATCGGTTTTGTCTCGATTTTTCCAAGTCCATTCATCCGGTCCTCATATAAAGAATTGTTCATCGATTTCGCTCAAAAGCCATTCAGAATAAGCATGGACCTTCGCAGGATTTTTTCCAGGGAGGAACAAGCATGGTAATTTTTTTTCCAGGGGGGGAAGAAACATATTTTCCTTATAATAGTGCTGCCCTCCTCAAAAATACTTATTCAGATTGATGCTATCATGTTCCTGCAACACCCTTAGAATAATTAACATAAATTACTGTGAATGAAATGAAATATATGTGTGTAATACATGAGTTTATGGCAACATCCATTTTCCAGGGGGGCTCGGTCACCCCTTGCCCCCCCCTTCCGGACGCCCATGGGAATAAGTACTGAAAGGTATCTAGCGTTATAAAATTTTAGCTGCGCAGAAATAGTGAAACTGATAGAACAGAGTGATGAAAGAGAAAGAGAGACAAACAGAGGAAGACATAGGGAGAGTAATAAAGATAAACATATAGAAAGAAATAGAGAAGAAAAATTGAGCAGAGAGAGAAATAAAGATAGACAAGTAGAAAGAAAGAGAAGAGAAGAAAAATCGATGAGAGAGAGAAATGAAGATAGACAAGTAGAAGGAAAAGAGGAGACAGAGATAGAGTTATGGAGATAAACAGATAGAAAGAATGAAAAGGGAAGATGAAACAGAGGAAGATGGAAATAGAGAAAGAGATAAAGTGACAAAGAAAGAATAGAAATAGAAATAGAGAAGAGAAGAAGAAATAGTGAGATAAGTTGAAACAGATTAGGAATGAGTGAAACAAATAAAGGGAGAAAGAACTACAAAGATCGACCAAGAGGAAAAAGAAAACACCCATAACGAATCTTTGCAGAGATCCTCTGAATCATTTCCCCTCGTCTACTCCAACAAAATTTCTGAACACACGACAGCACCCCATTGCCTCGAACCCTATGAAAATTCCCAAGAAAATTACCCTTGCCAGCTCCACTAGATGAAGTCTTCCTCGCTTTTCTTCTTTTTTTCCTCACTCGCAGCACAGAACGTCCCTTGTCTGCAACCAACATCCACAACGTTCCACTCTGATAGCATCGTGTGGTTTCGATCATTTGCCGAACACATGGTTACGTTGTCTGAGTGTGTGCCTCTTTTTTGTCTCCCGATGCTCAGAGCACTGTAAAAGCTTTCAAGCAGAAGATGCTAATCCTCTTCTCCTTTCTGACTGCTCAATAGTTTGTTGTTGGGCGATGAGAGATCGTATTACCATCTTTAAGATTCCTCATTGCTTGTTTCGGGTGTCGTGTTTTATCAGAGTGCGTATTTTATAAACAAATTCACAATCTAGCCTATAACGAGTTTGTTTTTTGTGCGCGTTTGCATGTCTACATGATGCTAAAATCCGACGAAGTCGTGTCTGACCTTGAATGCGCATCTCCAACACAATGTATCAGTCTGCCAAATATTCCTGAAGCACTTTTGGTAGTTGTAAAACAAAGGAATGCATCGACCATGGTGATAATTAAACTGTCAACAAGAGAGAAGATATTCTTCATGGTATAAATGTCTAAGAATTTACAGATTCTTGTACGATGTATTATCAAAAAGTTGCCGAACTTCGTACAGAAAACGCCCAAAGCACATCTACTGTTGCACAGCCGACAGGCTGCAGTAGCGGCACCAGGATTAACCATGTAGAGGTGCTGAGGCGCTGCGGAATGAAAGTACTAATTGGGTGCTATGTTGAAAATAAAGAAAACACAAAGCATGCATGCATACTTGAATCACTGCATCAAATACCAACTAACTTTTACTAGACTTCTATGAAAATATGCCAATGAAACTGAAGACTACTACTTGTTTATACCACAACAACCACATGTTTTGTAATTTGAAAGGAACAAAACTTGTTCAAGGTACTGGAACAGGAAGTAGTCACACAGTGTAAACATTCAAACGCATTGAACTACACAGTGAAATGAAAAAAGAAAATCATCCTTGCTTTTATCAACAATGTTCAAGAAAGGAAAGAATTCTCACTAAGCTGGAGGGAATTATCAAAAACCACAAAAGGACCAACTGAACAAACAAAAGAAGCAAACGAAAACAGACATTTATCTTTGAGGAGACTGATTCCACAGCAGGGGAAAGTAAATAACGCTTCTATTTGAGATTAGGATCGATAGCTTGTCTGCTGTATACAAAACTAGCTGTCTCAGTCCAATGCCTAACATTCTACACTGAAATGACGACATGATTCTAATGGCATAATATGACACAGTACAAGTCAATAGTGTTTTCTGTTGATTGATTGATTTGCTTTATTTTACTTCGCTTTTTGTGCCACTTTTTTGGCTAATTTACGAAGTTGGGGATGAGTGATGATATTGATGAATGGACACTCACAAACATCCATGCCCAGGTCGGGATTCGAACCCGGGACCCCTGGCCTCGTGGCGCGATGTGCTAACCACTCCGCCACGGGGACCGGTTAGTATTTTCTGTTAAAACAGGCTTTGAAGAAGGTAAGGGGTACGCAAGCACAAGGGCGCCCGCAGGGAGGGGTCAGGGGGAGAATTTGCCCCCCTGAGATTTCTGGAACGAGTTAATGTTATTCGTATGGTGAAATTGTAGAGATATTTAATAACAATAAATGTTGTTTTCTGTGCCGTAAGTTACAGCAATTATTCCTATTATTATTATTATTATTATTTGAAGTAGGGTTATATTTAAGCTTACAGTCTATTTTACACTGATTATTATCTAACTATAAAAAACAGCTTTTTGCCAGCATACAGTTATGTAAATTGTATATAGATATACAAAATATGGAAGTTACAAATGTATGTAATTTAAAAAAAAACATAAGTAGTAGTAGTAGTAGCAATAACAAAAATTGTAGCAACAATAAAAGCAGTAATAATAGCAATAATAATAATAAAAATGGATGTATGTGTGTATGTTTGTTCCGGCATAACTCTAGAACGCCTGGAGCAATTTTAACCAAACTTGGTGCACATATGACTTACAACCTGGAAAGAAATACTGTGGGGGTAAGACACCCCTGGCACGGCTAGGGGTGGGGGTGGGAAGGGGTGACATTTAAAAATAATCGAAAACGACCGATATTAGTGTGGAATCCATAGTTTTCGGGGTCGCTAAAATGAATAGTGACACTACGAATGCCGTTCAACTCCAAGTTCATCATCTATCGTCATGAGGGGTGAGAGGGGGTGAAAAATAAAATGTCAAAAATGACCTAGATTAGTGTCGAATCCATAGTTTTCGGAGTCGCTAAGCTAATTGGTGACATTCACGATGGCATTTGAGAGAGAGAGAGAGAGAGATCTGCTTTTTCGATCACGATCAACAAGTCGCAGGGGCAGTCTATTAAGTACTAACGAGTGGATTTAAGATCACCATGTTTCTCCCACGGACAACTTTAATAGAAAATTGGGATAAATATATACTCGAGCAACGCCGGGTAATCAGCTAGTAATAATAATAATAATAATAATAATAATAATAATAATAATAATAATAATAATAAAGTTTGTATGACCTGTCCCTCCCTGAGAAAATTCGTGCTGGCGCCCTTGCGCAAGTACCCTTCGCACCATCTTGGTACCGACCCTGACATGGATTTCAAACAGATCTTCTTTTCTATTTCTTGGTGTTTTCATTTCAATTAACGATCATCATATTGTGAAAACGGACCGAGTCAAAATTGTGATGGACAAATCGCCTTCCAGTTCTTTTGCCGCCGGGTGTACGAGAACACGAAAACCATTCCGGACCCTTTGAGATAATATCTCGTATTGGTTTGGTTAAGAATCGATGGTTTGAGAGTGAAAAAATTGGAAAATGAGTTGTAGAGCCCCATAATATGCCGTAAATGCACACAGCAGGTTGATGAGCGTGAAGCACACTCCACACAGCATTTATCAGTGCTATAGCACAGATACCCTGATCTGTGTCTATACTGAAGATAATATTAGCAGAGTCATTTCTACTTACTCAAGAACTCGATGAGTCCCTAAGCCAGAGATCAAATTTTTCATACTGGAGGGCTAGTTTTGTGCATACTCATAAATAAAGTTTCAAAGCCCTTTTCAACACTATTCCAAGCCTTGGTTCTTATTCATTTATTACATAATTAATGAAAAATGTTTACATAGTCAATGACTTGAGGCAAAGTGAAAGATGGATTTTGTATTGTTCAATTTTGTGACAGAATATGACTATGGAATCTCAAAATATACTGAAAACGAAAAGTAACTAATATAGGCCAGAAATGCAAAGTAATAGCTGTTGTTTTCTTCTAACTGCTGTCTTTATTGTCGTTTCAATGCCCCAAAGACAAGATTTTTTCCCACCAACCTCTGAGCACTGATAATAAATCACATCTGTCCAAGAAATACATTTAAAATAATAGAAAAAGGGCTTAAAAACAACTGAATGTCAATCTGAGACGCTAGCGTCACCTGTGCGTCTTCATTTCACTCCAAATCCACCAAACCGTGGCTAAGGACATTGCGTTCTGATAACGCTTCCTCCGGGACTGCCTTTGTGAAAATGTTGCCTCTAAGGATTAAGGATATTAAGGATATCCTGGGACTTAAAGTGGAAGGTCACCTGCTCTCGTACTTTCGAGCATCGTACACAAGAATTAGGACCCGCTACAAATCGTGCCACGTAGCTTTTTACAGTCACCTAAATCATGGTTCTTTGGCGCTGATAGCCTTCAGACCGATAAATCTTTCACGGCCCTTAAAGCCTGGAATTTCTAATCTCGAAATAACGTTTCGGAAGGAAGGAGAAAAAGTGATGTTAAGACTGAAATTATGGTGCCTGCTGCAATTTATAAACAGGAGCGTGTCTAGTGTAGCAGCGTGTTTGGCTTGTGTGTGCCTAACCGTACGTCAAACATGGATTTATGCAATGTCCTAATTAAAACTTCATCTTCGTCCTGAACCGAGAAAGAATTGCAGGAATGCCAAAATGGAGGATCATTCTTCACAATCAGATATAAACAGAGATAAGATACAGCCGTTGTAAGCTTCATAGCCTTTTTGTGGAGGGAGATATAAAAGAAAACGGATTATGAACAATTGAAACTCGATCTGAGACTAGCGACATCTGTTCGTCTTCGTTTCACTACAAGCAACTAAGTCGACGAGCAACTAGCGACGGCTATGGTTATTCGCTCGTATCAATCCATGGTATAATCATTTAGAAGGGAATAATTTGAAGAACATGTGTGCAACGGCGAAGATAAATAAGGGCCAATGTGTCCTCCGAAGGATATTTTGATTAGTTACATGCAATAGAATCATTATGCCCGCACACATAGATGTCTATTCTGTAACTTCAGTAGAAATTTGTGTCCTGAGCTTCGAAAGTATGATGTACCCAAGAGTAAGCTTGCAGAAAGGAGGACTTTATTAAACTTCTAAATTTGCTTGCGTCTCAGAGCAGTAGTACCAATATGATGTTGTTGTAAGATCAATCCTATCTAACTGATAAATGTTTTTGTAATGTGTTTATTCATTTATTTGATGTTGCATATGAGTCATTCCATGCGAAATCAACACAGCCTTTGACCTGACCATCTCCGATTTTCATGAAATTTGGGGAAATGAAACTATGCATGGAACTTAGTAAGTATAATTTTTTTTAGTTTCGTGCGTCTTGTAATTGTTAAATTATTCAAGGTCAAAGTTTGCAGAAATTGCCCTTTTTGATCCCGCTTAGCTATACTAAATCTGCTGTAACTCCGCCCCTATTTTGCCTAGAAAGCTCAAATAAAGCTTATTATACAGGGAATTGAACAAGCTTTCCAGTGATATATAACAAGCCTACCTTTGGATAAAAATATAATTTTGTCACGTGACCTTGACTTTTGACCTTGAATATCTCAAAACATGTCATCACCAAAAATCTTGAAAAAAATATATTTGGTCCCTCATGCCATACTATAAAACATATCAAAAAATCATTCTGGGACTGCAATGGGATCAGAAGATACAAAATAATATGTGTAACTATGTGACTGATAAAAGCCCGATTACATGAACTATGAAGAGTCAAATGTCCCTTAACACTCCCTACAAAATGTGAAGGAGTTATCCTGGGTATAATTGGTCATGAAAGAAATAGGTTAGGCGCAGGGAGATCCCTAGCCGTGTGTGTCAAGCGCAGGTCCGGCATATTGTTGACCGCCATATTGAATTCAACGCAAAAATTTCAAAGGAAAGGGGGTGATGTGATATATCAAATGAGGCTAGAATTTCACTAGATATGAAGTGACGAAGGATTTTCCAACGTATCTTACGCCAGAAAAAAGTTATACACATATCTTTCACTTACGACATACGCACATTATAATGTTGTCAATGTTCCTGTGAGCACACTCGTTGACGTCTCTCACACTCGCATAGAACATTTGGTAATGTAGCATGTGCAACAACATCGCAAGCAGCAACTATGCCTTCTCTCAGATGGTCAATATCAGGGACTTTTAGTGCATGCACCATTCTCTTCAAATGTTTCTGAAGGTAAAAGTTTTCCTAAGATGTTAGATCTGGGGAATGTGCAGGCCTTTTAATAGATCACCGTGTGCCCATCAATCTGCCTAGAAAATTACCATGAAGAAATTGCGAAAATGTCTATATAGTGTGGTCACACTATGTCCTGTTTCAAAACTCTCGAAAAGTGCCATATCCCGTAAGCAAGGGTGAAAAAACCTGTCCACTTAACAAATCCAAGAAGCCGTCACCATTTAAGGTTCCGTTGTTGAATATGGACCAACCATTTCCGTTTGCCATACATTATACCACATAATTAGCTTACCAGCAACAACCATTCGACTGAGCAAATCACAGGAATTGCATATTATTTTTATTAACTTCACCGTGAACATACAAATTTTCCTCGTCACTGAAGAATTCTTCATTCCAAAGGAAGTGTCACGTAATTGTTTGAGATACTTTTCCCAATATTCTTCACTATTCAACTATTTGGTGAATGTAGCTGATTAAAATTATATGCAATGGTGCGTATTCTTCTTTCTCTCCCAAGATGTCAGCGTGATCTCGATGAGTTCCTAACACATTAGGAGCATTCCAATGCTTTGTTTTTAACACCTCGAAAAGGAGAAAATGGTTACAAGCATGCAGTAATAAATTTTTGCTGGTTAAATATATGTTGGATAAACCTTCGTCACTTCATTTCTAGTGAAATTCTAGCCTCATTTGATATAGCACATAACCCCCTTTCCTTTGAAATTTTTGCGTTGAATTCAATATGGCAGTCAACAATATGCCGGATCTGCGCTTGACACACACGGCTAGGGATCTCCCTGTGCCTAACCTATTTATTTTATGACCAATTATACCCAGGATAACTCCTTCACATTTTGTAGGGGGTGTTAAGGGACATTTGGCTCTTCATAGTTCATGTAATCGGGCTTTTATCAGTCACATAGTTACACATATTATTTTGTATCTTCTGATCCCATTGCAGTCCCAGAATGATTTTTGGTATGTTTTTAGAGTATGGTATGAGGGACCAAATATATTTTTTTCAAGATTTTTGGTGATGACATGTTTTGAGATATTCAAGGTCAAATGTCAAGGTCACGTGACAAAATTATATTTTTATCCAAAGGTAGGCTTGTTATATATCACTGGAAAGCTTATTCAATTCCCTGTACAATAAGCTTGATTTGAGCTTCCTAGGCGAAATAGGGGCGGAGTTACAGCAGATTTAGTATAGCTAAGCGGGCTCAAAAAGGGCAATTTATGCAAACTTTGACCTTGAATAATTTAACAATTACAAGACGCACGAGACTAAAAATTTTCATAGTTACTAAGTTCTGTGCATAGTTTCGACTCCCCAAATTTCATGAAAATCGGAGATGGTCAGGTTAAAAATTGCACAAATCTGTGTTCATTTGGCATGGAATGACTCATATAGGACTTGCAAAACAGTACTTTATCACTGCATAAAGCTTTCTATGAACCTCCGGTGAATCATATGTACACCCAACGGCAAAAGAAACAGTAGGCCAATTGTCCATCACCAGTGGCGGCGGTTGGGTCCCAAAACCGGGGAGGGGGGCAAGGTGCCAAAACTAGGGGACAAAGACAGTATATTTTCCTTTGTAGATAAGATTTAGCATAGTGTGGGGGCAAAAGTGGCGAAAACTGGGGGGGGGGGTAACTGCCCCCCTCGCCCCATCAATCGCTTCCACTGTCCATCACCATTTTCATTCAGTCTGTATTGCACAATATGATGATAATGGATTGGAATGAAGACGTCAATAAGCAGAGGGCAATGCCTGTTTCGCACCAGCGTAATTTCATTTCTTAAAACAATACTGGATGTAGAATAAAAAGTAATGAAAATAACGATGGACAATTTGCCTACCATTATCTTTGCCGTTGACTGTACCTGAACCCAACATGGTCTACCTAAAGTTTGTGATTGTTTCCAATGGTACACAAAGTCAGAATGATAAAACAAATGGCAAGATATGTACATATGTACCCAAAATGGCCTAGTGATAAATTTTGTTATTTTACACCAAACAAAATAAGGCACCAGAAATTGTAAAGAAAGTACCACAATATAACTTTTGTAGATAAAATAAGTACATTTCATTAACATATGAGATTTCACAAAGAAATTATATTGTTTACAAACCAATAAACAAGGAAGTGATGTGTCACAATTTCTCGTCAGAACACCATCGATTACACATCACAGTATTGCAAATCGCACAGGGTGCGAAATCGTTGAACTTTGGTGAGGGGATGGAAGATCTTAATCTACACACACACACACACACAAACACACACACACACACACACACAAATATATAATAATAAATATACAAGTAAATTAATATTTAGAATACATTATTTTTTATATACTTTTATATATTTATATCAGATATTTAAAAAGTAGCAAACTAATTCCTTTACTGACTGGTTAAGGATGTCAATAAATTACAAAATAGTTGAAATATTTTTATTGTTTTAAGTTTCTGTTTAGTTTTTGCTTTCTATTAGTATAAATAAATTAGATTTCATAGTTATTGTAAGATCTGTCAATGGTCTCTTGAATGAGAGAGACAGAGAGAGAGAGATAGAAAGTATGCATTACTTTGTGTGTGTTTTCGATACTATCCTTAGTAAAGTATATTTGAAGTAAGAAATAATTGCTCCCCTTTTGCTTTTATAAAAAAAAAACACTCTCCCCCCCCGGAAATCTTTGGCTGGGGGATTTTTGAAGTCAAGATTGTTGGTGTGTGGAAACACCCCCCCAGGATTTCGCACCCTGCTTTATCATCCTTAGTGAGTCCCACAGACTCTATGTGAACATAAAAGTCACACATGCGCACTCCTTCCACATGCTATATTCATTATGCCTTAAATTTTGTTAGTTTGTTCTTCCTTACAAAGAAAACTTTAGACTAAAGTTTTAACTAAGTACATTGTTGTAATGTACAGATTATGAGCAATCATAATATGGATTAAAGACATAAACACCCATCGCTTGGAAGATATAGTAAGTAATAACGTGCCTGTGCAATATTAGATCACGTAGAACCAGTGGGTGGGTTAATGGGGGTTATAACCCCCCCCGCTTTGGCCAGTATTCCTAAAAAAACTTTAAAAAAACGTCAAAGGTAGGAAAATATGACAAAATGAGGGCTGGCGACCCAGAAAAAGTATACATAACCCCTCCCTTTCGAAAATCCTGGGCACGGAACTGCGTCGAACACTTATTTCGCTTCTTTTCCCTCAAGTTACTGCCCTATACGAGTACGCGGGGAGAGTGAAAGGTTTTGAGCCTCACAGGGAAGGGGTGTTTGAGCTACAGTTTCACATTATGATTTCTCTACATAATTACATAAACTCTATAATCATCCCCCAGATCAATGCACTTATGTATTCTGTGCTGCAATTTGTGTACAGTCATCTGGTACTGGTAGAATGATTTGTCCTGAGTTTCACACCTCTGAATGACCGCCTTCGTCCGTGTGGAAGTGACGTGCTCGAAGTGAATTCTTCGTAGCAGGGAAAAGATGAAAATCTAACGGGGCCAGGTCGGGGGAATAAGGTGGATGGGGAAATGCGGTGAAGCCACACTCGACCAAAGGAGCCTGTGAATAACGGTCCTGTCGGCCACTCATTTCTCTGACACTTCATTCATTTTCAACCTGACAAAAAATAGAAGAGAACATGTGAATTTCATAAAAGTTCGCACAGAATGTCCTAGAACTCAAAGCTTACATCCTCCAAAATTTTCACTACCTACTAACATCACTCTTTCCATGTGAGGCTCAAAACTTTTCACTCTCCCCTCGTAGATACAGCCAACAGTTTCAATCTCAGTCTAAATGACATACTAACGTCATCTGTTGAATTCACTTTGTAATTACTTGGAAACAGCAAATAGGCCACATTGGGTTCAGGTACCTTAGGTTTTACCGTGTAATCAATGTAAAAGTTACGGTAATTTTTTACAGTGAAGAGATAATATAAGATAAAGTAAATAAAATATACACTTCCATTTCCAGTACATTTTTATTCTATTTTAATGTTAACGAAATATGATACTGGCTATAGAATCTACAGATATATCTTTGCTACGAGTAACAATCACCTCACGTATGAGCGCCTTCCCGATGTGGTAGCGTCGTCGCCTTGTAATCAAGGGGTCGGATTCGATTCCGGATGAGGCACATAGTGGTTCGGATCCCACCTTAAACTGTAGGTCCAGTCCCGATTAGCCTTACTGTGCATACATTGGATATAAAATACCAACTCGATCAATCAATCAATCACCTCAAGTGTGCAGAATGCTAAGGTAAAGCTATCCGTTTTGCAATGTACCGCACCATGAAGACGGGGTGGGGGGAATGAAGGTATAGCTTCACACATTCTTGATCACGAGCGCAGTGGAGGTACCACCCTCTAGCCCTCTTCGTTCAGAGTTACCCCTAGATACCCTCTGCTTTGGTGTTGAATAAGCCCTGTAAAGTAGCGTTAGGTAGCGACATGATGATGTGTTATATTCAGTGGCGGTGATTGCATTCCAAAACTGGGGGGATTGTCAAGATGCCAAAAATAGGGGAGACAAGGACTGTTTACTTTCCTTTGGTAGCAGGAGCGTATATTCCAGGCTAGCTAGGCTATCAGCGAAGCCTGAATCCTAGAAAGTAAAATACTGAAGAAAAATCTATTAGAAACTGTGTGAATTTACCTGATTTCAAAAAGAAGATAATGGCGATTCTGAAGTTGGCAACCTGAATTCTTTGGAGTTGGCAACCTGGATTCTTCGGAGTTGGCAATCTGCATTCTTCGGAGTTGGCAACCTGGATTCTTCGGAGTTGGCAACCTGAATTCTTCGGAGTTGGCAACCTGAATTCTTTGGAGTTGGCAACCTGAATTCTTTGGAGTTCGCAACCTGAATTCTTTGGAGTTGGCAACCTGAATTCTTTGGAGTTGGCAACCTGAATTTTTATAAGTGACTACCGTTGGGATGGCAACGTGACTTCCTTGAAGACGTCAAGAATGAGCCTAGTCTTCTCCCTTCCTCCATAGCTAGTCCAAGTCTTAGACTCAGCATGCGCCACTGCTTGGTAGATAAGGTGTAGCATAGTCAGCATAGGTCAGTCAATCCCTATACTTTGATTAGAAGTCAGGTGTTCCGATAGAGATCCGTCTGAATGCTACATTTAGAGTAATTATAGTCATAAATTTAAAGTGATTATATCTCGATCAACTACACGCAAATTTGTGCGTCTGTGTGTAGAATATGGCGGAAAATCTAGGTATGCACCGAGGATGATGGTCAACATACCAGGAAGTTCAACCACTGAGGGCTGCAATGACAATAATCTTACAGTTATCCCTTGCTTCAGTTTATCTTCAATTCGTTGCAGTTTTTTACATTGAATACAGCGTGGCGTTTTCTTCCACAATAGTAGCGTCATATCTAGGGCTGACCCGATACCACTCCAATACTCTCACCAATCCCTACCCGATAACGATGCTTGTAAATTGTAATACTTAAAAGTTGTTCAAGTATTGATTACTATTGGTGTATAAGTAGTCCAATCTGATTATATGCATCAATTTACCAATATTTTTGCTTCAAAATATTATATAATTATATCAGAATATTAAATTAGGCGTTTTCAAAAAATTCAGCTTTTTTTTCACAAAAAAATGTGCAAAATGAAAATTAACTTCGAATTTTGCATAAATTTCAGGATAATTAGAAAGTGTCGCGTGTAATTTTTGTGGAGCCGGAAAAGTATCGGCCGATATCGGTAAATAAATTCCAACTAATTGTTTCCGATACCGATACATCGGTATTGACTCAGCATTAATTGTATCAATATCCGATCGTGTCTTTTTGCCCACCGTGTAGAATGAGCTGTAGCTGCAAGTCTTCCACTATACAGTAACGTATCTATTCCTAAACCTTTCCATCGTATATTTACAGGCAATCTCAGTGGACAATGGGTGATTCTTCGAGGGGGGATAGGATAGGAATTCGCCAGAAAGGTAAGTGAATTATTTTTTCAGCTTATTTATTCTGTAAATCTTAAACCCTTCCTTTACATTCAATTAAAACAATATCAGTACCCAACGCGTAATGCAGAGAAGGGAATGTATTTGTATTGTAAGAAGTAGGATCAAAGGGGGGGGGGAGTGGGGGTTAATTGACCTCTTTCCTGGAAAATGAAAAATTGCCTTATCTCATTTATTCTGTTCTTTCCTGTGTTTTTATTCTCTTGTATTCAGAGGCGTATCCACGATTTTTTGTCTGAGGGGGGCAAGCAATTTGATAAACGTGTCAATAATAATAATAATAATAATAATAATAATAATAATGAAATTATTATTATTATTATTATTATTATTATTATTATTATTATTATTATTGCCATTTTATCCTGGTATTTTTTCAACACGTTCAATTTCGCATTAGCTAATAACAAGCTCACAAACTGTATTTTTGAAAGACAATAATGACGAATATAATTATTTTTAGTACATATGACATGTGTAACTTTCATATAGATTATATGTTTTACACATATGCAACATGGAGTGACGTAAAATAAGAAAATACATGTCGTGTCTCCTCTCCGAAAATATTCGTTTCTACCCCCAACCCCCCTTGCGGCTGCGCCCGCGGAAGCATCCCTCTGAACCACGGCGACAGCGTGTCGTTGTCCTTGTGAAACACCTAGTTTTTACATTTCCAAGGAATGGCCTTGAAGGGAATTATTTCTCACCTTGAAATAGCATTACACATGTTATCGGCATTATGCAAATTGATGTAATACCTACAAGCATTATCCGCTTACGGCGTACGAGACTTTTCGAAAATATTTCGAGACGAGTGCGTAATCCTATTTTGCACAAAGCATTCTTGTCTCGCTAACGCTGATCTATCGGCCGAAGTTGCAAATTAGGCTCCATCAGGTATTTGGTATGGATTTTCGACGATCTGTGCGGTGGGATTGAAAAATTCTTTCCTCTTTATTTACGGATCTAGTATTTTTTATTGCCCGTTTCGTGATGTCATCATTCAGAGAAGATTATATATTTAGTAACAGTTGTGTGATATGGTGCTTGACATGTTGCTCCTTCGCGAAATAGAACATGTTTTCTGGACTGTTGAGGAACGTGATTTGTACTTTTATTATTGCTATTATTGTTGTATGTTTATACAGGGTGAATCTGTGACTTCGTAACAAGCTAATAGTTTCTGAAGGGGCTATCAACGTCAGTTTTCCGAAACGCATAGGATGGGTCAGTGGTGCCATTTTGAAAATTCGTGGTGACCACTTAGAGGAGGGAAGGGGGAGGGGGGTTGTCCAGGGAGTACTTTGAGAATTTTTAAATGGGAAAGAGAGTCTGGTAACTAACCTCTTGTGGGTCTCTTAATTTCAAGTAAATTTTGCAGAAAATATTTTTTTGTTTATATGGGCCAGCGTGTTCGAATGAACTATCAAGGACGGAATGTTCAAATTCATTCAAATTCATTATTTGTTTATTTATTAATGACGCTGCTGTTGCAATTCTTAGATTCAGTCACAATATGTTTCTAAAGGTAAGTTTGTACTCTTGTTCCAATTCGCTCGGAAGTGATTTTATTCTATTAAAAAAAATGAAATAATGAAAATAAAATAAGTACTCTCGTGCACGCAGAAGACTAAATGCATCAAATCTCTTTGATATACTAAAATGTTTTTTTGGGGTGGGTGACTTTGTCAAGCATCAGGTTTACAGTTTGATACATTTTTCTATGTCATTTGTAAAGGTAACGCCAAAGTGCATATGATGCATTTCTTTTTATGTTGAGCCGTACTCTAATGCATCAATTTATGTTTTTTATGCACCTTCCTGCATCTCTGTCGATGGTGCACTTCAACATTTGCTCTGAGTTACAGGCTTCATGCATTTTTACTCTCCGCTGATGCATTTACTTTTCTGTGTATGGGTAGTTTGACTATGGAGTAGGTGCCAGGTGAAATTTGTGGCCCCCCTAGGCCCTGGGCTAAATGTGGCCCTGTTTGCTACCGTAAAATAGTCTCAGAAACATTTACTTCCCTCACACTTGTAATGGGTAGCGTGTTTTCCAGAAGTTGCTTGAGGGTTCATTTGGGGGTAAGCAATAATCCCCCTGGTCTGCACGACAAAGATCTAATGAGCCGGCTCCAAATGAAACCTCGTCTCTTCTGCTTCATTGTTGCGCCGCAGATCCATTGTTTGCAGAAATGGTCGAGTTGTGTGTACTTTGGAGCGGAGCATGCCGGGAAGGAACGTAATTATATGGTACATGCGATGAAACTGCAGGGTGGGTATTGCGATAGACTTTGAGCGCGTGGCAGTAGAACTGACGGGGAAGGGTGGTTGTATTCATTCGGAAGGGTCGAGTGAGAGAGATAAGCCCTGTTTAAGATGATGGAGTGTTGACTGGCTGCGAGAAGATTGGGAAATGTCAATATCTGCTCTGGACGAGGAGCTGAACAATGTGATGGTGATACCGTGGACATCGTTGGTAGGGGTTCGGGCCGTTAATAACAAATTGAATAGTAGAAATAACAATCAAATAGCAATTATTATTATTATTGTTATATCCGAGAGACTTGCAGTCAGAGTGCAGAATTCTGCGGAGAACAGGGAAGATTTCGCTCCACCAACAATCTTGATCTCAAATATACCTCTACCAAAATTTGCCGGGAGGGGGGTTGTTATAGCAACAAAAGATGAGCAATTAGTTTTGATTTTCACCAAGGATAACATCGAAAAGACACACAAAGTAGTGTGGTTGTGAGTGTTGAATGCTTTTCTCTCTCTGCTTCAAGAGATCATGAAGCTCTGACCTGCATTTTACACTCAGACGTTTCGATCCAACGCATTGTTACTCTGGCTGGCTGTTCCGTTGTAATAATAATACAACTAACTATTAACTAATTAACTCGTGGGAAACGGGAGGTAGGGTAGATACATCAGTAGAAAACCAAATCAGAGACAGACTGCTGGACATAGACAGACAAGAAATACTAGCCGACTACCAGACGAAGACTTCACTAAGGAACCAACTGAAATCAAGGGAATGGGGCAAGGCAAGATACATAAATTTAGTAGGCAAAAAAAAGAAAGAGGAGGGTTAGCATGGTTCAGACTGGGGGTTGGAAACAAGTAAAAATGAAGAATGAAGCAGGGGAAACGATATGCTCTTTGTGCGGGGAGGGAGAGACGGACGAGCATCTGCTATCTGCCTGCTCCTCTACGCGTGATTTGCGAGACAAGTGGGTTAAGAACATAACAGGGAGGGAAATAAGAGTCCGTGACGCTTGCGCCGAGGCTTCTTATCGGTTCATTTCCGCCACGACATATGTCAAGACCTTCATTGGTGGGTTTTCCCACAATCCGGAGTGTCATTACCGCCGCGCATACGTGTGTTTATGACGTTGCCCAGCTGCAACTGTGTTTATCTTTGATTGAAAAGGAAGGTGATTGATTAATGAATGTAAGATGAAAGTATATATGAGGGATCTACATTGGGAAATTAGTATTTATGTAAAACTGAGACTTGAGAGAGACGACAAGATGGCTGAGAATATGGAAATAACAGAAACAACGCCTTGAAAACCGTCCCTTATTTACGAAGGCCAGCAGTATAGGAAGAAGATGGAGAACAAGGATAATGAAAGTGCAGTACTTAATGTGTTAAGAAACGTGTTTCCACTGTCACACAAATATCAATAGGCCTACATCGAAATGGACAAACGTGTTGAGTGCGTTCTTTCGAAGTGCAGAAGCTCGGGCGATTTTCGAGGATGCCTTCGAGCATTTGCATACCTACAAGAATTCAAATAACGTTAGTATTGTTGTTGTGCAAGTGTATAGAAATATTGTGTTTATATATACGTAGCTATTACTTGTATAATGTTTGCAAAAAATAACACTGTATTTATAATGTTTTTGACGATTTTATGTAGTGTATAGTCTAATAATTAAGTGCAATAGACTGGCACATTTATGTTGCTTCCCAAGGGTACATTTACGTAGTACTTGTAGAATGCTTGCAATATTTTAACAATAGTTAATAGACTGATGCTGATTTACGTATTTTGTGTTGTGGAATAAAATTGATACAAGTAATCCTGCGTAACTTCTTTTAAAATAAGTAAAGAAAAGTCATATTTGACTCTCTGGATAGGTTTAACATTTCAGTGTAAACACAGCTTTGCAACGTCATAAACACAAGTTGATTTTATGTTTAAGTACACTTTATGCACTATGCACCATGTGGCTATAAACACACGTGCGCGCGGCGGTGATGACACTCTGGATTGTGGGAAAACCAGCCAAGGAAGGTCTTGACATATGTCACGGCGGAAATGAACCGATACGAATCCTCGGTGCAAACGACACGACATCGGGAAATAATGGAAGTGGTAGAAGATAGAAGAGGAATCGTAAATGAGATAGTGCAACGAGTGGGGAGATATTTGTGGGAAGTGAGAGAACGACGAGGAAAGGCGATAGCGGATACCGATAAGAGCGAAGAAACCGCACAAAGTAACCTTAGCTTATAATACGTGGACTATGGAACCAGCATTGTGCAATATACGCGTATATATATATATATATATATATATATATATATAATGGATAAAAGCAAGGAGGGCCAAAAGGGCTAAGTAAAAATCAAAGAAGGTAAAAGGAAACACTCACCGGACAGTAGAAAGATTCAAAATTTTCGCTAATTTATAGCATCATCTTTGTGAGAAGAAATAGACGGAACCGGAAGTTGGGGCACTGCCCCAACTTCCGGTTCCGTCTATTTCTTCTCACACCGATGATGCTATAAATTAGCGAAAATTTTGAATCTTTCTACTGTCCGGTGAGTGTTTCCTTTTACCTTCTTTTATTTATATATATATATGTTTGTTTGTTTTTGTTTCATATTTGCAAACAAGTGTCAAAAGAATAACCAATGTGAAACAACATGTAGTGCGTACAGCCAACGGCTCGCACATAGAATTTCAATATAGTTCAAACTAAAACTCAATATGCTGACCAACGTTGAAACGTTACGTTTAGTTTATGTTTTATAATAAAATAAATTTCTGCCTTGGTCAGCATATTGAGTTTTTCATATCATGGAAACAAGGCTTAATGGTGTTATAATAGTTCAAACTAATTAACTTAACTTTGTTTCTGTTATCTACTTATTAATAACAAGACTTCTGTCCCTCTTTTTAATATTCTGAAGTTAAAGGTGACAATTTCCAGGGTAGTTGACTCACCGGTTCGACCAACTCTCCCCCCTCCCTTTTCTCACGACGCCATGCGTGATATTACAGTCATATATAATAAATTTGGATGCATATTGAAAAATGTACGAAGAGGTTTTGCCTTTAAAAAGATATGTGCAATAACCCTGCAGCTCTACAACATACAGAAGAAAAATATATACTTTTTGTCCTTTGTTCTGCAATGCCATAATATATAGTAGAACAGTTACCCCTTCTGGGAGGCATTTTATCCAGCAAAAGAGGCAAGAATGGTTATTAAGAACGTTCCCTTTCTAAGAAATTCAGGAAAAGAGGAGGAGGATTTCGGCAATAAATTCCCGCTTGGACACTGCTACGTTGCATTGGCAGTCGATTTTCCAGACAATGGCTACTTTGTTGCTCGGGAACAGGAGGGAGAAAATATGGACTTAAAATAATGCCTTGGCGGCTATTACGACGTCGCTGGCTCCTGCGAAGCGTGGCAGACTGAAGGTTGTGCAGTGTTTCCATCTATTGCATATTCTTCTATTTTCTTTCCCTTTGGCTTGCAGTTATTTTCATCTCTTGTATCCTCTAATGCATTGTCAATGGTTGTGGTTATTAACTGAAATTCATTAGGGATCATGGGGTGAGAATTATTGAAGACTGGTTAAATTGAGGAGATCTTAATTTACACACACACACACACATTCGATACCCGGTGGACAGGCACGTATCTAGAATATATAATAATAACAACAATTTAAATTAAATTAATTGTATTAAATTAATTAAACATGTATATCAATTGATATTGTGTTTCTATTACATGAGTAGGTAAATAGACGATATAAGAATAGATATAACAGCACGTATTCATTATCTAGCTTACATATAATTTAGATCGCCAACATTTAGGAAATTAATGTAAAATACATAAAGAATTAAATATTTATTCAATAACAAATAAATAATGTTAGATCCAGTTGACGAAAATTTAAGTTCATGATTAATATTTTATGCATATTATAATGTGCATAAATCTTCTTCGATACTGTCATTCAAAGTTATGATCCCAATATAATCCTTGACTTCCAATAAGTAGGGTGGAAATAACCATCGACTAAACAATAAATGTTAAATAAGTGTATTTTCACTATTCAATTTTAGTATTTCGAAAATCTTTCGGGGGGCGGACTCCCTGTACCCCCCAAATATGTCCTTGCCGGTGGTGGCTCATAGTGGTTACGATCCTACTTTAAACTGTAGGTCCAGTCCCGATATAGCCTAGCCTTCCTGTGCATAAAGTGGGCTTAAAAAAACTCAACTCAACGCTTACACGTCTATGATGTTCCAATTCAACATCATCTCAAACCAAGTGGATATATTCAGTTCATATTTGTCTTTTATCACCAACATAGAAAAAAAATGTACGTAAGTAATGAATGCTCTTGTGAACTGATCTGTTTACCTCGGTACTGTTTTGGCCTTTTTTACTTTATGTTATTCTTTTTTTGTGTTCTTTGACCTTAGTCTATTTATAACACCAATAAGCCTTGTTTCCATGATATGAAAAGCTCAATATGCTGACCAAGGCAGAAATTTATTTTATTATAAAACATAAAGTAAACGTAACGTTTTAACCTTCTAGCAAGGTCTTCTTAAGACTCTGCACCAAGTACAAATGATACAAGGTACAAAACAGGACGATATATATATACACAAAAATTACTCCCCTCCAGACATATTCATTTGTACTTGGTGCAGAGTCTGAAGAAGACCTTGTTAGAAGGTTGAAACGTTACGTTTAGTTTATGTTTTATTATAAAATAAATTTCTGCTTTGGTCAGCATATTGAGTTTTTCTTAGTCTATTGTTTTGCTGTTGTTTCTTTCTGGTTTAAAATGGCTTCTGCTGTACTGGAAATTTCAATAAATAAATAAATATTTATTATGTTATTAGATATAAAAGTAAATTAGTATATATTTAATGTATCTATATTGAATATATGTAAAAAGATTTAATTTGTTACTTTAATATCAGATATTTACGAGAAAGAAGCATTCCTTTACGAACTGGCTAAAATATCAATATATAATAGTTGAAATGCTTTCATTATTGCATAAGTTTTTGTTTAGTTTCTTATATCTATTAATGTAAATTAATTAGATTTCATGCTTATACTTGTATTGCATTATTGTTGTACTTTTATTGTACGTACATTGTTGTTGTTTGTGCCTAACGGTCTCTTGAGAGAGGGCGAGAAAAATCATGCAACACACGCAGGCACATACATTATCCGTTCTGCGTTTCTGTATTATCCTCAGTGTATATATTTGACGTCAAAACTAATCGCTTATCTTTGTTCTTAAAGATAAACCCTCCGACCAGAAAATTTCTTTTGGGAAATTTCTGCGATAAAATTGTCGGATAACATTGATCTGGATAACGGATATCGAATTTCAAGTTATCCGATATCCGTTTCGGATGCAACGGATAATCTGGATATCCGAATATCTGCATAATTCGGATATCCGTATAGTAGGAGGTTTGATGAAGGATTTGATTGATTGATTGAATTGTTGTTTTAAGTCCACTTTATGCACAGGAAAGCTAATCGGGACTGTGGACCTAGAGTTTAAAGTGGAATCGTAGCCACTATGAGCCTCCACCGGGTATCGACCCCGGGACCCCTTAATTACAAGACGACGACGCTACCACTGCGCCATCTGAGAGGCCCGATGAAGGATTTGAAATACAAACTTGACGAATAAGAGAATATGTGAGTAGCCCGTAAAACGGATAAACGATCTAAGTGTCCGGATAATGCACACATTCGGATATCCAGACATTTAGGATTATCCGGATAGAAAATTATCCGATATCCGGATAAAATGTTATCTGGATTTAGCCATCCCTAAAGTCTGAGGGGAAAAAAAAACTTATGGAAACACTGAGCATTACCACATCGCAAGGGATCATAACTTTTCCTCCGCCACAGTGAACATCTTCGCCTTCCATAATTACCCACCAGGCAATCGGTAGCATTACGCGGACAGCTGGGAGAGCACCCGATTGTTTCGGAACCATAGCCGCGGGGATAGAGGAGTTGTAATTCAGAACAATGCCAGGGGGAAGGGGAACGGGTGGGGGGGCGGTTTCAGTTCCTCCCCGTTTTCTAAAAACCGCAGCTTTTTTAAGGGGTTGCTGCTGGCGTACCTGGAAACGTCACCCTTGGGGGGGCCTTGATCGCCCGGATGACTCGTTGATTGCTGCTTCGACGGCCAATCGCAGAGAAGCTCCCTTCCGCCGGGGCAGTAATTATTTTGCGTGATCCAACGCTCCATTAGGCATTTTGGAGATTTTTCTTTCCGCTCGTAAAAAAAAGCAGGGGGTGGGGTTGGGGAGTTCGACTCTTCTGCCTTGCATGCTTCCACTCCATCCTTCGCCGCCGGCTGCGTTTTATGCAGCGATTCCTCTGCTGTTGGCTCAACTGGGTTAGTTAGCCATCTGACAATGAGCGATTCTACTACATATGGTCTGGTCTATTAGTTTCTGGCAAAATATTGTTTTGAGGGACAGGGGCATGAGGTGAGAAAAAATACTTCTTTCTTCTTCTGACTTGAATTGCCATTCTCTATGTTTCAGACATTAACCTTCATTTCGTTCTCTTGCATATTTATTTCTCTATTGTTGATTATTGGTTCTCCTGTTGTTCCTCTCTCGTTTGTTCTCGTCTACACAACCCTCTCTCTCTCTCTCGCTGCCTTCTCATTATATACCAGCCTCTCCGATGGCGCAGTGATAGCGTCATCGCCTTGTAATCAAGGGGTCCCGGGTTCGATACCCGGTGGAGACACGTAGTGGTTCGGATCCCACTTTAAACTGTAGGTCCAGTCCCGATTAGCCTCACTGTGCATAAAGTGGACTTAGAACACCAAATCAACCAACAACAATCATAATATACCCATGGACGTCGGCAGGATTTTTTCCAGGGAGGGGCAAGAAAGGTATTTTTTCCAGGGGGGGGGGCAACATGGCATATTTTCCCCAATAACAGTGTTCTTCCCTCAAAAAAACATTGCTTAAATTTGAATTTATCATGTTTGTGCAATAATTAACACACATTATTGTAACAGAAATTAAATTATATGTGTGAAATATATAATTTTTGGTTAACTTTAACTTTCTAGGGTGGGGCACATCCCCATCTTGCCCCCCCCTTTCCGGACGCCCATGTATATACCAGGTTCAATACCCGGTGGAGAAACATTGCACAGTGGTTCGGATCCCACTTTAAACTGTAGGTCCAGTCTCAATTAACCACCTACCTGTGGATAAAGTGGACTTCAAAACTAAAAAAATCTCTTCTCTCTGTCTGTGTGTTTCTCCTTACTTTACGTCTGCTTTTATATCTATCCGGGACTTTTTCAACTTCATGGCGTTGTGCAAAGCACAGGGGAGCAATTTACTTTTTACTTCTTTTTTATCTCTCTCTTTTTGTGCTACTTCTTTTATTTCTCCCAATTTTCCTTAATTTTTCTCTCTGTCTCCTGCTTCCTTTATTTCTTTCTCTTCCTCTCCGTGTCTCTGTTTTCCTTGCTCCTGTCTTTGTTTCTTTCTCTCTCTGTTTATCATCACATTATCGTTTCTTTTATCTTTCACTCATCTCTTTCTCTGTGTCGATTCTTTTATTTCCCCAGTTTCCCTTTCCACCTGTTCCTCCGTCTATTTTACTTCTATTTCTCCCTATTTTCTCTCTCTCTCTCTGTCTCTGCCTAATTATTTATTTCTATCTCACTCTGTGTATCTAGCTTCTTTCATCTCTCTCTTTAACTCGCTTTTCTTATTTTTCTCTATGCATTTCTCAATTTATCTGCTGTTTCTCTTTCCCTTTCTTAATTCATCTCTCTCCTTTATAGATTTTTATTTCCTTCTTAATTGGCACCGAAACCCGCTCCTTCCAAAGTGCTGAATCAAAACCGAAACCCACCGGGGATTGAACCCAGGACCGTTCGCACCAAAGGCGAGAGGGTGGCTGTGGAGACACTCATTATGTCGTCACTGCAATGTTTCTCAAGGGAAAAGATAGAGATCAAATGTAATGTCGCAGCGGTGACAACGGATACAAATTGGGTTATGCAAAACACAACATTTGGCACTGCAAATGGCTGTTATTAAATCCCTAATGCGATTCAAGCTCCCAGAACAACTTACAATTTGTATTTTTCTCTCACTGGGTTTAAAAATTGTGTCACGCAAAACTACATCCAGCGTTTGCTCTGAATGGGTGGGAACCAGTCTCCTCGAGAGAAACAACACCACACACACACATGTGCGAGTGCGAGTGCGTGTTCGCAAATGGGAAGTTGTTGATTGCCTGCCAAGAAGCAGTCGTGACGAGATTTTTCTACCACCAAGCACGCACATGCATCGTAACACACATACGCACGTATACAACCGCGTCACGACGATTACAGTACGCTTAGTAATTTGTACAAAACGAGCTACTTGAGAGCGTTACGTTGCTCGCTAATAGAAACCCAGCTTGTAACGAAATGCAATTATGGCTTTTAATGCCGGAACTCGCCATGGGAACGTATTTCTGGATTTAGAGAGAAAAAAAGAGTAAAAGACCAAGAGAAAAAGCGCTTGCCATTTACCATATACGGTTAAGAAGTTACCGTGAAATTTACGGCATTCTAACCGTTAAAATTTAACAGTTTGTCTGCTGTTAAGTTACATGAATGGGGCTCAACGATTCTTTTAAATTTTAATTTGAATATTTGTAGACTTGAAGTAGATAAGGATATGAGTGCCATTTTTGTGAGAACTGAATTTTTACAAAAACATAGAAAAGATGTATTATATACCTTGTCATAACATTAAAGCAGCAGTGAGAGCGCTCACAACCACTAAATCCGTTCTTAAACATAATATTTACCTATGATACATGCAACTGTAGCTAATTTATTACCGTCATGCATGATAACATGTAGACCATGTACGTCTGCAGGATTTTTTCCAGGGAGGGGCAAGGAAGGTATTTTTTCCAAGGGGGGGGGCAAACAAGTCACATTTTCCCCAAAAAGTGTGTTGTTCCCTAAAAAAACATTGCTTAAGTTTGAATTTATGGTGTTCATGCAATAATTAACACATATTATTGTGGCTGAAATGAAATTATGTGTGTGAAATACATAATTTTTGGCTGTTTTTCATTTTCCAGGGGGTGGCCATGCCCCCCCCCTTGCCCCCCCTTCCGGACGCCCATGATGTAGACTTGATTTTTTTTTACAAAAGGTGGCGTGTAACCCCCTATGTGCTGATGAGATATTGAAATATTTAAAATTGATGTAAAAGACGTATGAAATTCACATTGCTAAATTATTTCAAGGCTTAGCAAACAAATATGTATTCCTGCTTAGTCCGCCTCCAACCGCTTACATTGGAGGATATGTGCTTAGCATGCCCGTGCACAGCAAGGCCAGCAGTGGTGGCACCAGTGCCGGATCTACAAATCTTGCCCCCCCCCCCTCCCCCGCAAAATATTACCAAAGGCCCCCTCTACCTACCTATCTTTACACACACAAACACACACTATATATATATATATATATATGATTTTTTCCTAAAGTCTGTAAAATGTTTGGTACTGGTCCCTATAATTTCAATTAACATAATTATAGTTTGACTAAACCTGAAAGTTTGATAAAAATTGTCTCCTCTGAGAAGTACCACTTAAATCATGTAGTAAGAGATTCATTGATTATATGATTGCGAGTTTTTAAATTTTGCACTCATTGAGAATTCCTTTTTTTGAAACTGAAAAGTGTCATTTTTGAACTACTTTCTAACGTGTTCTATAGAAATATGTATTATTTATTGAGAATAATATTATATTATTATACATATACCATGTAGAAGCAATGAATTCTTGGTTTTCTTAATTTTTCGGGATCTGCTTCCCCAACGGAAAATGTCACCGCACGCCACTGGTGCTTAGTGTCCTGGTGGGTTAATATATACCAGGACTCAGTTGCATTGTAGACTTGAATTAAATAAGAATGAAAGTGCCATTTACGGACTTTCGAGGAAAAAAAGTTGTACTGAATTCCCTCGAAACTATGAAAAATAAATTCCGCCATCTATGAACACCTAACAAAACTATCAATATACAGGAACATCTCTGGACTTCGATTCTGCTTTACAGTGGATGCCAACAAAACTGGGGGGAAGGGAGGTGGAGGGGGCAATCGGCAGTTTCCACGGTTGAATGACATTGCGGTGTAGCCACGTTCAACACACATCTTTACTCCGTTGAGTAAAAATCTGTAATAAATCGGTTTCCGATAGTAATAACGATGTGTAGTGTAAATGATATAAGACATTGACAAGAATCATATTGGAGATGAAACACATTTTTATGAAATATTTTAGCAAGCGCAGTCAAGTAATTAAATTGTGATAATATGTATAAAGATGAATCGTTTACTTCTCTTAACATTTTTTCTAAAATAAAATATCATAACAGGCAAAGTAGTGTGTGGGACCGAGCCCCACAAGCCCATATAAGTTGCCGCCACTGTTACTCTATTACCAGTAGAGTAATATAATTAGGAAAATAACAGATACACGATTACACGATCTATGATTCGGATTAAATCTCTCTTCTCTGAAACAGGAGACGTCTTAATCTTTTGACCAGCCATTTACCTCAGTTTTTATTTTTAATCAAGCTGCAAAGAAGGAAGCGAAATAATTAGCTGTTTGCGCCGAATTCCACGTGTAATTTTCACAATGAGACTTCTCAACAATCATGAAGAGAAGGTTCCAGAGAGGATTCATGTGCCACGTCGTGACTTATCCCGCCCTCTGGAGGGAATCAGCTAAATTAAAGTTGCGTTTATCGAGGGAAAAGCCACGGAGGAAATTATATTTCATGGTTGGTGTAATTTACTTTCTTTCTCTAAAATAATAATAATAATGTACGCCTCTGTAAACATTTTTTTCTATAAATTGATGTCGAAGATCCTGTTTCGCAGAATGGCGTTCTTTCCTCGCTTTTGAGTTGCTCTGTAACTGATCTTAAAAGAACTGTTGATTTAGTGTTCACCTGTTGTACTGGTCGGTTCGGTTGTGTTCGGCTGACTTCGTTTACTTTCGTGCATCAAGGAGCCGAACGCTGCTAGAGGGAGATACAAATGACACACTGCATCTTGTTAAATATACAGTAAATTTTCCCATAGTGAGGATCCAAAAGTAAAAATAGCAACAAGAGTAAACAAAGCTCAAAAAATATTCCATGATAAAAATGAAATAATTACACTTGGCAACGTTGTGCACAGGAGAGCAGAATTTTCTCGTTCAGCATTCACTTCGCAACTGAGATTGCAGCCCCGCCACGGAACACACCCACTCAGATGATTGGTGGAAGGCCAACCGCCAATTGTGCTGGCAGCCAGGATGCTTTGGCACAGGGTGTGAGATAATAAACAATCCTCCTTCAGGGGTTTATCGAGAAAATTACCATTTGGGGGGGCCTGAGTTCGTATTTAGGAGCCAAAATAACCATAAATTGAACCTTTAAAAATTGTAGGGCTGTGTTGAGGATTTTTGGGGGGATAGGTGTGTGTGTGCATCAGCGGCGGCGCCAGGATTAATCATGTAGGGGTGCTGAGGGGGTGCGGAAAGAAATTTAGGGGGTGCGATGCTGAAAATGTAGAAAACATGAAACACTCATGCAACCTTTCAAAACTGGGGGAGCAAGGTGTTAAAACTGGGGGAGGGGGGCAAGGACAGTTTCTTTTCCCTTGGTAGCTAAGGTGCGGGGGGATAGCAAAAAGCGGAAGCAACTGCACCCCCAATAGTCCCCACTGATTAACATAAATTACTGACTGAAATTAAATTATATGTGTGAAATATATAACTTTAGATTGACATTCATTTTCCAGGGAGCCTGTGGTTCGTATCCCACTCTCCCTGTAGGTCCAGTCCCGATTAGCCTTGATGTGCTCGCATCGCATTAAATAATTTCCCGAGCACGACCTGGTGATACCTTGAAAGCAGAAAAAGGAAGCACCCCCTCACGTCCCCCTGGCGCCGCCCCTTGTGTGCATAAATCACTGTAACCTTAGTAAAGGGAGTTTTCATCCCTACCAGAGGCGATTTATCCCCCTCCTTTGAGTAACCTAGTGGATTTTTGATGAAGCAAACATCGTATTGTGTTTTCACATGTCATTAGACCTAATAGCTGATTACTCAACTGATTATATTGGAAAACTCACAGCCTGTACCCTGTAGCTGATTATTAAGAAGTAAAAAAACAAGGGCCTGTTTTTGGGGGGAAAACAAGGTTAATTCCATATAAACTGTGAAGGATAGAGAGGGAAATAAAGAAATAGGAATAGGGGAACAAAAGATATAAAGAGAACGAGAATGAAAAGGGAGATCAGCGATTAGGTCTGATGGCATGTGAAAAACACAATACGATGTTTGCTTCATTGGAAATTCACTGGAAATGTGTGACTATTATACTGCAGGAGGCCTTAGAAACAGCGTTTCGCAGGCTAACAGCAGACGTCACTCGCAAACTGTTGCCGATACTCTCGTGTCGTCTGCTCCTCAGCCGAACAAACAGGCCGAGGTAGCAAGAGGCAGAGGTCATCATTCACCCTTCCAGGAGGGTGCAGCGATGTGGCAACCGGGCTCGCTCATTCGCGGACATGATTGGTTCTCGCAGACACCCCCCCCCCCCATATTGTTGCTTCTGCAAGCCCGCGAAGCGATCTTTTTAAGGCCTCATGGAGTATAGGTTATTCAAAGGGTGGAGGTAGATCGCCTGTGGTAGGGATGAAAACTCTCCGTTACTAAGGATACTCTTATTCCCCTTCGTTACTCCTGAGTGTCATCGTCCTCTTTTTCGCTGTCCCTTCTTCTTTCCTCTCTCTTTCTTCGTACGTTTCTCTATCTCACTTTCTTATTCCACTCTGCATCTTTCTTTCGTTCTCTCCTTTTCTCTTTCTTTCGCGTTCTTGTATCCCTTCTGTACCGCTTCTCTATGTCTTTACTTCTCCCTCCCCCTCTCTTTTTGCTGCTCTGTATCTTTTCTCTGTTCTCCCTTTTCATTCTCGTTCTCTTTATATCTTTTCTTACCCTATCCCTATTTCTTTATTCCCCTCTCTATCCTTCACAGTTTACATTTCATTATTTTCTTTGTCTATCTCCATCTCTTTCTTTCTCCTTCTTTTTCCACTCTCTTTCCTTCGTTCTCCTTATTTTCCTTTCTTTCTCTTTCTCCTCTTCTCTATCTTCCTTCCAACGTCTCTCTCTATTTCTATCATTCTTTTTCATCCCCTGTATCTCTATTCTTCCTATCAATTCATCTGTGTGTGTGCTCGAAATGATTCTAAAAATGTAATCACACAATCTGCTTGGACAGATGCCTACCTCCGTGGTGGAATGGGTAGCACAGCGCGCCACGACGCCAGGGGAACCGGGTTCGATTCCCGGCCTAGGTATGTACATCGCTCATCTTTGTCGTCACGCTTAGTCAAAAGCGGTAGAAAAGCGACGTTAGATAACACAATTCAATCAATCAATATTTGGGTGGGATGATGTGTTGGCTAAGGTTGAGTCGACTCCACCTTTCCCTCCAGTGGTGACGCACCTGGTGCTTCTATGGCAGTCCGAGACACGTATCCATAGCGCGTTGTGTTTGTCTGAAACTCCTTCTTGTTTTTGCCCATTTCTGAATACCCACTGTAATTCCTTCGTCGTGTAATTGTCCCGTCATTAGTTTAGGTATAGAAACCGTAGTACAAGATACAAAGAGGAACAGTGGAGCCAACCGCCGTAATGAAGCCATTACACCACGGACGACTGCCAAGTTCGGCCATTAAAACGCACTTTAGGATCCCTCCACCAATTCTTCGTTCCCTTTATTAATTTCATTTTGATGGCCCCGTTCCCTTGTCACAGTGATTCAAGATCTCAGCGGGACACCTGCTGGGGCCTCTCCTGTCGCCATGCATGTACACTTCTCGTCTCGACGTGGTTGTGCAGTGTTGCCAAAACATATTGGTGAGAAAGAGCTAAATCAAGCTTAAAATCAAGGTCACTGCCACTGGCTACAGGTGGCGATCCTGTGGACTCTGGATATTTCAATCACCGCAATTCCCAGTACGGGGAGGGGTTCCTGAAGCACCAGGACCGACCTGCGTGGCGGAGTGGTTAGCACAGCGCGCTACAACCTAGGTGTCCAGGCCTGGAAAAGGGTGTTCTTTGTGAGTGTCCAATTTCATCATGCGCAAAAATCTTCCCCATAAAAGCACATAGGATGGGCAAATTGCTCACTGTATCAGCCTCACGGAACTGGATTTCCAGTAGGAATGTCCTAGTTGGCGCTGGACTGGCTACCAGGCTGGCTACTGGGCTGGTTTTGACGACTAGACCGTGTTCTAATTGCAACTGGTTTTCTCTGCTAGATTCTGTGGAACAGCCAAGAGAGAAAGTCTGGTCATGTGAAGATAAAATCTGTGAATTTGGCAAGGGAAAGTTTTTTGTCTGTGGTTTCCGAGTGTTGGTTGCTTTTGTTCGCTGCTCGATGAAAGAAAAACAGAGATGAGGTGCGTTCCTGTTCATTAATATTTAAGAATTTATGCGATTAGATTTGTACACAACAGATGTGATTAGCCGATAATGAAAAACCTTATTACGAATGTATTAAATGTTTGACATATGTAGTTCAACAAGATATTTTTTTATGAATTAATCCTGCGAATCTAAATGTATGAATTATACATATCCGAATTCATTAAAAAGCTTGCTGAGTGTATATTGATTCCATGATTTCCTTCAAGCCATTAAATAATAACAGCAGTAAATATTCTCCTATGACGTTCTTCCTCGAGTGGCACCTTTAGCTTGTCTGCAGTGACAAGTATCGTGCGAGACGAGAACTAGCAGGTGGAGACAGTACCACACAACTAGTGCAAGTCCAATTGGAAAATCCAGAAAGATATGTAGCCTCGTGTAATTCAGATATTACTTGTAATCATCTAATGCAAATACTGCGAATGAAATTAATCTGAATGTGGGAGACGTGTAATTTTAGGCTGCCCTTGCGCCTAAAGTGTGCGTGTGTGTGAAAATACCTTTGGCGTCCGATATACAAATTTCAGTCTGAAGGCCGAATCACGCGGAACTGGATATCCAGTTAGTTGGCGCTGAACTGGCTACTTGCCCGGATGTGATGGCTGACTGCTTGACTGGTTTGGAGGAATAGGACATGTTCTAATTGCTACAATTGCTACTGGCTTTCCTCGACTGGATTCTGTGGAACAGCCAATCAGAGCAAAGTTTGGCCATGTGAAGATAATCTGTGAGTTTGCAAAGGAGGGGTTTTTGTCTGTGGTTTCCGAGTGTTGGCTGTTTTTGTTTAGTTTCTCGATAAAAAAAATGAAAGAGATGACGTGCAGTGCAATCGTGTTCAGTTAATTAATATTTAGGTATTTATGCAAAGCGATGCGATGTGTACGTGACAAATATGATTAGCCGAAAATGAAAATCCTTATTATTACAAGTGAGTGAAGTACGTGACTATTAAATGTTTGTTTTTATTTATTTATTTTCTTTGAATGAATGTTGCGAATGTCATGCATGAATATGCATACCCGAGTTCATTGTTCGGTACGCACTAATTACCTTATTTTCTAGAGCCAATCTCTAGTCCATACTTTTCTTTTTTAATAAAAGCTGAAAGCAGTAATTCTCCTACAACCTTTTTCAACTTGATCATCCATCTCTACAGATTGTCTGCTCTGCGCAATGTCTTATAGGAACAAATGTCTATCGACAAGTACTGCTAACAAGTATCGTGTGAAGCGAAAACTAGCAAAGGTAGCCAGTCCAACGCCAACTAGGCCATTCCTACTGGAAATCCGGTTCCGTGTGATTCGGGCTTGAGTTACAGCGAGCGTTTCTAGCGGGAGATAGTTCGGAGAGGAGAAGGAGACGCAGGAGATTGAGGAAACTGCGTGGCGGTGACTCGAAGGCTGACATATGGAGGAGACTCAGAGCCGTCATCACGAGGGGATGCAGGGCTTTAGAACAAAGTGGAGAGAGATAAGATGCGTGCGTCTGAGATCTTCCCCCTCCAGGCTCCAGCAGACGGTCAAGGGCTGCTGCAATCTTCTCGCTTGCAGTGTTGCCAGGCCGTTTTATATTACCCAAGATGTTCTCAATGGGTTGATCACCAGGATGGTTTGTCTTATTTTGCGTCGCTTTCCTGTCACTTTTTGGATAATCGCGACGATGAGAATGGGTTATTGTTGTTTTCAATTGAAGAAGCTACGCTCGGACAAACGGCGTAAGATACTCAAACCCGTGACCACCGGTGCCGAGATCGAGCACTCAACGCAGTCGAACAACGAGGAGACTGTATCTTATGGAAACAAGACATGTTTTCTGCTTGCATAGGGGGTTTTCACACCGAATTGACTCCTTCAGTTTATGGGGAACCGCGCATGCTTTAACAACAGACCGGAGTGCCATTGAGAAATCTACCCAGTCCAAGCGACACGTGCAGCTTGTCATGTCGCTTGGGTTCGAAAGATTGCATTTATTTTCAAGATTTGTTTCCAAGGGACACAGTTCGCTTTCCATTTCGGTCTGAAAGCTGCCTGTGTATGTCTTCTTAAATTTAATATAATCTTTATTCAGCTTCATTGTTGCGATTAGCCTAAATCAGAAGAGAAGCGATGCCAAATATAATACAATACAAGAAAAAAACAAGAGGACTATTTTAGTCACGAATTTCTAATTAGGAACAGTTCTAAATAACCGTGGCAGATGTCGACAGAACAGAGCGCACTATTGACATCGATTATCAAAAAATGCATCGTGGTACAAAATGGTATTTATTTCTACTTTGTGGTGAAAGGAAAGCAACGCAAAAAGTTAAACACGTGAGAAAGGAAAGCAGGATCGGTGGAACATTTTCGTTTAATGGCAATTATACAACAAAGAATAATGTTTATTTCTACACGAGTGAGCGACACGATAATAAATTATATCCGACAACCAACCGTAAAATATAATGATATGTTTATCTTAAATTGAAAGTAGTTTAGATAAACAACATGTAAAAACAACATTTTATATTTATGTGGAAGAAGTTATTTTATGTCATTACGATCACGTTGTTCCTCTAGTTTCAGATTTCATTTTAACTACGAGACCGAGAAAATACATCATACTTCTCTCGAGTTTCAGATATACTGCACTGCACATCTTCCTTTGGGGAGAAAATTGTTATAATTAGGTCTCGGAAGTTGAGGAAATATTATTTTTTTTTTTCCTAGTGTCCGAAGACGAGGCCCAACATAAATATGTTCATTTTGGGTCATTGTAGGCCAGAAAAAGGTGGGTTTTATTTGTCCTTTTTTTACCTTTTTCGGCGTTTTTTGGCTTATTGGTTCTTTTCTTTAGCCTTTTTAGGTCTTAACGTCTTTTTTTTGCAACTTGACCTTCTTTCGACTACGTTTTTACTGCCATTCTCAATTCGAATCATCATCAGTTCATCACCTCTTGAACATCCTTTCTGTAGTAAAAAATAATACACATATACACCAACTGAGGTAAGGTTTCCGAAGTCCTATTTCTGTAACCCTAGTGTGGTTAGGCCAAATATGATTCTTCAAATATGATTTTTCAAATTATGTTAATCTAAAAAATATATAATGTCTGAAAGAAGATGCATTTCATTCATATTGTTTTTTCGCACTGTGTTCCATACCACCAGAATTTTGTATTTTTTATGCATTAAATATGTAATTAAAACTGAAGTTATTAATTAATTTGGATGACATTTATACGGTTTTTTTCGTTTTTAGATCCTTTTTGTTATATTTTTAGGTCCTTTTATAGGTCTTTTTTTTTGGCAATTTATAGGTCTTCAACTTCCGAGCCCTCGTTATAATCGATCTTTTTCTTTTTTCTTGCCGTTCGCACTGCCATCTTTCGGTAAAATATGATCGTGTACGATTGTAGTTTCAGACCTTTCAAGATGATGTATTTTCAACCAGAACATTTATTCTACGTCAGGACACGCGCGTTTTGCAGGAGGAGAAGCTACGCAACATAAGTACTCGAATCACTGTAGTGCAAAGAAATGTGGAACTATTTTTACAGTCAGGGGGAAAAAGAAGTGCTCTACAGAGACTGAAAAAGAAGGGGAATAAGTGTTAGTTTAAGTGAAAATTGACAAAACAACCAAAAGTGTAGATTGTAGGGGAAATCATACTAATGTAATGAGAAGGGATGTAGTGCGCACAGCCAATGGCTCGCACATGAGATGAGCAATAAATACAAATACAAATAAGAAAGTTGCTCAACGTCTTTCAGTTATCGAATTTGTTGGGTCTTGAATCGTGTGTTCAATCGTGTAGGAACGGCTTTATAGTTTTATCACAACTGGCAACCCTGTTATAATGATGGCTCCTGTGAAGTTGTATACCCCGAGGATAGGCGAAGCTACAATCAGGCGAACCGGCAGCTAGCCGGGTGTCTGGCTTCTGGCAAAGGGAAAGGAAGGGGGGAGATGAAGGAGCGCTCGAGTCTGCTTCTTTATCCGGAACGAAGGAGCAATTGCCACTTCCGAGGATTGGGCTCTTATTTGGTGGAGATTTCACGGGGGGTTTGGAAAAATCCACCGCCCGGAACAATGGATTCATAACAGTAATCACAGGGAACAAGGCGCCTGGCTCTGGGTCGTCGTGGTGCTTGGTGTCTTTCGCCCAGCGCTGTCTTTGCGAAGGAATAAAGAAGCGCCTGTGGAAGGAAATAGGCAGGCACGTATCTAGAAATACATTTTGGGGAGGGGGGTAAGACCCAAGACTACTAGAAGGAAAGGCTGGGGTCAGACACGCCTCTTTTCGCGACTGCCGCGGGTGTGACGTCATGGGCGGACAAAACCCAGCTGAGTCTTTACCCCTTACGGAAAGAAACGTGGAAAGGCTGATCTGTTTTGTTCTTTTCGCTCCTTTTTTCTTGTACTTCTGGATTGTTGGGTTCAGGGTACGAAATCCTGGAGTGGACGAGGGGGGATTTCCCCCACCAATAATAATCTTGGCCTCAAAAATCACCCACCAAAAATTTCCCGGGGGGGACAGTTTTTGTTATAACAAAGAAAAGATAAGCAATTACTTTTAATTTCAAATATACCTTACTAAGAATAATATCGAAAACACACACAAATTAGTGTGGCTGTGAGTGTTGAATGCTTTCTCTCTCAAGAGATCACTAACAAATCTACATCAATACACACAATAAAAGTAAAACAAGAATGCAAAACAATAATAACTATGAAATCTAATTGATTTATATTAACATAGTGCACAAGCTAAACAAAAACTTACACATAATAAAACCACTTAACTGCCATAATTTATTAACATCTTTAACCGGTTAGTAATGGAATTAGTTAGCTGCTGTACACTATCTGATATGTATGAAAGTATCAAATTAATTTCTAATTAATAATCACAATAATTATTTTAATTGAGTAATTTATTTTTACTTTTAATAACATTGAAAAATATGTACATCGTATAATTCACACATATGTTTGTGGGGAGGGGGGTTTTAGGTTAAGAAGTTTCTCCCCCTCACCAGTTTTCAATGATTTCGCACCCTGGTGGGTTGTGGGGTGCTGCAGTTTACAATGCCTTCAGTGAGGTGTTGCGACGTGTCGTAATCTCCGATGAAAAAATAAAAACAGCGGGTGACAATATATAACTGAACACATCGCATCTAACGAGACTTGTTAGTGGATTTCGATACCAGTAGTCTCATTACACAACATCAGACTACCATACACTTCAATTGGGTTACAATTATTAGAATAAAAAATAATAATATTTTAATTTATAATAATATTGTAATTTATAATAAAGGCTCTCACGAGTATAGTAAGATAAAAACTGCAAGCATACCCCTCCCAATTTAATATCCTGCCCCACCAAAATTCCTATGTCAATTTTAGGTTCACTGTTGGTATTGAAGAGTTAAATCTCGACCTCCTTCAAATAATTTAATTCTCAATCCCCACACCAAAATTCCCACAACAGTCTAAGCGCAACAGTAATTAATACTCAAGACTTGGCTATCTCCCATCCTAGTGCTCAATTTCCTTACTATAGAGTTGGAAACTTCCCCAATCAAGGGTAATTCCACATCAGAATTCATGATAAAAATTTAAGGTTTAATATGTAATAGCTGGATATTGTGCACCTCAAATAGATATACCGTCTTGCCGAGAGGCGACACTGGTATGTCTCGTCGCGTGAAAATGCCATCTCTTCTCGTGTCTAGTCTCGTTAACAACACTAATAATACATAGTAACTGTTATAATTTCCTTGGAAATACACAACTTGCTATTTATATACGAGTGATGCTTAAATGACAACGTAGTTCAACTTCCGTCCTCCATTGTTCTATTATTTATTGTCAAATTTTCATCACAATCGCCCCCCCCCAAAGTTAAGTAGACGCAACCAGCTTTCACATACCCGCCTGTGGGCACCCCTGTTCGACATCCCACTGATATATATATATATATATATATATATATATATATATATATATATATAAAATCGTTCAGTCGAAAGTTGTTTAAAGTGTTAGTGACATAATACACACGGAACTTCCTCACATTCCTCCCTGTGTAGTTCAAAGATTCATAAGACTCACAACTGTAATCTGAATAAGGAAAATTAATGATGAAATAAATATCAATAGTCGAAGCAAAGTTACCAAATTTGAAGAAGTTAAGTGAAAACAGCTTCTCTCTCACTCCTAAAAGAGAGCAATAGATGAGGTTGTTTTCTTTTACATATTCAACTTATCCATAATTTTGGCTTTCTGCCTTTCTTTATTTAACAAAACGCATGACCAGGCATATTAACTTCAATTTTACATGAAACTTTAGGTTTCAGAGAGAAATATGACGACCTAAAAACTACCGATTCAATACATATGTTAATAGCTGTATAATCCAATTCTGAAGACATACATTATCTCGGATCCTAAGTGAACCTGTATATTCAGTCCCAGCTAGCTTCTGGGCATAATGACGGCTCTTTTTTGTTCATAATATCTGCATTGATTCCGCTGCGAAACCGTGGCGCGGAGGGATCTGTCCGCCCGTGACGTCACGCCTGACGTCAAGGACCACGTGATCAGGTATGGCCCCAGCCTTCCTTCTAATAGTCTTGGGTAAGACCAAGTGTCTCAAAAATAATAATGAATGTGCATGTGCGGTTGCGTACATGCCATGAAGGCATATGGAATGAAGGTAGAGCTCCACATATTCTTGATCTCGGCCATAGTTGAGATGATGTGATCAGCATCACGCCCGCCCGCCTTTACCCCTCAGCCCCCCCCCACCCAGGTACCCATTGATATGAGGCTGGGTGAGCCTCAGAGCCATTTTATGCGGGAACAAGGCGAGATAAATTCCGACCTTAGATAACCCAACCAGGAATCGAACCCGGAATATAATTTGAATAATTATATTAAATTAAAATAATATTAATTAAATGTGTAAATTAATTAATATTGTATTGTTATTATTCCATGAATAGGTAGAAAGATGGCAAATGAATAAATATATAACAATAAAAACAACTATCTTGGGAAGGAAATTAATGTGAAATAGATAGAAAATTGAATAATTATTGAATAACAAAAAAGGAGTTAGATCCATATAATAGGCAAATATATTTGTACAGTGATCTCTTTTATTTGCCTATTACAAATGACGAAAAAGTAAACTTCCTGATTAATATTGTATGGATATTATCACAAGTAGAAGTGTGCATAAATCTTTGGAACTGTCCTTCAATACCGTGTGATCCTTGCCTTCCAATAAGTTCAGCGGATTTTTTTTAAAAAAATCGATTACATAACAAATGCTAAACAATTATATTTTGATTATTTAATTTTAATAATTGGTAAGTCCGGACCCCTTGGACCCTAAATACATCCTTGGGTACCGGTACAGTGGCGTAGCCAACATGGGCTCAGAGGGGCCCGGGACCATACCGAAATTTAGTTAAATTTTTCATTGTAGCTATGGAAATATTTTTTATTTCGCTGGGGATGTGACACGCAGAGTGCTGGTTCTGAAAATCAAAGTTGATCTTACCTTGTACTGATATTACCTAAATGACACTAAAAGAACAATCGTGTCTACTCATGTGTGTATCCTTGTATATTTGTTTCCCTTTTGTGTGTATGTAAGCGAGCTCCTGTTATCAATCTTGAGTTTTTCTTTTTGTCTTTTCGTGTGTGTTTCATTCTTTCTTTTCTTTATGTTATGTATCCATTAGGGTTAGGTGGCAGAACAGACGCAGGCTGAATCTCACCCTTCAATAAACAATCATCGAATTGTATTTTGAAGTGAATGAGGATGAATGATGGTGTATGACGAAATTGATGAAGGTACACTGACAAGGAATATCCATGCCCATACCAGGATTCGAATCCGGGACGTGGATTTAATTTCGTATTTGTTGGAAGCGCTGATTGTTTCCATTCATGCACTGACTTACGCGGAGACAGCCCCTCCGAAATTTTTAGAAATCAACATTTTCGAATAAATGCAGTGAAGTACTCGAGAAAACCAGAGTGGTAAATGCAGCTCCCCCTTAAAATGACCCCCAATTGCCATTTTTGAGAGTGGAAATGTTCTCAAAATACGAAATATCATATTGTATATGCCGCCCTTGTGTACTAACAAACTGTACAGTCAACGACAAAGATAATGGTAGGCAAATTTTCCACCGCTATTTTCATTACTTTTCTATTCTACAGCCTGTGTTGTTTTAAGGAATGAAACTATGTTGATTCGAAGCAGGCATTGTTCTTTGCTCATTGAAGTCATCATTTCAATTCATTATCATCACATTGCGTAATACTGACCGAATGAAAATGGTGATGGACAATTCGCCTACTGTTTCTTTTGCCCTCCCGACAAACAATCCTGTGTACTCCAGTGCTTGCATCAATAGAAGAAATAAGATTGTGCCAAATGGTTGTAAAATCATCATCGTTCTTAGCATGGTGGCAGAAAAACACGTGACGCAAAGTTGCAAAATTCAAAAACGTACAGTAACTTGCACAGATTGCAACACTGATTCCCGAATTGACCAAAGGAAGTAGTGTAAACATATCAACGTGAAGTAAAAGTGCATGCGTGGGCCAGGTGTGCCAGTGCGTGCGTGTGTGTGCGTATGTGTTCAACAGGTCAGTGCTCCTCTCGTACGGACGACCGTGAAGCCAGAAACAAAATGCTGGCTTGTCGTACAAGGCCCTGCAGTGGAAGAACCGGATTCGGACGCATTCCCTTTTACCCTCGCGGAGTCAAGAAAGCAACAAGAAGAAAGCTCACACACTCCTCAAACGACAGAGACGAATCATGCGCAAACACACTCAACGCAAATATATTTCTTTTTCTTCCCGCGGCCGGTGCTTCCATCTGTCGGCTTGTACGCTACGTGTACAGGGTGTTCACGGAGTACTCTCAAATTGATTATATTCAATTGGCAACTTCTCACGCAATGGACCGTAGTACTAGTGACGTCACAGCAGACGACTGAGCACGATTTGAATCCAAACAAATATGACACGTGGTTATATCCTATTCAAATCCATTGAATTTTTCATCGGAAAGGGTAGCTAAGTATTGTGACATTAGTTATGAAACAAAATTGTGATTTGTATGTGGTATCGATGTAAAGATGAGATTTCGGAGAATACGTCGATCAGAGCATAAGGTAAAGAATAACTGGAGTAAGGAAATCGTGCATTTTAAAAGAAAGTCGAGCTATTCTGTTTCCGAATACAGCCGAAGGTCAACCGAGCCAGCCCGAGTTCACCTTCAGTGACGCTGCCGATTGTTACGTACCCAATTGGACCAAGTAATGTGAATAGTTTGCCAAAGACGAATAGAGATGGCAGCACCAGGCGTGCAAGGTTAAGAATTGGCATAATATATGTGAATAACTTTATAAATAAGAACAAAGCAAATTGGAAAGATGAAAAACAATAGAATATATTATAAGAAGACAAAAAGTAAATATGAAAGAAGTAAATTAATATATATATCTTATAGATCAAATCAATGATCACATGTAAGTTAATATGAAAATTAAGGAAGTCAAAGCACTGATACAAGTTTGTGTCTTTGAACAGATATTGCATCTGTATGATTGATTTACCATTCCTATAGGGGGAATTTTGTTTACATCAGTGGCGAGCGCGTTCCGATCGACGCCCCACAGCACTTTTTGGTTGCGCAGTTTAACTGTACCAACTACTTGGATGCGCATGTCAATCGGCTGCACCAAGTATACACTCTGTTGTACCTAGTTAGTGGTGGCGCGTTCCGATTGCAGCCCCAAGGGAGGATATTAGTATTATTCCCAAAGCTTGGAGGAAAAAGTTAGAAAAGGATAAAGAAATTCGTTAAATAGTCAAAATCGAAATAAATTGAAATCTAGAGGGAAGTCCAGATCCTCCACATCAAGAGGGAAGTCCAGAACGTCCATTGAGAAGGAAGTCCCGATCCAGGCCGTCTATCAAGAAGGAAGTCCCGATCCAGAACATCCATTAAGAGGGAAGTCCAGATCCTCCATATCGAGAAGGAAGTCCAGATCCAGGCCGTCCATTAAGAAGGAAGTCCCGATCCAGATCTGCCCATTATAAAGGAGGAAGATTGATATGAAAATTGACTGTAAACGAGAAAATTATAGAAGAATGTAGCTTATCATGTAAAATTCTTATTCCATGTATCCTGTGTTTAAATAATATATTCGTTTAAACGTCTCCATTGGAAGGCATCCTGTCTGGTTTCGTTGTCTACAAAGAACCCTACCCTGTAGATAAGCTAGCTGAGTTTTAAGATTAAGGTTTATGTACCTTTGCACCAAATGAAGGTAGCACGATATGAATTCTGGGAGTTCAACACGCTCCCGTGACTGCAGCGCCGCCGCCTCCTATTGGCTGCCGTTTCGGATCGGAAGCCGGAAGGAGAATTCGCTTCACTGGATATCTTAATTAATTTATTCTTTTCAGTCTCCTCTGTAAGGTATGTGTAATATCGACATATTCTGCAAAATCTCATCTTTACGTTGATGTACGATACGCATCACAATTTTGTTTCATAACTGCTGTCACGATTCTTAAAGCTACACCTTCCGATGAAAATTTCTATGGTTTAGAATAGGCTAAAACCACGTGGCTACTTTGTTTGGACTCAATCTTGCAGCGTGACGTCACGCTAATGTGGTCCATTCATTGCGCTAAATCATGCCAGGTGCCATGTTCCTGGAAAACGTTTCGAAGCGTGTTGCAAACACGCTTGATAAGCATTGCGGTTACAGCCTTTGTGGCATTGATTCAAGATATGAATATGACGTGTATGTGCTGAATGTATTCTTGCGTTTTGCATGAGGAATAGTTTCAATGCCCAGCCAGACGCGAGGATCCTAAATTGCTCCTCCTCCATCGACCGACCTGGGCGCTGGATGATTGACGGAGGGAGGTAAAAGTTAGCATTACGCTTAGGGGTGTCTTGGGAATACCAAACTTCCGATGGCGTAGAAAACAGGATAAACGGAAAGAGGACACGTTGAAGATTTTATTGGTCGTCGGAAAAGTCGAGACTCCCATTTGATTAGCCGTAAGTTGAGTTTGATTCTCCACTAGAAATGCGGAAGAGGAATTGAAAGAAAGGGAGGTATGTATGTACATAAAGAAAAGGAGAGAAAGAAAAGATACAGAAATGGTAGCGAGAGAATGAAAGAAACAGCAAGGACAGTGTGAGGGAAAGAGAAAGGGAGAATCATAGAGAGAAGACAGACACGACAGAGGGAGAATAAAACAAATAAACAAGAAGTTAGAGTAACACTGAGAGATAGAAAGAGAAACGGAAAGAACAATGAGAGGGAGAGAGAAAGAAAAATAAAGAGAAGAAAGAAACAGACATAGAATGAGAGAAGGAGAAGAAAGAAAAATGGAAGGTGTAAACAAAATAAAGATTAAGAGAAGAAGAAAGAGATATGGAGAGAGGAAGAAAGAGAAAGAACAGTATGAAACAGACATAGAGAGTGGAAGAGAGAAACGGAAATACATTAATAGAAAGAAAAATGAGAGGGAGAGAGTAAGATGGAAACAAAGAAGAGACATAGAGAAAGGAAGAAAGAAACAGATGAGAGGGAGAGGGAGAGAAGCAGAACCCACCAGAAACTCTCGCTCCAACCCTTGAGCTTTCCAACAGAAAATTCTATCCAATCCTGGGATATCATTTGGATCTGTACTCTCCTCAGAAAAAAAAAATCAGATTGCAACCATGCTTCTTTGGTTTCAATTAACAGCCCAAGAACGGGAAAATAAATGTCTTGATTCGGACACAGAGACAGACGTTACATATGCCAATAAATACATCTACCCTGCGATGTCTTCTGCCTTAAAAGGCAAAGCCAATCGGCTCGAATATTGCAACTAAGGTTTGGGGAGAAAAAACGAGGCACTGGAAACCTTATTACCAAGATATTCTCACAACAAAGAACCAAACCTGAAAAACTGGTACAGCGGCTTCGCTCCTTTAGCGGAGACTTCGATCCTAAGACAAATGAGCATCGGGGCAATAAGACATTAAAGTACGTCATGCTCTTGGGATAAGAGGGAGTGTTGACGTCATGGCAAGTAAGAGTCGCCAGGTTTAGATGGGGATCCTGTCTGTACCAAGTGACCTCTTCTATGCTGTGCGACTCCTCAGCTCTTCTATAAGTTGTTTTTGCCGCCCTCTGTGGCGGATTGGTTAGCGCACGGCGGGTACACGCAAATGGTCCTGGGTTCGAATCCCTGTCTGACAGTGGCGTATGCTGAGTATAAGACTGGGCTATCTGAAATGACACCTGGTCCCAGGCTATGGAGGAAGGGAGAAGACTAGACTCATTGTTGACGTCTTCAAGAAGCCACGTTGCCATCCCAACGGCAGTCAGGTTGTAAACTTATAACAATTCAGGTTTCCAACTTCTAAGAATGAAAGTTGCCAACTTCTAAGAATCCAGGTTGCCAACTCCCAAGAATTCAGGTTGCCAACTCCTAAGAATTCAGGTTGTCAACTCCTAAGAATTCAGGGTGCCAACTCCCAAGAATTCAGGTTGCCAACTCCCAAGAATCCAGGTTGCCAACTCCCAAGAATTCAGGTTGCCAACTCCTAAGAATTCAGGTTGTCAACTCCTAAGAATTCAGGGTGCCAACTCCCAAGAATTCAGGTTGTCAACTCCCAAGAATTCAGGTTGTCAACTCCTAAGAATTCAGGGTGCCAACTCCTAAGAATTCAGGGTGCCAACTCCCAAGAATTCAGGTTGCCAACTCCCAAGAATGTAGGTTGCCAACTCCCAAGAATTCAGGTTGCCAACTCCCAAGAATTCAGGTTGCCAACTCCTAAGGATTCAGGTTGCCAACTCCCAAGAATGCAGGTTGCCAACTCCCTAGAATTCAGGGTGCCAACTTCAGAAACGCCATTATCTTCTTTTTCAAATCAGTATAATTCACACAGTTTCTAAGAGATTTCTCTTCAGTATTTTAGTTTCTAGGCTTCAGGCTTCGCAGATAGAATAGCTAGCCTGGAATATACGCCTCTGCTGCCTGGGCATGTCTGTGTCTCTTCATCAATTTCATCGTATCGTCTCTCATCCTCATCTTCGCAATTAGACAAAAGTAGCAGTAGGGTTGTAAGGGGTGACCCTTCCACGTAGTATACCCAATTGTCAACCTCACTCACTTCCACATAGTAGCGCATTTTGCAGACTAAGAGGGCTCTGGCGTCTGAAACTACGACCAGTATAATACTATCTAGGGCTGTGTGTGTGTGTGTGTTGTCCTGTGTTTTGTCCTTATGCGTGCCTCAAGTAAGAATGTCTTAGTCAACCGACATTATGATAGTAATATGTAGAGGCACACATTTTTTATAAATAAAAAAAGCAAAATGTCGGGTTCAAAAGCGGTAAATAAAATAAAATTTCGGTGTTATAGCTGTGAATAATCACATCAAAAGTGATATAGTACGTATAAAATGACATTTTGGTTTTAAAATTGTGAATATAATCCTAAATGTGATGTAAAAACTGCACTTATTACACAAAATAAACTTAATCCCTTCTAATAGCACATTTATGTAGTTACCAGAGTATTAAGTCTATTCCTGTGTAGAGGTGTCCATTTTTGCTTCTCAAATATTTACAGCAGAATTAATCATTGTTCCGTGAATTGCATACCTCACAGGATACTTCAGATTTCAGAAAGTGTCGCGTTGGTATATAAACGGTAAATTTCGTGTTTAAGAGTATATTTCGCATTTTGCAGTTCATTTCGCGTTATTTCGTGACAAGACAGGGTAGGAAAATGAACGTTACAGGATGTTATTTCATATTTCGTGTTTTCGTCAAAAACGAAATTTGCATGCCTCTAGTAATATGTACTGTGGCTGGTGCAAAGTAGCCTATGCGCTGACGCACTCAAAGTTTCAAATTCAATCTAAATATTTTTCTTGTGCGGCCAAACCCGTTTGTGGAATATCACGGTAGTAAATAGAAAATAATTGTAATGGTATTATTTAACGGGAGGGGCACGTGCCCCACCCAAATTTATTTATTTATTTGGAACATAACAGGCGCATGCCCAGTGTTCAATACAGTATTAAGTGATTGATTGGTTTGGTTTATTTTACCTAGCTTTTCTGCCACTTTTGGCTAATCGCGAAGATGAAGATGAGTAAATGATATGACGAATTTGATAAGAGTGACACTCACAAAGAACACCCATGCGCAGGCCGGGATTCGAACCCGGAACCCCTGGCGCCGTAGCACGCTATGCTAACCACTCCGCCACGGAGGTCGGTACAAATATAAAGAGAGAGAGGTAGAAAAATTAAAAGGAGAAAGAAGAGAGGGTAATCGGAGATTGATGGAAAATGAAATCCACTACATAGAGAGGGAATAAAGGTGTTGCTTTTTTCAGTAACTTCAATTTATAACGCGGTGGCATTAAATACACAAATGAGATGCGCTATTTAGGCACGAAATTAAGCGAAATTAACCAGTCCCCACCCTTACACAAGCAAAGATCTCCGTTTACAGAGACCCAAACCATAAAACAAGAGAGCATCACCAACAAAGCAGTGGAGGGGAACTCTTGAGGCCGAGAAAACCCCAACAGAGGGAGCATCACTCTGATTTAATGGCAATTGGGGGGAAAGCAAACCTCATAAATAAGAAGGGGGTTCTGATTTCTTTTGAGAAAAAAATTTCCACGTTTACTTGTTTGCTTTCGTATCACCATATGGTTTTCCCGTTACAAATCAACCAGATACTTATCTCCAGCAGGCAGCTGTAATAACAAACCGTCTTTTAACTCTATCCCTCCCAATCTTTACTAAAAATAGCAACTGCATGCTTGTTCTGGCGTCATATTTTCGGCTGATATTTTAGAGGGTTGGAATTATCGGAGTGGGGGAGGTGTTCCTACTAGTGCTTTAACCTGAATCAGTTTCAGTGGCGGATAAGTTGATCAAAGTTGTCCAAAATGAGGTTTACCATTAGTACCGTACATTCAGAGGCTGGGATGTAGAATTAGAAAACTTACCTTTTAACAGGGCCGCCAACTTTCGAAATACAATAGGTGGACTCAAGGACTTGAGTTGGTAAAGGTAAAGTTTCCCATGCACTTTGCACAGTGCAATGAGGCCTAAGGGGGCTGAAGCCCCACCGAAATCCTATAAATATCTAATTTAAATAGTGTACTATAGTGGTAATTAATTTTAAACCCTTAGCCGGATTAAATATTATATCGAAAAAAGTTTAGTGTATAATAAAGGAACCATGTTATATTTTTATATTCTACCATTTAATCCAAAGAATAAGTGGATCCACAGATTCCAAAATTTATAGTTTTCTTTCTGAGAGGTATTATAAACTGTAGAAAGTAAAATTTGACCCTAACTTTTAAAGCTTTTTTTAACGGAATGTGTAATAGTTAATAACAAAATACAATAACTATGAATTTCAGTACACTAACTGTACAAATTGTAAGATAAATAATGGACAACAGTTGTGTTGGGCATTCACTCATACGGTGGATCCAGTAGCAAAATCTCTCCATTTATATAATAATAATAATAATAATAACGATAAATTTGGATTAAAATTGATTTATTTTTAATAACTTATAATAGTTATTATTGTAAAATGACAATTATAACCGTGGTAATAACTATTATTGTCATAATTATTTATACTAATCAAGTTTTATCAGTCACAAGTATTTCTTGCGACGCCTATGCTGTTAGGGATGAGCCCCCCCGAAAAAAATCCTGGCTACGGGCCTGTATGTAAGGGTAAGGCCCCACACATTTTTCGATCTCGGCCATTTTGGAGGTGATGTAATCAGCACCACGCTCCAGCCGCCGAAACAAGTTGTTTTGGAGGCTGCAGAACTTTGTTGGAAAAATGTGCTTTGTTCTGTCCCTCCTTGAAAAGAAATCTGCAGTAATCAGTTCATGGTACTTCTCCAAAAGAAATTACTCTCCCCCCTCACCAAAATCGAAATAAAAACCGTCTCAAATTGTGCGTTCTCTAATAGGAATATAATATTCTTGACACTACAGATCTTTTTTTCCCCCATATAACGGTTGCTCAAATTTGTATCAGCGTTATGCTCCATGTTTATTTCAAGGCTTTACCAGGACCGCCTATTTCAAAAGAGTCGAATTTAAAAGAACGAAGACACCTGGCGCGAGAATACTCATACAAACCACCTTGCGATGTGCCATAAAGCACAAATAGAAGTGGAGTGGCACTTAGCCCCCTCCCCCCCCCTTCTCGCGAAGAAAATTCATTCTAGTTTACAGCTGCCTTTTCTTTCTACGGCTCTGGGTTGAAGCGTGACCAGTGGCGCCGCGTTGGGGATTTTAGGAGGTAATCTGATACAACAGAGAGGGAGCTCATCTCATTCTCGGCACATCTTCAAGACTTTTCAATCGGAATAGGGGAACCAAACACTTTTACCCTCTTTTGGTTCTCTTCTGTCGCTCCCTCCCCTCTTTTTCCTTCTCACTCATGCAACCTGTTGTTCAGGTTCAGCTGCACCCGGCCCCTGGCATCAGATTGCGGGGGCTTTGCTTGTCATTTGTTTTCAAGCCGGCGTCTCACGCCAGTCACCATTCCTGACGTGTGCCTCTTACAAAATTACTGCCCGAGCGACCGGTCTGCCATCTGGTGTTCGGGTCGAATCTTCAAGTTTTCTTGGTGCGTGGGGGTAATAATAAGACAAGCTGCTTCCACCTTTGTGTAGTATACACCGTGAAAAGAAAAAAGTTCGTCAACAAATTATTAACAGGTCACTTTTTTTCGCGAACCTATTTACTTTCTTTCTCATTTGCACCCACCAATTTGTGTCGATAAACGCGACTGCCCTGGTCTACAAGTTGAAAAAATAAGTTTGTGGAGCAGATTGGGATATGATCCTTTGCGTAGCACCTGCCTCACCTTTGGACTGCCAACGAAATCTGGTCTGTGCTGCTTGGCAATTTTTTCCTTTCGTTTCGCCAATCAACCACCAGATGTCGACAGACGGTCAAAGAATAACAAATCAAAGATGGCCCGCACAAGACGTCTTGTGGAACGTTGATTGCGGGATTCGTTGTGAAACTAAATCGTGCTTGAACGTAAAACTGGTCCATGGTAATAATTACTTAATTGACTTGTGAAAAATTAATTGGAGTTACTTCTTACTTGCTTAAAATCAATTTATATTTCCCCATGACTTTCTTGTTCGATGAGAGAGAACCGAACCAAACCCACAAACAATCTTTCCTCTCTCACCTCTCTCGCTCTTTCCTCTAATTTTGTCCCCCCCTCTCTCCCTCTCTCTCTCTTTTCTCTCTCACCTCTCTCTCTTTTTCTCTCATTTCGCTCTCTCATCGCTCTCTTTCCTCTCCTCTTCTCTCTCTTTTCTCTCATTTCTCCATTTCCTCACACTTCTGAGAGTGAAGAAAATATTAGGACCAGCAATATTAATCCCATTCCAGCGTGGTACATTGTCAAATCCAACCTGCATAAATTGAGGAACTCCAGGAACAACGAGAACCATCAGCGCCCACGGTCAACACACCAACAACCAGTAGATCCAAAAGAACATTTCTGCAAGACATCATCCCCCAAGAAGCTGACAAATTCTGGAGCAGCGTAAGAACACATTCCAATCATGAAATCAGCAGAATTGGTTCTTCGATGTATATTTTTGTTTTCAGGACTAGTAATTGTAATTACAATTTTTCAAAGGTTAACTCAAGGGTGTGTATTATTTGGTCTCTACTATTGATTTAAGAAACAATTTAGCTTTGGGTCCCCCAAATATCTGAAGAAATTGGCGCCTATGGGCACATCCATCTGCTAAGAGCTACTAAAACTAATTGGACCTGACCTTCCTAACCTAACCACATATGCATTATTAGAACTAGGTGGAATTTTATGTTAGGTATTGTTAGGTTCGGAGAGCCAGGTTTAGAGCTCTTAGTAATTAGTTTTAGTGACTGTTAGCAACTGGATGCAACCGGCACCAGATCCCTTATTGGCTTACCCTCACACTTACATTAGTCTGGTGCCGACATTGGCGAATGTAATTTACTTTATGTTATTATAGGTGTTGTTACATTGTTATATACCTGTACTGGGATTTGATAAAGTTGAATATTTGTAATGTATAAGGCCTATGTAATTGTATTGAATAGTGGTTAAGATTTGTTCATTTTATTTCTTAAGAATTCTTGTGTGCGTGAAACTTTGTTGTAAAAAATATTAAATAAAGTAGTGTGGCAATTGTCCATCCAAGATAAAGTCTGAATCATTAATTTTTACATGCATTAATAATTAAAGCAAGTCTAAATCTCTTGTTAAAGTACAGCTTCAGTTTTCATCTTAACCGACGTTGTGGTAGAGGTTTTTCATGGAATAAAAATATATATTTTCTTAATTTTGCAACTGTACTTAAGTAGGAGGCAATTAAATAAATGTTAAGAAAAAGGAAAAAAAGATCAAGAAAAAGTCATGAGAAAGTCAAGAATTTGGTTTTTTTTTGTAGACACCCTGTATTATGTTGGTACCTTACAATGTAAAATGGCTAATGTTACATTTGAAGTCTTTGTTAAATATATATGTGTGGCAGTGGCAGGACGGCGACATTTTCATCCAAGCCTGTTACTTCTCCTCTCCCACCAACCCCTTCCCCCCGCAAAAGGGAGCTGTTATTTCATATTACCATCTCTTCACCCATCATCTTGTACGAAAAAAAAACATCACCTGCGCTTGGTTGTGTGTTGAGCTCTAGTCGTTTGCTTGTTTGTCGCTCTCCGAATCTGAGAAAAACACATTGTTGTGTTCATCTCTATTTTGTTCGCGCACACACACTGCCTGTAACCATATATGCGCCTCGTGCCCCGCAGGTGGAAAAGAAAGAAAAAGAAGTGTAGATAAGGGTAGGCACATTGCACGGTAGTGGATGCGGTCGGCGATTTCGTTTTTATTTTTGGTTCAGAGGCAGGTGGTGGGTGTTTTTGCCTTGTTCCCTTTTTTCCCTGCACCCTCCCCGTCTGCTTCGAAGCTAACTCGGGCCGCCACGAAGGTTTCCTCCCTTATTTTCTTACCACCCCCGGGCCATTTATTCCATGTACCAACCCCCGCTGGCCGAAGTTTCTGAAGGGCGAAAGCTTACCCCAAGCAGTGTTGCCGCTAGCAAAGTGCTCTTGCAATGAAGAGCGAAGTACTTCTTGAATAGCCCAGCAGATGGCGATGAACACTTGCTTTCTGCTTGTCCCTCTTGGTGTGATTTCTGAGATAAATGGGCTAAAATTCATTGATTGATTAAATTGTGTTATTTTACGTCACTTTTCTTCTGATTTTGGATAGTCGTCACAAAACAGACTGAGATTATAACGGAGAGGGAAACAATGGAAGTTGTAGAAGACAGGCCAAGAAATAAAAGTAAAATAGTGCAACAAGTGAAGAGGTATTTGTGGGATGTGACAGAGCGCCGATGCTGCTCTTCTTCCACTTTCGGCTCATCGCAGAGTTGATGATGACTGATGATATGATGAAGGGACACTCACAAAGAACCCGTGACCTTGGTGTCGTTGCGCGATGTGCTAACAACTGCGCTACGGAGGTCAGCGAGTGGAGTAATAGGAAAAATTGATCTGTGTGTGCAATGTTAGTTTTTTTACTGTGTTTTTTATTTTTCATTATTATTTTCTTACAACTCAACAGTTCTTAAGGTTTACAAATATATTAACATAAAGAGGGAGTAAGATTAGTCTTGCTTTGAGGGGAAGGGAAAATGAACAAGAAAACTGCAATATAATTAAGCCTTGTTTCCATATTTAAAAACACTTAGTTGCTGAACAAGGCAATTTACTATTAAGATAAAAACACTTAACATGTAACGTTTCGACCCTGTATCAGGGTCTTCCTCAGACGAAGAACTAAAAAAAAATTTAAAAAAATAGTTTAGTTCTTCGTCTGAGGAAGACTCTGATACAGGGTCGAAACGTTACCTGTTAAGTGTTTTTATCTTAATAATAAATTGCCTTGGTCAGCAACTAAGTGATTTTAAGAAAACTGCAAATACCAAGGGTGCCCAAAATTGTATGTTTTGCATTACATTCTAGTCCTGTTTTGGTGTTATGAGTTTTAACCCCAGGGAACACGGGGAAAAAAAGAATTGTTGCTTTTTCTGTTCATTTTCCCCCGTATCTCATTTTTAGTGTACTTATTAACGGTATACAAACTGATCATTCACAAAAGCAATGTAAATGAGAAAATGAAATACAATAACATGCTGTACAGCAGCCTATAAAATACTACTATAGTCATTAAAAAACGGGTTTCATATATTTTTTTAAGAAAATGCCTGTCTATTGTAATATGCCTCTTTTAGCCAATTATGGGTATAACATTATCAGTAATCTACTATGAATGGCAGTTTTTGTAGAAGTTAATTGATTTCATCCATATATGTAATGGAAACATAATGCAATGGAAACGTGCTCTTCACTTGACGTTTCACGACCCTTAGCGTATACCCTATAAAACTTTGTGGGAAAACTGTATCGTACATTATTAATAGGGTCAATAGGGTACGGGAGGGAGATATGGGGAGCAAAGGGGGGCGATGCACTAAACAGAATCCAATGCACATTTTACAAGAGGGCTTTGCATATCAGCATGGGCACTGCAAACTGCGGCGTACTACGGGAACTTGGATTGGTAAGGGAGAATACGTGGGGTATGTTGAGAAGGGTTAAATACTGGGCGACACTAATATCGAGAAGGGAGAACTCGGTAAAAGGGCAAGCGCTGATGCAACAGGTACAAGAGGAGGAAATGGGAACATGGGCGAAAGAGATCAGAGGTAAACTATACGAAATTGGACTGGGATGGATCTGGGAGGGGGAACACGTCGACCAGGGGACATTGCAATTAGTGAAACAAAGATTAGAGGATATAGATAGGCAAGAAACAATAGCGAAATGTGAAACCAAGAGATCGCTCGAACTCCAAAGAAGGGGACCGCGGGAATGGGGACAGGTACCGTACATCAAGAAGGTGAGCATGGTGGCAAGAAAGGGGTTGGCATGGATCAGGCTAGGGGGATGGAGACACAACACAGTAAAAAATGAGGAAGGGATATATAAATGCGTATTATGCAATGGTGATGATGGGACAGAACATTTATTCTTATGTCAGGACACGCGCGTTCTGCAGGAGGAGAAGCTACGCAACATCAGCTTGGAAACTGTGTTCAAATCAATCGTAGTGCAAAGGAACATGGAACTATTGGAAAAAGTGGGGGTTTATTTACAAACAGTTAGGGGAAAAAGAAGTGTTGCACAGAGACGGGATAAGGAAGAGGAATAAGTGTTAGTTTAAGTGAGAACAGTTAAAACAACCAGAACTGCTATTTTACACCTATACGAAATGTAATGGAAAGTGTAGTGTGTAAGAAAAATCATAGTTGTGTAATACGAATAGATGTAGTGCGCACAGCCGATGGCTCGCACATGAGATGAGCAATAAATACTATACTATACTATAAGGAGGTGTTCAGGTGTGTGGATAAATTGATGCAAAACATGCCTTTACTCCTTCTAAAATTATCTTGGATAAACCCCTGCATACCGCATTGCTCGAAAGTTTTTTCTCTGTTTTTTAGGTTCGGCAATGCGACTCTCATTCTTTACAATTTTAGTTTCAGCACAATTGCTGTACGACTGGCAACACTGATCCCTGAAGTCTCTCAAGAAATGTCCAAGTCTTTCATGCTGGCCAGCCTGCTTCCACGCCTTCTGTTGCGCTTTTGTTTTCTCTCCTCTCTTTCCAAGCCCCAGCACCAGATGGCGGGCGGAGCTTCTGCTTCTTTTCGTGTGAGCCTGCTTTTACTTCGGAAGAAGGCCTGTTATTTTCCTGTTTCGCGTTTCTTCTCTTTCAAGAACCAATTAAAGTTTTCCTTTTTGTTGCTTTCGGAACGCTGCGCTACCGAGGATAATATATGTCCATTGGAGGGATTGGTTTTTGGCCTTCGTTTATTTTGAAAAGCGCACTCGTTTACTTAGAAACCGATCGTAGCGCCAATAACGAATGGAAGGGAAACGAAAAAAATGATGTGATTAGATTGCACTATTTCTGCAAGGGAAGGCACAGTAATACGTAAAGAACATTGCAGAACAAGTAGAACTGACAAACAGACTTTCGGTCATAATCAATATGGGTACTGTTCCATATGGGGCCGTTACTTCAGAATAAGAATGTGAATATATATATATATTTAATTAGCGGGATTGTTTCGGCCATTCAAGGTCAAAGCAAAATATTTTTACCGCTCTGAATGTTTTAGGTATAAATTCCGCCATCTTGATGCTCATTAACCGAGCTCACTCAAATATTATCACAGTAAGGCAGTCACTTTGGTTCAAATCAGATCAGTTTGTTGTAAGTCCACTTTATGCTCAGATAGGATAATCGAGATTGGACCTACAGTTTAAAGAGAGATGCGAACCACTTGGCAATGTTCTTCCAGCGGGAATCGAACACGAAACCCCTTGGTTATGTTACGAGGCGACAGCGATTCCACTACGCCACACGGTTGATCAGACTTCTAAAATTTAAAGAATACGCACTGACAATAGTATCTCTCTCTCTCTCTCTCTCTCTCTCTCTCCTTTTTCTTTTGTTTCTGTTTATTTCTCTCTCTCTCTTTGAACGTGGTGGAGGAGAGAAAGAGATAGAAAGAGAAGGGAGAGGAAAAATCTTTCTCTCTCTCTCTCTCTCTCTCTCTCTCTCTCTCTCTCCTTCTCTAGAGAGAGGTGGAGACAGCCTCCCTCACTTTATCGTTTCTCAATCTCTTCCTCTTGAACAGGAGGAGGAAGAGGGGGAAAGAAAAATGTGTGTGTGTGTGTGTGTGTGTGCGTGAGAAAGAGAGAGAGAGAGAGATAATAACAAATTTTCTTCTGTCTCTCCATCTCTGTTGCTCTACACATGGAAAACTAAATGAATTTATTTGATGCACCAGAAACGCATCGATTGGTGCACTCTTTGGGCTTTGCCAAGAATCAGATTTACTGTTTCACGCAATTTTGTATCTCATTTGTAAAGATAACAGAAAGTGCATTATGTGATGCAAGTGGTTATGCCGAGCTGTACTTCAATCCATCAATTCGCTTTTTTAGATGCACCTTCCTCCGTTCTTTCTCGGTGATGCACTTGAATATTTGGTCTGAGATAAAGACTTTATGTAATTTTGTTTCAATTGGTGCATTTACTTTTCTATGTCTGGAGAGAGAGAGAAAGATAGACGCAATGCCATGCACAAGGCGGGTTGTTTGAGGTCATAAAATCCCTTTGGCCCAGTATTCCCAAAAGGGGGGAAACCCCCGGAAGATGCCCGCCTCCAGCCGCATACATTCGAGGGTATGCGCTTATGTTCTGGTACCTAATAAGACCAGAACGTCTTTCCCACGGAATATCGGTTCCCCCGTTTTCATTTCCTCGTGACTTCATTTGGTTCAAAGAATACCATTCCTGCAAGTTACAATGTAATCTGCAGGATCTGGTATCGGGCTTGTTCGGTAGTCCAGAACAAATCCGGTTTACAAAGTTTTTTAATATGAAACTTGTTTTGTGGTCGTTTTCTTAAGTATGAAGTGTGTGTTTCAGTGTTCCAAAAGAGAAGAATAGAACATCAAAAGAAGGCAAAACGAGCGCTGGTCACTCAAAAAAAAGTATAGTAAGGGATCTCTTTCAAAAATCCTTGCCACGCCACTGAGAGAGAGAAATATATCTTTGTCCATCCCGTTGAGATGTCTGAATAACCAACACAATATAAATTAGATCTACGCGAATACAATGGTGTCTTCATTTCACACAGCGCTCACATGCTCTCGGTCTGGTCTCGACAATTCTCGTAGTGTCGGTGTCGTCCAGATCCTTCCACCGTACCTTGTCTTCGGATGCAAAGCGAAAGTGTGTATGCGAGCGGCAGTCGTTCGGCTGACACACATTACAAGATTGCTCCCTGCGTGCGCTACCATCAAAACAAAAGATTTGCGACAAGCCATAATTTGCAATAGCGAAATGGGACAGCCCCCGTTGCAGAGTCGTGAACATGCACGCCCTCTCCCCCTCCAATTGGCTCAGTTTCTGCAATCTCCCGCCCAGAGGTCATCGGCGAGTGTGACCCTTGGAGTTTAGCTACAATGTTAAAACTTACCTTAAAATGTCCACATTGTGCCGTTAAAATTTAACAGCCTATCAGTTAGCTTAGAAAAAACAGGATGCAACCGTTTCTTTTTGCTTTTTATCATGAATGGAAGCATATTTGTGTCGTCATCCCGCTGTGTAATTGGTAAAATAAGAACTATATATGGCGTCGGTAACCGCTTGGAACTGGAAACATGGTATGCACGGTGCGAAATCCTGAGGGGACAGGGGGGATTTTCCCCCGCACCAAAAATTTCCGGGGGGGGGGAGATTTTGTTATAAAACCGAACATAAACAATTTGTTTTAACTTCAAAAGAAATAATCAAAAGCAAATAGAACGAGTGAAGATTTGTGAGTGTTGCATACTCTGTCTGTCTGTCTCTCCCTCTCTCTGTCTCTGAGACAATTAACAGATCTACACCAATAATAAAAATTGTACAATAAGAGTAAAACAACGACGATGTTATACAAACATAAGCCTAACATATTTTACTTTACAAATTTATAAATAACTCAATTGATGCTCAAGATTGTCTTCAGTTGATAAGATTCACAATTAAACCTAGAACGCTTCGCTCTTATTTGCCATTTTCTTTGGATAATTCTAAAAATATTGTACATCAAAATTCAGTATTCGTTAAAATATGTAAAGCTCATAATGTACTAATACAAAATAATGTTGACATCGATTTTTTTATGTCTTATAAAAATTATGTATTTGTTATTAAACAATTTATTTTCAATTAGTTTTTTGTCTAAAAATTGGTATTTTATATTTTATATTTTATATTTTAAGTTATTTTATTAATGCTAAATATAATTTTTGTATGTATCATACAACTGAAAATAGGCATTGATATCATTTAATTAACGTAATTGGTTTATGTGTTTGTATATGTTCATATTTAAGTTTTTGTATATAATATTATTGTAAACTTATTTACTTGTAAACCCCGTTGTAAGAGGAGCAATAGCTCTGTTATGGGGAGTATGTATAAACTAACTAACTAACTAACTCTCTAGCCTTCTTAAACCCGAAGGTTCATGGCTGCAGCAACACAGGCCTTCCATCTGTCCCTATCTTGAGCAAAATCTATATACTCTTTTCCATCCCTACCAATTTCCATTAGGTCCATCTCAACGTTGTCCCTCCATCTTCGTCTTGGCCTTCCTACAGGTCTCTTACCATCAGGTTTCCCAACAAGAATCCTGTAAACTCCTCTTTCCTCTCCCATTCGTGCCACATGGCCTGCCCACCTAAGTCTTCTTGATTTAATCATTCTAATAATATCTGGACATGAGTACAAATTATGTAACCTTCTCCACTCACCTGTCTCCTCATCCCTTTTAGGTCCAAATATTTTCCTAAGAATCTTATTTCCAAATACTCTCAATTTATGTTCCTCTTTCAATGTAAGGGACCAAGTTTCACACCCATATAATACTACAGGCAAAATTACTGTTTTGTATATTTTAACTTTTAGTTTTTTAGATATTAAACGAGAAGACAAAAGTTTATGAAGAGAGTATGTATAAATAAATAAACAAATAAGTGTGAAATCTAATTGATTTATATTAATGAGAAGCAAAAAGTAAACGAAAACTCAAAAATAGTAAATAATCTCAAATATTTTGTAAATTATTTAAGCATTTAACCAGTTGGTTAAAGAATTAGTTTGCCACTTTATAAATATCTGATATACATATAAGTAAGTAATATATTTAAATATTTAGTAATTTAGTTTTGGCGGTATGTAACAACATAATAAATATGTACCTATATCATGTAATAATTAATATGTGTGTGTAGCTACAGACACTGTTAGAAGTTACCGTAAAACTTACGGTATCCAACCGTTAATATTTAACAATCTGCCTCAGTGCTGGGTTCAGAAAAGTTTCAAGGGAGGGACAAAAGATAGCAAAATTCTCTTCTGTAATATCTTGTCCCTCAACCGACAGGTTCTCAACATAACATAACGACGCTGTAAACGATGTGCAAACGCTTGATATATAATTTAAGAACTTATTAATATGTGGCGATTTTCACTTGACGCACGTCAGGACACGCGGGATGAGAAGCTAGGCAAGAGTGCTCGAAAGAATTCGAGGACAAAGAAACATGGAAACGGCGGGAAAAGTGTTTTCTTACTAAAGTCAGGGAGAAAATGGATGCAAGGTGGAAAAGAAGAGGACAAAGTGGAAACAGAACAAACCTGAGCTGCTATGATAGATAACACGGAATAGGTGGAAAAAGGAGACTGTACTGAAAGGGGAAAAATACAAAGTAATGTACTAAAGAAAATTGGCTCACGGTGAAGGATTCTTTCTCAGGGTGGCAGAGTCATAGAAACTTTTATTATTATTATTACTACCACTATTATTACTGCTACTATTATTATTACTACTACTACTTCTTATGTTGTTGTTTTTAAATTTCACACATTTGTAATTTACATTTTCTGTATATCTACAGGGTGTATCTAAATTCCCATTATAGACGTTGAGAGCTTGTAGTGGGGACCAAAACGGATAAGTTTTGCATGGGAACCCATGTCCGGAAACGTACCGTTTCCCCGTTACAAGTAAAACACCACCACAACACACGTTGAATTCTCCCGCTTCTGCTGCTTACTGTACGTTGTTTTTGCATAGTTGCAGCGTCCACTTACAAGAAGCGCTCGATGTGGCGACCATTGACTTCAACACAAACACCGTACCTACGTATCATGTTCTGGTACACACGATCACCAACAACTGCTAGTCCAACATCCGTCGCTGCCATAACCCGCGCCAGCACGTCTTCCGCTGATTCCAACAGGGTCTCGTAAATCAGGCTCTTCATGTGGCCCCACAGGAAATAATCGAGTGGAGTCAAGTCCGGCGAACGTGCAGGCCTAGCATTTGGGGCGCCACGACCTATCCACTTGTGCCCAAATTTGTGGTGGTGTTTTGCTTGTAGCGGGGAAACGGTACGTTTCCCTACATGAGTTCCTATGCAAAACGTAAACGTTTTGGTCCCCACTACAAACCGTCAAAGTCTGTAATGGGAATTTAGATAAACCCTGTATATACAATTTGCATAACTGTATAGACTGTAAGCTTAAATGTAACACTATTTCAAATAACAACAACAGTGGCGGCGATTGGGTTCCAAAACTGGGCGGGGGCAGTTTACTTTCCATTGGTAGATAAGGTTTAGCATAGTGCGTGCGTGGGCAAAAGCGGCAAATAGTGGGGGCAACTGCTCCCCTCACGCCCCTCCTAATCGCCGCCAAACTTGCGGCCTGTCACAGACAACAATATTTTTGTTATAAAATATCTTTACAATTTCATCACTCGAATTACAATAACTATTTCCAGAAATGTCAGGGGGGCAAGTTCCCCCTCTGCCCCCCCCCTGCGGGCGCCCTTGTTCACGGTGTGTCACGAAACCAGCATACCACGCGAAGGCTCTTTCAGGTCCAAACAGCAGACTTGAAGTATGGTGTTGGAAGTGCAGTTTTTTTCGAGCGCAGCCCGAGAAATTGTAGTCTTTTTTACTAGACTCTGTACTCGCTGTTCATTTGTTTGAAATCGAAGAAGTCGAAAGTCACCCAGATGTTGGTTGTAGTTCTTCTAACGTGTGGATATGGGTACTATTATAGTATAAGGGAAACACCTATAAATCACATTTTTTACATTGCTAACGTACTATTTTGGAATCCGGAACATTTCCTAAGGTGAAATAATGCATTTCTAAGATAATGTATATTTCTTACATTTACGAGTACTTACTGTTACTTGTTATTTCGATTCTGTAACACATTATGGCGGGCGATAGCGTACTGGTTCAGGGCGCGTTGTGCGAATGTTTTCTCGATTTATGCAGTGTTGCAACCTCGTTCACCGGTAAATACCTACTTTCGTGCCCGGATTTGAAATTATGCTAATACGTCGCAAACCATTGACGTTAGCCTCACAAACCATTGACGTTAGCCCCAAAAACCATTGACGTTAGCCCCAAAAACCATTCACGTTAGCCCCAAAAATCATTCACGTTAGCCCCTAAACCATTTTCCGTAAGGTTAGGTTAGGTTAAGTTAGGTTAGGCAAGCATAGTTAAAAAAAAAAAATACTCGACACATCATGTTCTAGTGAAAACACGGCGAGGCTGAAACACTGACTATGTGGTTGCGTCATCTTAACACACGGAACATTGTACTCTCGTGCAGAAAGCAAATGGCGACAGCAGAAACAGCGTGTCGGACAGAGATTTTCGCGGAAAACGACATGTTTTCACATTAAAATGGATCAAAATTAGATTCACGAACTTCCACAACGCTACAGAAAATGATTTCCGTATGTATTTTTTCCTGTAAATTTGAAGAAATCCGTTTCCCTTATACTATAATGTTACCTGGATATGTAAGTATAAGATTGTGATGTTATTTCTATGGTGAAAAACAAGTGTTTAAAACGCCGGAAAAACAACATGTTCTTGGTTTTTTCTACTGATCGTATTTGGCGCTGCAGTCGAAGTGCAATTCCAAAGATTTGCGCTTCCAGTCCAAGTCCTCGAGACTGAACTGCGAAACCGTTCTCGAAGGGTGTTCGCTTCAAGTACAGTCTTGCACCGGCGGAAGATTCAAGAAGGAATTTTAAACATACAGTATGTAATTTTTCAGAATTTGGAACATGGTAGCAGTTGTTCGAAAGGAGAGAAATTTTTGAAAAACTGCTCTCGGCGTCATGTTCGAGTTTCTTGATAAAAATGAGACGCTGGACAACGTCTGTCTGGAGAGGACCATTACCCCCACTCTCCCCCACGGCAGCTCCTTTCATTCCGGCCAAAGTAGCCAGCTCATATTATGCGGGTCTCCCGCTGTAACGTTACGGATGGTTGGTCACGAATGGATCTCTTCCTGAACCATTTCTTTCACCGGAGCTGATTTTTAAGTCTTGCATCGACGGTGGCGGCCCACGGTTCCTCGAGGAGTCTTTCAATGCCAGGTGCAGGGTGGCTGCCACGGACGCCCTTGAAAATCCGTTACAACCCCCTCTGCAACCCCTACTATTTTTCTTCTCGGGGGAGACTATTCCCCCAGAGGGTACAGCCGTCAGGTCTGAAGAATTGGGAGCACCATCGTAAGCAGCTGCTGGACGTTTCGCGTCAAGGTTCTGGAAGATAGATCAAGCGAGCAGCAGGCCTTTTTTGGGATACGTCAAGAAAGGGATCTGGTTCCTCTTTCCCTGGCACCAGCGGTCAGGGAGTGTTATAGAACGCAGTGGCAGTGTCTTCAACTTTGGAACTACATCCCTCAAGTGAACGTAATGGTGTGATCATTCGTTGACCAATAAACATGGACGTCCGCAGGATTTTTTCCAGGGAGGGGCAAGGAAGGTATTTTTTTCCAAGGGGGCAAACAAGCCACATTTTCCCTAATAATAGTGTTGTTCCCTCAAAAAACATTGCTTAAATTTGAATTGATCATGTTCATGCATTGATTAACACATATTATTGTGGCTGAAATGAAATTATATGTGTGAAATATATAATTTTTGGTTGACTTTCATTATCCAGGGGGGGCCAGTGCCCCCTTGGCCCCCTTCCGGACGCCCAAGCCAATATATAACCAAAAATGCCTTCAATAGGACCCAAACTTTAAGAAAATGACGTAAAATACCTTTTCAGCTCTTCTGAAAACAAAGGCACTCTTATTTTGCTTGTTCTAAATGCACATGAACATGTTCGAAGTTATTTTAATATAACAAAGTGCACAAAGCAAATATTGGTTGATTTTTCCCTCTTGAAGTGTTATTATATGTCAGGGTCCTGAACACGTTATGAAAATACTAAGATATTTAAGGTAGTTCCTCCAGTCCGGAGTTTATTCAAAATTTTCCATCTGGAGGGGTATGAGTTCATAGTTAGGGGTGTAAGGGTAAATTTAGTGTCAAAATGACTATAAATTGTGCCCGTGTGGAAAATTTTAGGAGATATTGAGGAAATTGGGGGGGGATAGGGGAGGTATGCCAGTACATCAGAAAATATTTTAAACTGGAAAGAAAAACAGGGAGAGAATCTATTAGTGTAGGAACAGCAACATGTAATATTTGCTTGGATAAATGTGGGACGTACAAAAGCGCTGAACTGCTGACTGCCATAAGAAAATGCTGAACGATGGGAAGAACTACAAGAAAAGGTAGAAAATGGGGAAAATGACAAACCGGTTATCAGTGTTGCAACCCCCCACCCCACGAAAAAATTATGTATTACCAACAGAAATCATTTAAAGGCTAAAACGCTTTACAAAAAGTTACACGGTGGAAAATACACGAATTTGATTCAACTCAACGCAATTAAATACACTAATTTGGATCTATTGAAGCGCTTCAGAATCTGTTGAACCGTCTAAATGATCGTATTTGAATCTGTTGAACGGACTTAGAATCTGCTGAACCGTCTAAATAATCGCATTTGAATATGCTGAGCGGGCACAGAATCTGCTGAACCGTCTACATATTCGGATTTCAATCTGATGAACGGGAATAGAATCAGCTGAACCATCTAAATTGTCGAATTTGAATATGCTGAATGGGCTTAGAGTCTGCTGAACCGTCTAAATAAACGTGTATAAATCTGCTGAACCGTCTAAATAGTCGTATTTGAATCTGCTGAACGGGCTTAGCAGATTCAAATACGATTATTTAGACGGTTCAGCAGATTCTGTGCTCGATCAGCAGATTCAGAGGCTACCATTTATAGATGGTTCAGCAAATTCAAGTATGATTATCTAGCCGGTTCAGCAGATTTTAAGCCCGTTCAGCAGATTCAAATTCGATTATTTAGAGGTTCAACACATTCTGAGCTCGTTTAGTAAAATTAATGTATTTAGTACAGTTCAGTTATATTTTACACCATTAAGCAGTTTCTAAAGCGTTTTGCCTTCAATTGATTTCTGTCTATAATACATAAAATTTTCTTGGGGCTTGCAACACTGGTAACCGGTTCGTCGTTTTTTCCTATTTTCTACCTGATTTTTGTAGTTTTTCCCTCCGTTCAGCATTTTCTCCACGTGGTCAGCATTTTCTTATGGCAGTCAGCAGTTCAGTGTTTTAGTACGTCCCGATAAATGTTGCTACAGAACGGTTTAAATAAGATCCCTCCTAATGATGTACATTGTATTATACACCTTGAAGTTATATAAGGTGAGGTAGGGCTCCACACATTCGCAATCTCGACAATTTCTGCAGGCTATGGGCATTTGCGGGGGGGGGCTGGGGAGCCGGAGAGTGATGTTGACGGTCTCGTTCTCCTCCCTCCCTTTGCATAGTTCTTCCTCTCTCTCTCTCTGAAAAATATTAAGAACACACATATAGAACACTGGTTGTCAACCATGTTAGACATGGTGGGATATGGTGAAGACGAAGTTTCTTTGTTCTAGGAGGATGGGCGTCGACCAGTTGCAGAACAGTGCAGCCTTCTTAGAACGCGCGTCTCTCTAGTGATTCACAGGAAATGCCTGGTGCTGGGCGTTCGATGCAGAGAGATGCAGGGAGAGTAACATGGCGTGTGTGGGCGCTGTGAGGGTCTCTGTGCAGCCGATGTAGCTATAAGAGGATGATTCTGCAACGAAGTAATTCAGCGTCTTCCTAAAAACGTAAAAGAAGAAATATTACATCGTCTGACCCTTGCACTCTATAAAAAACAACTATATTTGAGGTGGTGGACCTTGATCTCTTATATTCACATTTAAGGGCGCCCACAGAGGAAGGGAGGTTCAGGGGGCACTTTCCACCAGCACCCATTTAGATATCAGTAAAGCTTCACATAATTCGAATGGTGAAATTATGGCATAGCGAAGCAGTACAAAAGACAAAGAACTGTTCATCAATAAAGTTTTCCTTAGATTTGCTTTGTTTCATTTCGCTTTTCTTGGCTAATTGCGAAAATGGGGATGAGTGATGATATGATGAAATTGATGAGTGGATACTCACAAACACTCATTCCGGGATTCGAACCCGGGACCAGCGTGATGTGCTAACCACTCGGCCGCGGAGGTCGGTCCATCATCATCATCAATAAAGTGATAAATGTTTATGGAAAGGAAGCAAGTCAAATCCGGTTCTAGTTTGAACTTGACAACAATTCCAAGGTATTTTCAATAAAATTTCGGTTTTATGAGATGATAATAATAATATTATTATAAAAAAGTAAAATGTGAGATTTCTTTAAGACTGAAGGGCAAGATATGGAGTCTTACTCTGCACTCCAGTACTCGAAGTGGAAATTCTTAGCTGGGAGGGATGCTTTGTATTGATGAAGAAAATGCAGTAGATGGGGGATGGGGGATGTAGATGCACATTATTCTAGTGGGTAATGCTTTATGATTTCCTCCCACACACTGCTGCCCCATCGGAGAAAAAATCCTGCGAGCGCTCTTGGTCGGATCCGGTATATGTTATCCTTTATGAAAGGTCGTTTGTTGACCTTATTCATTTAAATCTACTAATTACAAAAATAGTAAGAACTGAAAAGAGAGAAGTAATATTATTTCCTGTCACAAAAGCTTTCATCTCAGAGAAGACGATAAGCTTACGGCGCCATCAAACTCGTAGATATCTAAACAGTGAAAGCAAATTTCATGAAAGTTCACGTAAATGCTCCAGAAGCAGTTCTAAGCAGATGCAACCTTTCAGAATTTGGAATGTCATAGCGGTTTTTCCAAATGTCTTTGGTGACCACTTCTCTGTGTGGTTTCTTTCACTGAGATGGAAACACTGAAAAAGGATCAAATCTGAAGCCCCCTCCCGTCCCTTCGATTGTCGAAATCCTGGAGGATGGGACAAGATGTTTCTTGGAGTAACCGACATAAGCCTTGGGGACAAACACTCCAGATGAACTTGTCGCTCTTCACCTGACAGAGGGGCGGAGGGTTGGGAGGGGGGTCTTCAAAAAAGTAATTCGAGCGGAATGGAGACGAGGTCCTCTCAAGGTTGCCCGATGCAAAGGCGATGCAATGGACTCCTTTAGCTCGGTTGAATAATTCAACCGTCCAGCGCCATTTCAGGCCTAAGTAGACAGTTATGGGCGAATGAAGTGATTGCGTCTTCTGAATGCTTGGAATTAGAGCCGCAGAGGCTCGTTGTGGCTATTGATTGGGACGTAGCAGGTTCTAAAACATCGACTTGCTTGTAAAAAATGCCTTTGCTTTCGTGGAGGGGTGTTCGGTTGTAGTATCTTCAGTGGTAACCTTGCCTCGAGCGTATACAATGGCATATTACGCGTATTTTAATGTGAGAATAATCGTAGACAGATATATGTAAAAATATCCGCGTTGGTAGTTTCAGCCCACAATCATCTATTTCATTTTCATGTAGCACTGTATTGGTAAGATAGACTAACTACATTTTGACATGATTACTATGTTCACTTAAGTTTCAATTTCACTGCATCTTTTTTATTTTTTTTTATTTATTTATTTCACCTATAACAGAGTTCTCGCTCCAATTACAATAGGCTTACATATATTATAAAAAAAAATAAAGTTACAATTTCAATAATACAAAACAAAAAAAAGAGAGCAAAACTACACTAATGATTGATTAAAGAATACTAGCACAAATTTTATAGAAAACATAAATCTAAAAATGACATTTACAGAAGTGTAACAAGATACATATCTATATGCAGACATTGATATATACATATATAAATAAATATACACACATACAGGCATAATTATATTCACAAACATACCTACGTACACAGAAAATATCTATAATTGTTTGATTTGTTCATGACATTCTTCGAAGGACAGACAGGAATTGCTTGAATGGCATAGCGAAATCCAAGTCTCCACCGTTTCTGACTATTTCATTGTGTTTAATACATAATCTTAGAATGGGCGAATTCTGGTGCACTGTTGAGTGGAATTTGCTATAATAAAAGGCTGCCTGAACCGTAACATGCCCTTCTTAGCATTAAAGTTTAATGCTTGGAGGAGACTTGGACTGTCGACCAGCCCGTTGACTAACTTATATAAGAATAATTGATGTGATACCACTCTCCTATTGTACAAAGGTGTAACATTGAATTCACTGAGTAGTTGTTTATATGATACCTGATCCTGAAAAGATGATCTTTTTTTTTTTGTAATATAAGTAACGAACAAATTTCTTCTGAATTATTTCTATCTTTTTGCTATTACATTGTGTATAAGGTGACCAGACTACACTTGCATATTCTAATTTGGTTCGAACAAGGTAATTAAACAGGCTTGTCAGTGCTCTTTCACTGTGTATGTCTTGTGAATTTCTAATTAAGAACCCTAAAATTCTGTAAGCATCATTACAAATCTGATCAATATGTGTTCCAAAAGATAATTTATTATTTAATGCAACTCCTAAGCCATTTATCTGACTTACTCTTTGTAATGCATGATTATTCATTGTATACTGATAAATATTAGGTTTGGTTTGCTTGGAAAAAGTTATTGCAAAGCATTTTGTGACGTTAAAGTTTAATTTATTTTCGATGCTCCATCTTTGTGCATTTTCCAAGTCTTTTTGCAAATTAAATGCATCGCTTGGATCTTTCATTACTTTATACAATTTTAAATCATCAGCATAAAGTAAACATTTTGAGTATTTAAAAATTGTGGGTAGATCATTAGAATTCGCCTCACAATCCATATTTGAGGGTTCACTACAACAGACAAATGACTGTTATACTTGTACTACTGGGCTTCGAACGTGTGCCGCTCGTTTTGTCTGTTCGAGCATTATTCGCTCGAGCGAAGAAGCTTTCAATTCCGATACGCTATCTAGCGTCGTCCGTGGGAAACTATTTGGCGCTAGATCGAAATCCTCTCCCTGCAGCACTCCTATCTGCAATACATTATCCATTTTGTTTTAAGTGCTCTTTGTGCGCGTATTGAGTAGTCAGGACTGGACCTGCTGTCCAGTTTAGAGCCAAGTTGAGACATTTTGGAAAAAAAATTAGGCGATGTTGAGGAAATTTCGGGAGTTTGGGGGTGTTGGGGGCGTTTGGATAAATCACTGCTGTACTGACTCTTGCATTTTGCACTCAATTCTTTGAGCTAACTCATTTTTTGCTTTGGATATTCTTTATTTCTATTATTGACTGTCAATATAATAAGTTTCTTGCTTTAATGAACCCCTTCTCTCGACGCCCTTGCTCCAGATTACGAAAGTGTACAGAATATACAAAGTGGAAGCCACACCAACACCGGGTTTTTGGTGATTGATTTGGTGTTTTAAGTCCACTTTATGCACAGTAAGGCTAATCGGGACTGGACCTACAGTTTAAGTGGGATCCGAACCACTTGTGCCTCCACCGGGTATCGAACCCGGGACCCCATGATTTCAAGGCGACGACGCTACCACTGCGCCATCGGGGAGGCCTACCAACACCGGGAATCCAACCCAGAACTCGGACGCCCTGCAGACTGGACAGCCTCAGACAGGGGTGGCTGAAGACAATATTTTTACCCGGGTGAGGTGGATTTTTGGCGTCCAAAGAATACGTTAATTGAAGGTATCCATTTATTTAATACCTACATAATGATACAACATTAAACTTTTAGCTCAAATTGCTACATAATTTAGCAATGTCCATATTACGTTACCCAAGAAGGGCCTTTAGCTACTTCTGACTCCCATATTTTTTACTTCGTTTACTAATTTTTTATGCGTGCCTACAACAACGCTTCAACGTGTGGAATAATGAAAATCACTTCTGTTTTCCTTTCCATCTATTTTATATTTTCTATACATTATTTTCACCTTTTATACAAATTTCTATCGTATTTCTGCTTTCACTAAATCGATACTTGTCCTCCAACAATTTATTTATGTTGTTTTACCTTATGCTGTCATCTATGTTTCTTTTTCAAAACTCCTCTAGAGTGTTCCATGGGACCACTTTCGCTCGTTCAAACTCGTTCGAATCTCCCACGCTGGAGCGTACCACACTCGTAGTGAAATGATTGGCAACGTCCTGTATTTCAGAGCCTAATAAGCATCACTGTAAACCTATAATCCATACATGGAAGGAAACCACTCTATGCAATTACAATTCTAAATCATTATTTCGTATATGGATGCACATGCTGACAGACCTGCCTAAGCAATTACAAATATCGTATCACAATGCAAGAAGTACGTGTGCATCATTGTTCACTTACCGAAAGAGGATAATCATATTCTGCGATATAATGAAATGCAGTTATAACATTCAGTCGAACATCATTTCAATGTGAAAATAATCGTAGAAACATAAAATGTCAGCCTTGGTAGTTTCAGCCCATAATCATCTATTTCATTTTCACATATCTCGGTGAGATATACAAAACTGCATTTTAACGTTGAGATGATGACTATGTTCTCTTATTTTTCAATTTCACTTCGTCTTTTACTTGACGATCCATATTTGAGGGCTCACTACCATAGACAAATGACAGAAATACATCTACTAATAGGCTTCGAGAGTTCGAGTGTATTCCGCTCGTTCGAGCGTTTCTCGCTCGAGCGGAAGACCTATCAATTCTAGCGTTGCCCGCGCTTGAGCGAAAAGCCCTCATTGCTAAAGCCATGAAAATAGTGTAGTCAACTAGTCAAGGTCACGTCGCCCACCTATAGTGTTGCCAATAAGCAAGAATTTCAACCGACGAAATCAACCGAATACGTACAACGAGCGAAGTGTCGACTGAGCAGCATAGAATAAGCGTGGCAACCCTGGAGGGCCAGGGGTGTGGAGGAGACAAGGTGAAGCTCCGATTTTGACTGGTCTATTTTCGTGGAGAGAGCAATAGTAACAACTCTTTTCAAGACAAAGAACCACACTTGTATAAACTAAATTAAGGTTTTGGTGCTACCCGCCTCTGACCCAACAAGTAACAATATGAAACAGCGAAAGTGACGTCTACGTTTCAGTAGCGACAAAAGTAATTGAAAAAACGCCTCCGTTGGTAGGAAGAGATTACTTTAAAAGAAAGGGGTTTACTTTACATTGGAGTAAGCTCCTTCCTGAGAGATATGGAGAATTGATTCGGCACGAAGTGTCCTTTCCTTGCACGGGGGGCAAACGTTCGAGTCAAATCGGTTCCACTTTGAAAGATGAAATCTCCCGAGATGATTACACATTCGCACCGAGAAGGAACCTCTTTGCAATTTTTAAGGAGGCGTGCCGCTCTGCACCGAAAAAAACAAAAGAGTGTGAGTCTGTGATAACGTCATGCACGTGCAAGGAATAGATCCGTGGATGCAATTTCCCGACTCTCCCCCCCCCCCCCCAGCAGAAAACGGGAGTCTGGCACCCTGTACCGACCGATGGTTAAATCGGTTAGAACCGCTCTCGGCGAAGATGGCTGTTATCGTCTTGCCAAGGGAAGGGGGAAGATGGAAGTGTTAATTTCTCCTAAGTGCTCGGGCGTAAATGGCCGTGCGTCTGCAGCAAAGATGGTTGTGGATTGGTTCAGCTTCCATGAATCAAGCGGTTATGAAAAAGCACTTTAGGTAGGGTGAGCTGGTCTTCCCGAAGCAGAAGTCGAGGGGTGCAATTCCCAATTGTTCACGTTGGTGTTTCCGTAATGCTTGTTTACCGACCTCTATGGCGCAGTGGGGAGATAGCCTGCCTCATTCTCGTCCTGCTTTCGAAGGGAAATTCTCCACCAGTGCCGGATCTAAAGACTTTGGGTCCTCCCGGAAAATATTATTAAAGGCCCCCTTATGTAAAATGCACGTACTTGTGAAAAGAAATGACAAGGCTTTTGCTGTTATTTACTTTCTTCAGTGTATGTATGGACACACACACTCTGGAAAGATTTGATTTGATTTTTTGTTATTTATCGTTGCTTTTCTTCCACTTTTGGCTAATTGCGACGATGAGGATGAGTGGTGACAGGATGATAATGATGAAGAGAACACTCACAGAAGAACATCCATCCCCAGGCCGGAATCACAACCCCTGGCGTAGTAGCTAGTTGAGATGAGCCAAGGAGGGTGGTATAACTCTGAAGAGACAGAAGTTCTACAACATAATGTACAGATGAAACTTACAACACTTACAAAAAACTTACAGATTTCATCTGTACATGATGTAGCCGTTCACCTTACCGTATTTAGGTGGTTTTATCTGCTCTGCGGCGCTGGAAAAATTAGTGCATTTATTGTTTTACGCACACATATGAGTGTGTAAAGAGCATGGAAAGAACCCCCTAAACGCTTGCTCACCCCGCCCCCCCCCCCGCACTGCGGAGTTTTGCTGTTTATAGATCCAGCACTGTTCTCTAGTCTTGAGTTCCGAATTGTTATATGCGGCAAAAAGTTTTAAAAAATCCTTATCAAAATATTACATACTTTACCTAGTTTAGAGCCTTTGTTGTCTAGTGGATAGAGGGTCTGCAGCCATTCAAGAAAACCAGGTTCTATTTCCTGTGTATAGTCCGGTTTCGCCTAATCCCCTTATCAGCGCAATATAATATGATTTATAACCTGACCGTCATTTTAGGCGAAACTGGATATCCCCTTTCGCCTAAACTGGTTGAAAGGGAAATATTTCAAATGAGATAAGTTTAACGGCCTCTCGAGGGAGATAAGATATGTGGTCTGTTTTGTTATGTTTATTCATCCTTAGCTCTCCTTGATGTCACACACCTAGTTAGGTTAGGGTATGACGTTAGCTTAGATAAAACAAGAACAAAGAGAAATGAAGGTGAAGCTCTTTGGTATTGGCAATGCTGTTAAACGTCGGAGATTGAAGTGGAGACGTGATGTCTCTTGGTGTTTACGTTGATCGCCTTCAGAATTTCCCTCACTTGCAGTATTTTCCTTCCAACCGGTTTAGGTGAAATGGGATTAGGCGAAAGGGGATATCCCATTACGCCTAAAATGGCGGACAGTTCTTATGTCTGATTGACAGGTGCTGATAAGCCATTAGGCAAATGGGATGCGATATTTTCCAGGATGAGTGTCGACACGTGTTACTTGGAAAGGTACCTTGAGATAAATGCAAACTTTCCTTACAGAGTGACACGATAACACGTGTCGCTTGGACTGGGCTGTTTTCTCAATATCGTGCATCGTGTTCATCGCGCATGCGCAGTGAATGGTTTTGTACAGACTGAAGGTTCCCATGTCGCCTGTCACTTCGGAGTGATCCCACGTTTCGCTTGTCGCTGTCGCTTCGGTTTGAAAGCTAGCCTTATAGGGAGAATTCACACCGAAGCTACACGTGTCGCTTGACAATTTCACAAATCGATCGTATTCTTGTGTGGCCTTCCATGCCGCTACGGTGTGAAACGTTGCTGCTGATTATCTCGTTCCCAAGCTACACGTGTCGCCTGTCGCTTTGGTGTGAATTCTCCCTAAGTCAGACGGACTATAGTTCCACTGAAAGCAGCGGTGATTGAACCCGATACGTAAACCAATAGTGGCAGATCGTAAAAAATGGCGGCTGTTACAGTCATATTAGCAAGAATACGATAAGCATTAAAACAATCATTCGTAATTTATCGTTTTTCAACAGAAGATACAAACAGTGATTCATTGATTGATTTGGTATATTGATCTTCGCTTTTCTGTCAGATTGGCTAATCGCAAGGATGAGGATGAGTATGGATGGATGATAGGATGAAATTGATGAAGGAACACTAACAATGAACATCAATGCCAGGCCGGGATTCGAACCCAGGACATCTGACGTTCTAAAGCGCTGTGCTAACCACTCCTCCAAGGAGGTCGGCACAACGTGTCTTATTGATTGAGAATACATTGCATGAATGTTAAGCTTAAGGACTATTAGGACGCGGTAACAGAACCCGGCGTATCAGTGGGCGATGCTTCCCCCCCTCGACCTATGAAATATTTAAATGTGAACCTGTAAAAAGCTACGAAAATAACATCGACGATTTTTCAAATTTGTAAAAATGTCGATCTTGTCATTGCATAAATGAGTGGGTTTGTCGGCAGGCTCTAGAATTCTTCATTCCTCAACACTGAGTAGTTTTTGTTTTATAACTATTGATGCAAGGGTACCCGATTTAGTTCGGACAGTCCATTCATTTTAATTCCTGTCCCGACTTGCTTCGAAGTAGCCGTCATGGTAAAATGTCTCTTGTTTTTTCTTTAACTCACATTTACACATGTTCTCTATGTAAATTAAATTATACTTATTAGCAATTATTAATATTATATCAATTTATTCATGTCGTCACTCATTCTCAATGTTGCGATTAGACGTGGCAGAGAAGTGACATAAAATATCCAAATTCAATCAACCTCATAGGATCTTCTCTTTGTTCCACATTTTTTTTTTTATTTTGGCATTCTTGAGTACACGTAAGCTATATAATGAATACGCACTGCTATATCTCTATTATTTATACCTTCCTTATACCTATTCATGAAATAAGAACAATACAGTATTAATTAATTTAAGCATTATGAATAGACCTTTAAATTATATTAACGCATTAATTTAAACATATAGGCCTATTGTATGTTACGCCCTCCCTTGCCCGGGAAAACAAATGCTACCACTACCTAGATAGAGGCGGCAAAATCTCCCTCGGACAAGCGAAATAGCGTTACGGTCCAGGTTAAGTTCGTGTGTAGGAACCGGTGACCAACAGTGCATAGTAATAAGCCATATCGAATAAAAACAAAGACATATGTACTTTCAAATTACCACCTCTTTACCTGTAGCCGGGAAGCGGCTAGCTGCATACCTGAAAATCACGGGTAGCGACATGCATACGAAAATGATATAGCCCAAAATTAACATGAAAATAAAAAGTATATTCTATTCATAACCAACAAAAATGGAATTATTACAGGTCCCCACACTTGCACTCTCACATTCTCTCTCAGATTCAATCCTCATGGGGTCATCGACACAAGAAATTATACATGACATGTACAGGTTTTATGACGACAAGCCCTAATTATTGCATTCTCAATTAATTTTATCTTACTTTTTGTCTAATCAGGTCATTTGTGATTTTGCTCCAGTGCTACTTAAATCCTAGCCAGCCCTTACTTAAGTAAGTTCACCTTTTGTTTTTAAAAAAGAAACTAGTCGGCGCGGTGACAATACATTACTTGACCAGTATAAACAAAGGCGTCTCAACGGCAATTACATTCACGTGGGCGGACGTTTTCCTTTTACAAGACCTCACGTGGTTCCAAACATAACAAATAACCTCCGTTGAGTGACGCAAACATATACTCTCTAGCAGGCGGGACTTAAACACTTCGCCGCGACGAGCAATTCACATTACCAGGCAAATACTTTAACAAACAATCACATATGCGACCTGACGTAGCTAGCAGCGACACAGCGCTGACACATAAAAATGAACAAACCTCAAGTAGAATATGCAATTAAGCGGGCGGCGCTTTACTCTAATAGTACGCACTTTAAACAAATACAAAGGAGCACAAACAACAATGAATTTAAGATCATAAAAAAAAATATCACAAGGAATAAGAAAAATTGACCTGAGACGAAAAAATTACAAATGACAAGCGCGACGGGAGTTTGATATAAAATTTCGAGTTGAGTGGGCGTTTCCAAAATGTCGACGAATTTCAAGGGCGTTCTCTAAATCAATCGGGCCGTCACGTGTTAAGGTTCACACAGATGAATACTTTACCATCTCTCAGCTTCCGGGGTGCATCCTGGCGTCTTTATGGGCGATTGAAAACACATAGTATCCACGCGAAAGGTTTCCTTGGTCGTGACGATGAAGATGCAAAAAGGGTTCAAACACCTAGTTCCCCGGCTCCTCTTCCTCTCGGGATCGGTGGATCTCCGTGGTATGGCGCGGTTCGGACGTCGCATCTGAGCGGTCGTTGTAGGCGTCGTCGGCGTCGTCGGGGCGTCAACATCTCTCTCTACATCTCTCTGTCGCGGCTGGTAGGCGTCGTCGGCGTCGTCGGGGCGTCAACATCTCTCTCTACGTCTCTCTGTCGCGGCTGGTAGGCGTCGTCGGCGTCGTCGGGGCGACAACGTCTCTCTCTACGTCTCTCTGTCGCGGCTGGTAGGCGTCGTCGGCGTCGTCGGGGCGTCAACGTGGCGGATGGTAGGCATCATCGGCGTATCAATAGGGCGGCGTTCGACGTTCTCTCTCTCTCCATGGCGGCGGATAGGCATCATCGGCGTAGTTTCTTCTGACATCGGGCGAATCGACGTAACGCCCTCATCTCTCTTCTTCCTCTAGCCCGCCATAGTTTCCGGTGTTCCTCGTTTCTCAAAAATTATAAATGGCGTAAGGTAATCACGGAAACACGGTTTCGCTTCAACTTCCCCCAGCGGTTGAGGTAGGCGCACTCGTGTAGACTTACTACCTATCACACACACTGGTGTTCGCACAACACAACAAAGTCCACGGTACACGCAGAGGTAGCACGAAGGTGCTCTTGTTACAAGAATCGCGGCAAAACTGTATATGGAGAGGTAGCACGGAGCTGCTCTCGCTACAAGGATCGCGGTAAGACTGTGTATCGAAAAACCATGTCCTTCGTTTTATTTGGATTTTGAAAAAGGACGCTAGGCGCACGTTGGAGTGACGCTTCCGGAGATGTTATTCCACCACGCTCTATTGTCTCCAAACTAGGACGGACCGTGTCCGAAGTTTACTTGTGCGGATTAAGCTTCCGCCTGGCTGTCGCCCATAGCTCAATTGCAATCGCTGTCCACAAACTGATCAATTAGAACCGATTTGATCTGGCGTCCGTAATTGTCGCTTGATCGTGACGAAACTCCACACATCCGTCCTTGCACACATGCCGCTGCGCTGGTATAAGTTTCACATGAATCTGACCGTTGGAAACCGAGATATTTAAATGTTTGTCATTACGGTCGAATTACCTAAGCTTTAGAGGCATAGCGTGACCCTTCAGGTGCTCACCCTTAACACACGCGAACGTCTCGTTCCTCCCGTCGGCTTGGCAAAAATCAAATATGTAATCTTACAAATTAAAACACTCAACACTTTGAATCAACACGTCTTTTTACCGCTACATACATGAATAATAATGATAATAATAATAATGACGGTAAATCTGACTGTCACAACCTCGCCCCTCTCCTTCTTCCAAGGATTTCGTAAGCGTGAAAAATTCGCTCTACACAGGGACAGAATTTTTTTTTGTTACAAATCCTTGAACACTCTGTATATAAAATTGACCAACAAATATATGAACACCCTGTATATAAATTGACAAATAAATACATTAACACCCTGTATATAAAAATTGACAAGCAAATACATGAACACCCTGTATATGAAAATTGACAAGCAAATACATGAACACCCGGTATATAAAAATTTACTCTGAACGGCACGGACACTGTGACCTTCCAGATACATAACATATATAATAACACCCTGAATATAAACATAACACGAAGAGTATGTACACAAAACAAGAACAAGATGTGAGCATTTACGTGTCAGCTTGCATTCCTACGTCGCTCTTACTCTCGTACAGTGTTGTCCACTCTCTGCGCTTCTCATCGGAACAGTTCCACCTCTTGCAGTTCTCTATATGCTGGGGTGCTATGGTCTTCCCAGACGTGCAGTCCACTAACTCCAGAATATTGGCGGCGAGCTTGCTCTTGCAGAAGTACGGACCATCGTACATGAAAAAGAGCTTCTTGATTTTCCCTTCAATTTGAGAGCTAAGTCCGTGATTTTTTACGAATGCGAGGTCTCTAGTTCGAATCTCGGAGCCGTCTCTTGCCTGTCTTTCATTGGCCTTCCTCCTGGTTTCTCTCGTCCGTTCGACGGCCATCAGGATCTTTTGTTTGACAGTTGGGTCGCGGTTGTAATCCCTCAATCCAAAGTGACGAATTACGTCTCTCCGAGGTGTGCTGCCGAATTGTAGCTCTGCTGGTGTGAACCCAAGGGTGTCGGATTCTGTGTTGTTTAGGAGGAGTACAATCGAGGTGACGTGCTTGCTCCATTCCTGATGCTGTTTATGGCAAAATAATCTCAAGAGGCGGTTCATTTCACAGTGCATGCGTTCGACCTTCTTTGCCTGCGGCCTGTAGCTCGGGGTCCATATGGGCTTCACTGCGTATGCTTCCAAAGTGTCCCTCCAGAGGCTACTTGTGAACTGAGCTCCGCGGTCCGTGAGTATGTAGCGCGGAGTTCCGAGGTGTACAAAGTAATTTTCAGTAAGCTTACGGAGCAACACTCTCGTCGCGGTTGACCTGACTGGATACGCAACTAGGAAACGACTGCATCCATCCATAACTGTGAATAGGTACTTCGTGCCGTCCTTGCTTTTAGGGAGTGGTCCCACGCAGTCTGCGAACAACACTTCCCGCTGTTTCTCTGCCACAAACGAGGTTGGGTTTTTTGCTGCTCTGACGCGGTTAGGCTTAGTTTGCATACAGATGACGCAATCGCGCACCCATTTCTTAGCGCCTTTCCGCATCCCTTTCCAATAATAGGTACTCTCGAGGTATCTCCACATTTTCCTCCCCCAAAAGTGACCTGATTTGTCATGCGCTTCCTCCAAGATTTTCTTTCTCGCTTCAGCTGGCACATATACCCTCAGGCGCTCCGGATTGTGGACATCTGTATTGCACAGGATCCCGTTCGCGACGACAAAATGCTCTTTCACGCATCGCTGGCGACGTGGATCTGCGGGTTGCTGGTCTTCCAGGATACTGAAGTACTGTGCGAGCTCGGCATCTTCGTGTTGCATTTCTGCAAACCGCCCGCGGCTGAAGGTGGTCAGGTACGGGGAATCGAACTGCATCAAATTTACGTGCACTCTTGTTAATCCTTTCCCTCCAACGTATCTTGACAGGGCATCAGGCACAACATTCTCTCGCCCTTTCACATACTCCACCTCAAACGAGTAGCGCTGAAGGCGATTGCTCCACCTCGTTAGTCTCCCACTCCAGTTTTTTGCGCGGTGCAGCCATTGGAGATTCCGGTGGTCTGTTCTCACAATAAACTGTCCTCCGGCCAGATAAACATGAAAGGTTTCGATGGCCCACACCACGGCCAGGCACTCGAGTTCTCCGACGGTGTAATTTCTCTCTGCCCCCCGCAGGGAACGACTGGCGTACTGAATCACACGTTTCTCCCCCTCCTTTTCTTGATACACTACTGCGCCCACGGCCGTGATTGAAGCGTCGCACTGGACATAAAAAACGTCAGAAAAATCAGCGTGGTAAAGGCGAAGCTGTTCACAGACGGCGTCCTTCAGTTTATCTAGGGCTCCTTGATGTTGATCTGTCCATTTCCATGCCTTTCCTTGTTTCAGCAGTTCAAATAGGGGTGACGCAAGTTCGCTGAAGTTCTGTATGAAGCGCCGGTGCCACGTAAATATCCCTAGAAGGCGCTGGACTCCTTTCCTTGATGTCGGGGGCTCAAGCTTCCTTATTGTTTCAAACTTCACTGGGTCCTGCCTCACGCCTTGCGCGTCTATGATGTGGCCCAAAAATTGCACTTCCGGTTGAAAGAAAGCCGATTTCTCGAGTTTAATTGTCATCCCCGCATCTCGTAATTTAGTGAGGATCAGGTTTAGATGTTCAAAATGTTCTTCCACGTTTCTTGAGAAGCACAAGATGTCATCAACATACCACAGACAGAAATCTTTCACTTCGTCTCCGAGCACTTCCGCCATGGCGTTCGTGAAAGCTTGCACGCCGTTGGAGATTCCGAACGGAACGACGGTAAACTCATATAAGTTATCCTCGAATCCGAAGGCTGTATAAGGCATGCTCTGTTCGCACAAGGGAACCTGCCAGAATCCAGATAACATATCGATTTTTGAGAACACGTGTTTTCCATGGAACAGTTGTAGGGTGTCCTGTAGTTTTAATGTTCTGACGCGTTCCAGCTTACACCTCGTATTTAGCGCGCGAAAATCTCCGCAAATTCTGAGGCTATTGTCAAATTTCTTCACCACGAGTAGAGGATTCAAATGTACTGAGCGTGATTTCCTTATTACGCCCCACTCCAGCATCTGCTGCAGCTGCCGACGCACTTCCGGTCGATGTGTAAACGCTATCGGGTAAGGCTTACTGACAACTGGACTTTCTCCCTCGACACGGATTTCATGCGTATACTTCCGGCACTTTCCTGGCCTTTCATCAAGAACGACGGCATTATCCTTTAAAAGATTGGCGAAAACTTGCTTCTGGCTCGCTGAGAGATTCTCACATGAAGCAACTGCGGCGTGCAATCTTTCCTGTACTCCTTTGTCGCGGTCGACCTCTGAACATAAAGCGACGACGGGCTGGAACTCGCCCTCTTCTCCTGCGCCTGACCTCCAGAATTCGACGTTAAACTCTTCGTCGCGATTATTCAAGGTTACAAAGTGTCGACCGATGTTAAGCACAGACGCATACCGGCTCAGGAAATCCATTCCTAGCAGCAGGTCCACGGACAATGACTGGACCACCAGAACCTCAACCTCAACATGATGTTCGTCCAGCGTTGCCTGCAGAATGGTGTGACCGAGAGGCCTCTCTCTCGCTTTGCCCGAGAAATCGATGAGTCTAAAGTCTCGTACGTGCCGAAGTTGTGGCCTGCGCATTCCCTTTGTCACGCGCCGCCAAGTTGCCTCCGAGCATAAGCTTGCCTCACTTCCCGAGTCTAAGAGCCCCATCACAATTTCATCGCCCACTCGCAGTTGTACATGTGGCGATTTCGAAGGCCAGCGGTCCTCGTGACTTTCCTCGGCTTCTTCGTCGGCGTGGATCTCCTCGTCCAGCCAAGCGGCACGAATCCTGATCGGCGTGGTCTTTGTTACATCCGGGTGGTTCGGCTCAAGCGAAGGTGGATCAGGTGTAGTCTGCCCCGCATCCGAGCCCTGACGCGAGACTTTTATTAGTTTCCCGGATGCTGGTATCCCGACGGTCCTGGCCTGGGCGAACCGCGTCTGGAATTCGGCCTGGTCTCTTCTCTCGCTGGGCTCCGTTGCGTCCTAGCTCCACGGCGTCCTGCATCTCCCCGATCTGACTCCGGGCTGACCGACCTGCTATCCGCGTGGCGCTGATAAAAGCCATCCCGGACTTGGCCGTTCTGAAAGAAGCTGTCGTTCCTCCTTGGCGACGCACGAGTCGGACCTCCACGCCGTCTCCTGCCTCTGAACGGGCGTCTTCGTTGCGGTGAAGGTGGATCTTGCAGCTGGCGGTTCCTTTCAGCCCCTGGAGCGTGGTGCTGTCCTCTCCATCCCTGCTGGACTAGTTGAACGCGCGGGTGTTTATTCCGGTGCGACGAATCATCTTCCGGTCGGCGCCGCTTGCTAAACTTCTCACCCCTGGTTTTCTGCCTCTCCTCCTCGCACTGAAACAGGTTTTCCAGTGTGAGGGACATCGCGTCGGCGTCAAACACGCATGCTCCATTGAGGTGACGACGAATTTCGTGTGGAAAATGGTACACCAGAGCGGCTATTATCTCCGCCGTGGTCATTTGGGGTTGCAGAGACTTGAACTCATTGTAACGTTTCCAAAAGTACTGGGCATAAGTGAGTCCTCCGCCCCTGTCGTATCGTTCGTTTCGCACCTGCATCAGCATCCTCTCGACCTGCAGGGGACGTTGAAAATAAGTGAGAAACGCTTCCTTGAACTCCTCATATGAATTGAAGTTCCCCTCGTTCCTGTCCATCCAGTTCTTGGCCCGGTCCTGCATTAAACCTTTCAGAATCAGAAGCCTATCCTCGTCTGTCAGACCTAACTCACGGGCGGTAGAATTAAATTCCTCGAGGTACGTGGAAGGAAGAATTCTGTCAGCACCCGAGAATTTTTTGAAGTGCTTCCGGTATTCGGGCGGAAACAGAGCTCTCCTGGCGGACGGTTGTCCTAACTGTAAATCCTCGTCCCTCTGCTCGCGGCGCGGACTCAACCGTGGTGACGCAGTGTTTTCTCTTCGAAGGGGGCGGGGCGTTCCTGGACCTCGCTGGTCGCTTTCCCCGTTCGAACAAGTGGCGACGTCGGCTGCCGGTGGTGACGTCAATCTGGGCTCCCGCGACGATTGTGAAGTGCCGCTGCTAGTCACGCTCAGTTGACGCACTTTCATCTCGAGGTCCTCAATCCGTTCGGAGTTTCCTTCGGCTCGAACTGAAATTTCCCGCACATGTCGCCCCAGGGAGTCTATGCCACGGTCACATGTCGCTTCCAGCTGCACGCATTGTCGGGCCATCTGCTGCATACCTTCCTCCTGGTCGCGCACGCTCTGAGACAGTGTTGCCATCTGGTTCTCTTGCCGGTCGATCCGCACGTTGGTGTCGGCGATTTTGGCTTCGACACGGGATTCGCATTCCTGTACCCGAGTGACGAGTTCTTGCGTTATCACCTCACCGAAAGTACGGATGGTCTCCTGGAGGCGGTCTTCCGTCACTTGCATCTGGGTGCTGATGGCCTCTATCTTTCTTTGGGTGGCTTCCATCCCGCTTCGCGTGGCTTCCATCTTAGCTTCCATCCGTAGTAGCATCTCGATGATCTGTTGGGAGCTGGTACCACTGAGGCTAGCTGCTTCGCCGACCCGTTCTGTTTCTCTCAGGGACACCTGTTGCGCGCTGGTCTCATTGGCTTGCCCCCCGCTGTTCGGTAGACTGGTTTCTTCACGTGGACTTAACGGGAGATCGCACCGGGAACAAACCTGACTAGCTGTGCCGACGTGTTCACTTTCTGGGAACTCCTCGCTGCAGACATCGCAAATCACCCTTACGTCACTCATGTTTAAGTTCTCGATGCGGCGGTTGCGCAATTTCATGAAATCAAATATCCAACCCTCGGTCGATTCTCAATGCTCGCTGACAAGCGTAAACGTGAGCGCTCACAATATATACCAATATATGTATTTAAACAATTCACAAACGAAAAAAGATGAGGGCGGTCGATTCCCCTTTTGCCAGAACTCAACTTAACGCCTAATGCCATATGCCAAACAAAAATTTTAAAATGCCTAACGCCTTAAGTAGCTGCCCTACTACCTTGACAAAAATAAACGCCTAATGTCTCAATTACCACCTCACGTCAAAAATAAAACAATAAAATCTCACAATGAAACACAGTTACATGACACCAAAATACGCCTGACGTAGCCCTTACAAAAACGACATATGCACCTGCACTGAGGGTGCTTTCGATTTAAAATATACCGGTCCCTGTGTTCGCGGCGCCAAAAATGTATGCTCACCTGCACTGATGATGCTTTCTATTTTAAAAAAAAAACGGTCCCGTGTTCGCGGCGCCAAAAATGTATGTTACGCCCTCCCTTGCCCGGGAAAACAAATGCTACCACTACCTAGATAGAGGCGGCAAAATCTCCCTCGGACAAGCGAAATAGCGTTACGGTCCAGGTTAAGTTCGTGTGTAGGAACCGGTGACCAACAGTGCATAGTAATAAGCCATATCGAATAAAAACAAAGACATATGTACTTTCAAATTACCACCTCTTTACCTGTAGCCGGGAAGCGGCTAGCTGCATACCTGAAAATCACGGGTAGCGACATGCATACGAAAATGATATAGCCCAAAATTAACATGAAAATAAAAAGTATATTCTATTCATAACCAACAAAAATGGAATTATTACAGGTCCCCACACTTGCACTCTCACATTCTCTCTCAGATTCAATCCTCATGGGGTCATCGACACAAGAAATTATACATGACATGTACAGGTTTTATGACGACAAGCCCTAATTATTGCATTCTCAATTAATTTTATCTTACTTTTTGTCTAATCAGGTCATTTGTGATTTTGCTCCAGTGCTACTTAAATCCTAGCCAGCCCTTACTTAAGTTCACCTTTTGTTTTTAAAAAAGAAACTAGTCGGCGCGGTGACAATACATTACTTGACCAGTATAAACAAAGGCGTCTCAACGGCAATTACATTCACGTGGGCGGACGTTTTCCTTTTACAAGACCTCACGTGGTTCCAAACATAACAAATAACCTCCGTTGAGTGACGCAAACATATACTCTCTAGCAGGCGGGACTTAAACACTTCGCCGCGACGAGCAATTCACATTACCAGGCAAATACTTTAACAAACAATCACATATGCGACCTGACGTAGCTAGCAGCGACACAGCGCTGACACATAAAAATGAACAAACCTCAAGTAGAATATGCAATTAAGCGGGCGGCGCTTTACTCTAATAGTACGCACTTTAAACAAATACAAAGGAGCACAAACAACAATGAATTTAAGATCATAAAAAAAATATCACAAGGAATAAGAAAAATTGACCTGAGACGAAAAAATTACAGATGACAAGCGCGACGGGAGTTTGATATAAAATTTCGAGTTGAGTGGGCGTTTCCAAAATGTCGACGAATTTCAAGGGCGTTCTCTAAATCAATCGGGCCGTCACGTGTTAAGGTTCACACAGATGAATACTTTACCATCTCTCAGCTTCCGGGGTGCATCCTGGCGTCTTTATGGGCGATTGAAAACACATAGTATCCACGCGAAAGGTTTCCTTGGTCGTGACGATGAAGATGCAAAAAGGGTTCAAACACCTAGTTCCCCGGCTCCTCTTCCTCTCGGGATCGGTGGATCTCCGTGGTATGGCGCGGTTCGGACGTCGCATCTGAGCGGTCGTTGTAGGCGTCGTCGGCGTCGTCGGGGCGTCAACATCTCTCTCTACGTCTCTCTGTCGCGGCTGGTAGGCGTCGTCGGCGCCGTCGGCGTCGTCGGGGCGACAACGTCTCTCTCTACGTCTCTCTGTCGCGGCTGGTAGGCGTCGTCGGCGTCGTCGGGGCGTCAACGTGGCGGATGGTAGGCATCATCGGCGTATCAATAGGGCGGCGTTCGACGTTCTCTCTCTCTCCATGGCGGCGGATAGGCATCATCGGCGTAGTTTCTTCTGACATCGGGCGAATCGACGTAACACCCTCATCTCTCTTCTTCCTCTAGCCCGCCATAGTTTCCGGTGTTCCTCGTTTCTCAAAAATTATAAATGGCGTAAGGTAATCACGGAAACACGGTTTCGCTTCAACTTCCCCCAGCGGTTGAGGTAGGCGCACTCGTGTAGACTTACTGCCTATCACACACACTGGTGTTCGCACAACACAACAAAGTCCACGGTACACGCAGAGGTAGCACGAAGGTGCTCTTGTTACAAGAATCGCGGCAAAACTGTATATGGAGAGGTAGCACGGAGCTGCTCTCGCTACAAGGATCGCGGTAAGACTGTGTATCGAAAAACCATGTCCTTCGTTTTATTTGGATTTTTGAAAAAGGACGCTAGGCGCACGTTGGAGTGACGCTTCCGGAGAGGTTATTCCACCACGCTCTATTGTCTCCAAACTAGGACGGACCGTGTCCGAAGTTTACTTGTGCGGATTAAGCTTCCGCCTGGCTGTCGCCCATAGCTCAATTGCAATCGCTGTCCACAAACTGATCAATTAGAACCGATTTGATCTGGCGTCCGTAATTGTCGCTTGATCGTGACGAAACTCCACACATCCGTCCTTGCACACATGCCGCTGCGCTGGTATAAGTTTCACATGAATCTGACCGTTGGAAACCGAGATATTTAAATGTTTGTCATTACGGTCGAATTACCTAAGCTTTAGAGGCATAGCGTGACCCTTCAGGTGCTCACCCTTAACACACGCGAACGTCTCGTTCCTCCCGTCGGCTTGGCAAAAATCAAATATGTAATCTTACAAATTAAAACACTCAACACTTTGAATCAACACGTCTTTTTACCGCTACATTCATGAATAATAATGATAATAATAATAATGACGGTAAATCTGACTGTCACACTATTATTATTATATTATTATTTCATTTTATTATTATTATTTCTGATGCACTTTGTTCAGACTTCCCTAAATATATTTCGAAATACATACGTGGCCCCTCCCTCAAAAAAATGCTGGGCACGGGCGTGGTTACACCATTTGATTTCAATAGAAGCAGACAACAGAAGTTCTGTTGTCGCATATTTCCGTGTTTCGTCTCGTCTCAGTGGGCGCCAAGCTTAAGAACAATGAAAACATAAGAAACACGAACTTTTTTTCCGTGTTTAAAGAAAAAGTCCTTTCAATCGTGATAAGACAGCCAAGGACCTTATCATCCATATTGAAGGAAGGCGGAAAGTTTTCGATATACGGCTTCATTTTATGACTTCGGAAACAGCCATCTTGCATATTTCGAGATACCACCAGCAGCCACCACTTTCTTTGTAATGGTACCGTTTCGAAGGAGTTTGATGCAGATTAAAGAAGCGAGATAGGAGGAAATGACGTTGGAAGTGGACGTCCAGAAAGGAGGCACGCCGTGGCCAACGGCATACCAGCACGGGAGCCACGAAATCCATAGATTAGGCCGCAGCCATAAGCCAAAGGGTTTCGAATTGGAACAATGGACGATGAGATTATTATCTAAATTGAGCAAATGCGTGAACTTGCCGGTGCGTGCGTGACTGTACACACTTTTGATGTCCTATTCCACCCGCCCCTCAACCACACACACACACTATCCAACAAACTCCCTCCTCTTGCCAATCTGAGGGTGGCTTACGTCCGCAAAGTGTGGATGCGTTGTTACGTATTGAGCAGAAAGGAAATGGGACATTTGCAGAACAGCCTTCTTTCGGTTTGATTCCGAATGCATTGGTGCAGGGTTGCCAACCGTACGCACCTCGAGATACACCCTTAATACTTTCATAATTGATTGATTTTTTTTATATTACCATAAAAATTTCACCATTAGTTTTAATGTAACTTTCTTTGTGTTTATATTATTGCCACTTTTTATAATTATATATGTTTTAAATGCATTATTAATCCTTATGTATTTATGTATTTTTTTAAATTCTCTTTCCTATGGAAAAGGATTGTGAGAGCAGCCAAGAGGCCGAAACACGCCTGCTTTAATAAAGACGATTATTATTATTATTATTATTATTATTATTATTATTATTATTATTATTATTATTTTACGTCGATTTTCTGTCATTCTTGGCTAATCACTAAGATGATGATGATTTGCGATAGGATGATATTGATGAAAGTACAATCACAAACACAATGGATAGCACACAACATAATTCCCACAGAGGATCATCCTAGCTGCAGGTCCAGGCGCCATAGACTCGTTAGTCTGCAAAGCGCAATCCAGGGTGTACTATGGGGAAGATATGTTAACATTTGGGTGCATTCGGAAAGGACACACCTCGCAAATTTCCTATGAATAAATTCACACTTTTGTGGTTCTTAATTCTTCGTTCGTATGATTCGATTCAATCTTTCTTTCTCTTTCTTACTATCTTTCTATGTTTTGGCATGGTTCAGTCTTAGTGGGTGGACACAATTCTAATTAAAACGGGAAGAAGGCAGCGCATAATGTCGGTTATGAGATGAAGGGGCGACAGTTGATATTCTCCTGCAGTCCAAGAAAACAGGTGAGGTAAGACAAATATATGCTAAGGACACAGATGATTCCAAAGTGGGTAGTTTAATGAAGATTGTTATCAAGAGGGAATGGACGCGAGGAGGGAGAAGAGAAGCGAAAAAGGAATTTGGGAAATTCAGAGGGAAGAGTGTATATGAACAACAATAATTTATTAACTTTAGGGGTTTATCCAGAAATTTCCATTTGAGGAGGGGGGGTAACTTCGTATTTACGTGTGTACCCACACAGCACACAAATGTCCAAAAGACATCCATTACATATGCCTTGGATATTCGTTTCAGAAGTTCTGGATATCAAATAGATATCCAGGTATATCCAATAAACATCCATTAGATGTCCCTGGATATCAATTTGTCCGTGTACGTGATATCCAGGGGATATCCTCAAATGGATATGTTATGGACGTTTGGGGATCACTTATGGACATGTTTTTGACATCAAGGGGGACGTTATCTGGACATTATGCTTTTATTTATACATCTTTTGTACATACTTTGGATATTACGAAAAATACATTTTTTAGATATTTGGATCTTATCTGAACATTATTTAGATAAAAAAGGAACATTTTTTGGACTTGTTTTTAACATTTTCTGGATGTTATTGGGATGTAAAAAGGATGTTTCCAGGATGTTTTATTGACTAGATTGGAACCTATTATGGATATTTTCCTAGCAATATATGGATATAACAGGGAAGTTTTTTAAAATTATAAAGGTAAATTTAGTTCCAAAGTGACAATGAATTTGGTCTTTGTAAAGAATTTTAGGTGCGCGTTAGGGAATGTTGAGATATATCACTGATTAACTGTATTAGGAACAAATATTTAACGAATTATTGATCGATCGATTTGGTGTTTTAAGTCCACTTTAAACACAGTAAGGCTAATCGGACTGGACCTACAGTTTTGAATGGGATCCGAACCAGTGCCTCCACCGGGTATCGATCCCGGGACCCCTTGATTACAAGGCGACGACGTTACCACTGCGCCATCGAGGGGCCACTGTTACCGTCAACAGTAGCAAATTTAGGAGTTTTGAACTAAAAATTTCCCCGTCTAAACAACAGCCGAAGCAAAGCGAAATTCAATGCTGTAGACGGAATTCTAAATAAATGTAATGTTTCAAAATGTGTTTTTTCGAAACCAGAATTACTTTCGTGGGTAAAAGTGGAACACAGCAAAACCTCATACGCGAGAGAAAAATGGTCCACAATCCCAAACGGATGGAAACACTGCTCCGGTGAGTCAGTCATCTATGACGGGCGGATAATTTGCAAGAAGCGTCCAAAGATTTCCCACTTCGCCCTGGAGAACGATCACCCCCCCCCCATCACCCTTTCCATTACGCCACGCACTTTAATTAAAATGGGAAGTTGTCTGTTGCTATAACAGTCCTTGGCACGAACGTAATCTTCCGGCCGCCGTCTTTCATTTGTTATCAAAAGTGCTCGTCTTTTGCAAATAAAGACTCCCCCAGCTGTAATAGTCTCTCGAGAACTCGGTTTCCATTATTACTCATCCTGTTTTACGTCTTTTTCTTGTAGGCAAAGTGAACAGATGACTGAGTTCCAGTTGGGAAAAGAAGTGAATATTGTGAATTCGCAAAGTACCACTTGATTTGGTTTTGTTTTCTTCGCTTTTCTGCCTCTATTAGTGAAGGTGAGGATGAATGATTAAGGTACATTCACAAAGCACTCAAACTGGGTGCCCAAACTGGGATTTGAACCCGTATCTCCTGGCGTCGTAGGACGAAAGTAGCACTTGAGTGAGAATAATTGAATATATTTTCAATTTGCGAACCAATAGTAGCATGTTATAGATCGTTGAAAACCAAATAGTCTAATTTTGTAAACATTTTGAGAAACGAAATCATCCAGCATTGTGAAGGTCTTGGAGCAGTCCAGTCCTTGTAACCAATAACAATAAAATGCTGATGATTTTTGGGTACCATATTGCGAAACTCTGAAATACGTCACTTTTGGAAACACGCACACACACAAGCACAAAGCTATCTTACGCACATGGTGACATGCCGTGAAGGCTCACACATTCATAATACAGGTCATTTGTGGAGGTAATGGCCTTTTCCCCACCCTACCAGCTAACTATATCTTATAGGATAGGTGAACCCCAGAGCCGCTAAAAGCAGAAGCATTGCTGGAAAAAAATGAGAATGGAATCCGAGTCTCCGGCGTGGCAGTCAGACAACCTATCGTCGATCTCCGTGGCGGAGTGGTTAGCGCAGCGCGTTACTATGCCAGGGGTCCCGGGTTCGAATCCCGGTCTGTGAAAGGATGTTCTTTGTGAGTGTATCTTCATCAATTTCATCACATCATCTTCATCTTTGCGATTAGCCTAAAGTGGCAGAAAAGAGAAATAACATATCTAACCTAATTTATCTGTCAATCAGACGACCTATCGACTGGCCATCCACCGCCTTCCCAGTCAGAAAAGAGAAGGCAAGAGAAGAAAGGAATATGAGATAATAAGGTGAACGAGAGAGAAAGATAACTATAAAGAAAGAAAAAGAATGAGGTATTGGTTTTAGTTTTAGCTGTAATAATTGTATTCTAATTGTGGTTTCAGATTTAACTCTGTACCTTCAGTACATTAATTGTTTACATTATAAGTATGAATGTTTTATTTTATTTTATGTTTTTTATTCTTTCTACTGCAACAATAATTTTCAAGAAGTGTAAAGTGTCAATTGTAATATGTTTTTTTTAAAGGGTTTGTTGTAAGAACGGCCCGTGAGGCCGAAACACGCCCTCTCAATAAAGACGATATTAATATTATTATTATTATCATTATTATTATTATTATTATAGTGACAGAGAGATTGAATGAGAAGATAAGAAAGACGAAACTGATAGTTGGTAAAGGGGAAAGGAAGAGAAAGAGACAAAGGAAATAAAATTTCTTTATCTCTTTCTCACACCACACACACACACACACACACACACACACCACACATATACAAGGAGAAACAGAAAAACGGGAACTTTTGGAAATCCCACCAGACACCAGAGAAATCAGATAAAGAACATTGATTATCAGAAATTGAACTGTTACAACTTGCCAATTAAGATACAGTAATCCTCAGTATCACTTTCTGAAAATTACGTCCTTGAGATGGAGTCCCTTTCTAGCTCTGCATTGTTGCAATCTGCCATTGAGGTCCCTCATTGATCGCTGCAACATGTCAGGTGGGATGGCACGAATTTCGTCTTTAATTCGTTGCTTCAATTCATCCCTTCTTCTTGGCCGAGACGTGTACACTGACTCCACAAGAAGAAATCACATACGGACAAATCCGGGGATCTTGGTGGCCAGGTTACCACAACTTCACGAAGCCTGGTTTCAACAGGATGCTGCGGCAGCGCACACTGCAAAGCAGTCCATGAGAACTGTGCGAGAATTGTTTGGTAATCGTGTTATCTCTCGATTTGGTGACATCACAAAAAGTAATACTGTGGATTACTGTATCTTAAATGGCAAGTTGTAACAGTTCAATTTCTGACAATGTAAAGGGTTTGACCATTCGTCCTGGAGACCGAAGTCCCCAGTTCGAGGTGCCAAACAACTCTAACGCTGGTCCGTAGGTTCAGGGTTCCGCGGCCGCCCGATTGGACGGTCGTCGGTCCTTGGTTCGCGTCTCCGGTTAAGGAAACACGAATCCTACCACCAGCTAACGGTTTAATTCCAGGTTCGTGTCACCGGGTCGGTTATTTACACCTCCGGCGGTAAGCCACGTCGTGCATAAAGTGGTGCTGTTATTAATTTATAGCAATAATAACAATAATAATTGTTGTAATAATGGAAAACTATAACCCTTCTGGTCAATGGAGACAAGCTATACAGCTTCAAACTCAGGACTAAAACCAAAAATATCGACCATACGAGGATATACATCTATACATATATATATAAATGAATCAAGAACACCTGTAGGATAACGAATATATATTCGGCAAAAATAAACACGACAATGATAATATAACACATTACTTGTACATATCCCCTCGCTCTCATTCCATCATGCACTCACACACACACACTGCAGGGGTGAACACAATATAGCATTACATGATAAAATATCTAACCGCCTCTTTGGTTTATTTCCCGTGTACCTTCGAATATTTGAGATTTATATTAGCCCCTTAGGCTTGCTTTCAATGTAAATACGCGCGGCCAGCACTCTGTCACGTATGAGACGCGATTAGCTAGGCGTCATAGTTACCAAAAGTAAATAATAATTGACATTACACATTGTTGAGGCACTGCTATGAAAAAAGAATAAGCATACACTAAATGAGTGACAAGAGGAAATTAACTTGATTACAAGTACCCGAGTGCTGATAATACAAACGACTGTAATATAAACTAGGATATATAAAATATGATTAAGTCGGCTATACTATTTAGTACCTAGTTTTCTACTACATATATATATCAAAGAGCACGGTAAAAAGTTAAAACACACCTATAATTAATCATATAAATACTCGGCGCGAGAATAGGAAAACAATAACAAATAGTAGGTCTTTTACATTTATAGAATTTCGAAGGGTGAGCGAAATAGGTTCTTAATTTTTGAAGATTTATAGTACTTTTGATTTGATTGGCCAAAATAATTAGTAATTGCAGGCAACATTGTTCGATTTCATCTCGCTTTGTGTTATGACGAACCAGTGGCGACGTAGGTGGACAAATGTTCACTCTCACACATAAAGAGGTAACTGGAGGATACCATACCGAGTCATTGGCGGCATGGTCCTCGCTGATGTCAACGGTCCTCGTTGCGGCGTCCCGACGACACTCGTGGCTATGCCAGTCTGTCTGTTACGACTTAGACGTAACATTAATTTCTCTTCCCTTTTTCCATCGCGGCGACGAAGATGGGCGGAAAAGCACCTCGGTTCCATCTGTCTGCTCGGGGCGTTGCATCCGATCATGGCTTCAATGGCCGTTCGGGGATACGCAGGGCGTCGGGTCGTCTAAGGGCGGACGTCGTTTCATCTCTCTCTTTCTCTCTATCTCTTCTCCTTTTCTCGGCGTAACATCCGTCTCACCGTTGTGGTACTTTCGTCTCTCATCTGGGTTGGCAATGCGAGTTGTCGCTGCGGCGTGGCTTTCATCTCAGACGCCGTTATGCAAGCGTCGTGGTGCGGTTCTCTTGACTTAAGGCGTCGTATAGTTAAGCAGCGTCGTGGCTTCTTCTCTTGGCTTCATGGCAGCAGTAATCGGAAACCCGACGGTCCCGTCCCTCTCGTAGTTTTCAACCGCCCATATTTATTCAATGTCCCTCCTTACAAAAAAGGGAAAAACACAACTGGAGCACGTGAAACACGTAATTAACACGGCCTCAATTCCTGGCACTGTCACTGTGATCACACACTCACGGCAATTAACACGACGCGGTCGAAAGGTTAAAACAAAGCAAAGTTCCGTATCTCGCGCAAAGTGACGCGGAGATGGTGTTCGGTCTGAATATGGCGCTAAACTGTGTCGGTCCTCTGGAGTCCAGGGGTATTTAAGGAAAACTTGAAACTTCAAAAATCAACCGCCTCGCAGTTCGTTAGCTTAGAAAAAATGCTGGACGGTGGTCTTTCTTCCAGGCTCGTTGTCCACTTGGGAGGTTTGGGGGTGAAGAAAAAAAAACAGAGCAGTCCTCACACGTGTTGCGAAAGAACTCCCCCTCGGTCGGCAACTTGGACGTTCTTCCTTTCGCTGAACAAGTAAAAGTCACCCTTAGTGTCAAAAATTCCACAAGTCGGTATTGTTTTCCTACCCTCGCCGTCTAGAACCGAAAATCCAAGAAAAGTCAAAAAGCACAACTGGCTACAGAAAGTTGTTAAAGAGTATTTACGAAATTCTAAAATACACTCACATAAACTACAAAAAAGACTGGTGACAAAAGTTATTGTCACAACAATCTATGTTTTTTATCTGATTTCTCTCGTGTCTGGTGGGTTTTTCAAAAGTTACCGTTTCTCTGTGTCACGCATTATATATATATATATATATATATATATATATATATATATATATATATATATATATATATAATATATATAATGGCTGAGCCGATACCACTTTGAACCGATACCGATACTCTTACCAGTTCCCAACGATACCGATACCGATACTTGAAAATTGCAATAATTAAAACGTGTTCAAAAATATTGACCGATATTTCTGTGTAAATATTCTTCTCAAATTATACGAGGGTTGCTGGAAAAGTTTCTGCAAACTGCCACCAACAGTGGCGCTAGTGTTCCGCTATTATAAAAATCGGAAGAATAGACCTTTTTTATGTTTAAAGTATCTTTGATGGTTTGTTTAATGCTATTCGTTTATTTTTCAGAGCAGTTTGAAGAAGTAGTTTCGTGTGAGAAATGGAAATTTCTCGTGAACACTTTCGGCCAATGATTTTTTATGATTTCAAATGTAGTTTAACACCAAAACAATGCATCGAGCGACTTCATTTGGCTTTTGGGGATGAAGCACCATCCAATAGGACTGTGTACAATTGGTTTTCCGAATTCCAGTGTGGTCGCGCATTTATCAGTGATGAATTTCGTGAAGGTCGTCCATCCACGTCAGTTGTTGCCAGTAATGTTGATGCTGTACGTGAAATGATTGAGAGAGATAGGCATGTGACATACCGTGAGATTTAGGCTTCCTTGAACATTGACATGAAAGCAATACATACGGTTTTGCATGGTCATCTGAACGTACGGAAACTTTCAAGCCGTTGGATCCCACACAACTTGACCCAAGCTCAAAAACAGGCTCGTGTAAATTGGTGTAAAGAAATGCTCAAAAAATTCAACCGAGGCAAGTCAAATTTGATGTACTACATCGTTAGAGTGGACGAAACTTGCATCTATTCATACGAACCCGAAACTAAACAGCAATCCACTGTTTGGGTGTTTCAAAGTGAGCCGAAACCAACAAAAGTTGTTCGCTCGAGGAGTGCTGCCAAGCTTGTTTCTTCGGTTATACCGGACATGTGGCAACAATAGCTTAAGATCTAAGGACTGTAAATGCTGAGCTGTATACAGAAATTTGTTGGTCAGAGGTCATCAATGAATTGCGTAAAACAAACCCAAATCGTCGCATTATTCTTCACCACGACAAGGCCAGTTCCCACTCAGCACACCAAACTGTTGATTCTTTGTCCAGTAAAAATGTCGAATTAATGACTCATTGTCCGTACTCACCTGATTTATCACCTAATGATTTCTTTTTGTTCCCACACATGAAAAATAAGATGCGTGGTGAGCGATTTGTGTCGCCTGAAGCAGGTGTTGACGCAATCCGAACAGCGGTTTCTGAGGTATGAGCTTCAGAGTGGAAAAAAATGCTTCCAAAATTAGTTTGAGCGTCTGCAAAAGTGCATAAATCTTAAGGGTGAATACTTTGAAAACCAATAAAGCCATTCCCAGAATTTTACATGTCTTCTTTCATATTGATTGCAGAAACTTTTCCAGCAGCCCTCGTATGCATCAATTTACCAAGCAATTTGCTTTAAACTATTCAAGAATTGCATCAGAATATTAAAATAGATGTTATGTAATCACAAAATATAGTTTCTCGTGCAAAAATTGTTGCAAAATAAAAATAAAGTTTGACCTTTGCCTAATTTCTAGGATAATTGGACGCCACGAAAGTGTTTTGCGGACCCCGTGAACTGCCGGAAAAGTATCTGCTGGTATCGGTAGATAAATTCAAACGATACTTCCCGATACCACTGGTATCTACAAACAGAAAAAGATAGCACTTTTCGGGAAGGGAGGATCTGCCTTTTCAGGCTCAGAACCAATCAAGAAATAATTTTTTCACTAACTTTCAATAATTGATACGATATTCACAACTTTTTACTACAAAAACCAAGGCACCACCACCACCACTCTTCTCCCCATTCTCCACAGCGATATCTAGAAGGAAGTCCAAGTCCATATAGTAACCGTTTTCTAACCCTCTTCTAACCCTCCCAGTGTTCTTTACCTTTGTGCTTCAAGAACGAGACAGGTAATATGAAGTCGAGAAAATAACAGTTTACTGCCAAACGTAACCTAATAATTTAAGAAAAGAAATAATTAACTCATTTTCTACACAAACCGTAATTTGTCTGTGAATTGGCTATTAAAAAAGGTTACGAAACGGGTACTGGACAATTTAGCAAAAAGACATAATTCCGTGTGAATATTGTGTTGATTAAATTTTGTATTCTAGCAAAAAGTAACCGTTTCGTAACCGTTTCATGGAATTGGTTTTGTATTTTGGAGGCGAGGGTCTTGATCCTATCAAAATACAGAATCAAGATAGACATTTGTTGCTGTAAATTTAGAATCAGACAGTTTACCACTGGCCGAGATGCAATTTGAAATGGCTAAAAGAATTTATATTAATAAATTTGAAACGGTTTGGTTTGTGTAGAAAATTAGTATCTTCAAACAAACTCGCTAATATTGGTTTGAAATTCATTATATATATATATATATATATATATATATATATATATATATATATATATATATATATACATACATGCAGTCATGCATACATACAAACTCTCACACATACAGTGTATACGAACGCTTCATATGAGACCCTTTCCCGCTCACGATAAGAGTAGTTTCAGCGTGTCCTCAATTTGAATTCTCCAAGCATACACTCATTCTTCCTTGTTGGCAATTCTGCTTCCACGAGAGATTTAATTAGCATCAAGGAGAGAAAAAAATTCGCACGCCAAATCGCCTCTATAAAGGAACTGGAAACAATATGCCATAACTTTTCCAGACCAGCCTTCAAACGAGAATTTAAATGAGTTGGTGCCCCCCCCTTCTTCCCCCTCATCTATCTGCATTTCACAATGCGACAACAATGTGAACGACTACGAACAATACTCTGCAACTTTGCGTCGACTGTCGTGCCTTGTTGATTACGGAGATAAGTGGCGTCGTCAAAGAATATAGTTCGGGTGGCCTCATGGTGGATTTTCAGGTTGGGTCTGCTTCGGAGAAAGAGACAGTATCTTTTCTTCCTCTGATTCTGTCTTCCTTTATCCTTTTTTCATTCCCTGTCTTCTTTGCTGTTTCATTTTTCTGTTTCTCTTTAATTTTTTTGTTTCTCTCTGTCTCACTCTCTTCTTTTCCATCTTTCTTCCTCCCTTACACTTTATTTTCCTTTCTTCCACTGCATTCGTATATTTTTTTATTTCTATTTGTTACTCTGATTGCATCTTTCTTTTCTTTTCATTCCCCTCTGGTTCCCTTTATATTTATTTCTCGTGATTCTATTATATTTCTTTCTTACTTTTTCTTCCTCTGATTCCTTTACCTTTCTTTTCTCTTTCTTTCCCTTATTATCTTATATTTTTCTTCTACTCCTACCTCCGATTCTCTTATTGTTCTGGCTTTCTATTTCCTCCTCCGATTCATTCTTTTTTCCTCTTTCTTCCACAGGTCTTATCTATCTACTTGCCATGTCTTCCATTTCCCCATCATTCACTCATCTTTTTATATTTATTTCTCTCTCTGATTATTTTATCTTTTCCTCATTGTCTTGCCTTTCTCTCTTTATATTTCTTCCTCTCCTTTTCTTATATTTTTCTTTCTCTGAATCTAATATATTTCTTTCTATCTCTTCCTACATCTTAATATCTTATATCTCTTTTGTACTGTACTATCATTCTTCGGTCTCTCTTTTAATATCCCTTATGCCATCTCTCTTTGTCCTTCTTGCTATACTACGTATGATTCCAAAGTCCCTCTTGCAGGCTATTTAGGTGGGCAGAAATGTGGGCTGCAGCCCACCTACTGTCACCTGGTAAGCGGGGAGAGGGTGTAGCAACTCTTTCAAGGACAGGACGAGAGACAGAGAGAAAAAGAATTATAAGACAGGGAAAGAAGGAAAAGATGAATGGTAAAGGGGGAGAGGAAGAGAAAGAGAAAAGAAATAAAATGAAATGGAGGAAAATCCACAAAATCAGAACACATCGGAATAAACGCGAAAGGAATTAGAGCGAAACGGATTGATCGCAAACAGAATAAGGGATAAGTGCACAACCGCGAAAATGTCACTGACTCTCCGTGAAGCACAGACTCCGTTGCTGGAACTGTCCCCATGTATTCTTTCGGCACAATGGTCCACACAGCGTTATGTTCTCGATACAACAGTGCTGCATAGCCAAACTGGAAACAGCTCTTCCTTTCAAAATTTTCCACGGCCCCCTTCTCCAACAGCGATTAAAATCTCTAAGAACGTGATGATTGCAGGGTGGGTGATTAATAGAAGGGGTTAGGAGGTGCTTTGGGGGTTGGAGGCCATGCAAGATGGCGACCAATCGAACCTCCTCTCCACATTCTTCTGGTCCCGAGGAAACGTCGGCTGCAAGGAGCCAGTGTCACGTGACTACTTGCAGAGGGCAGGAGCTGACCCCAGAATGTGTATGACCCTGACCCCGAGTAGCTTGTCTTTTGTTTTTATTCCTCTTTGTTTTTCCTCTTGGTACATCCAGCACCCGCCTGTCTTTAAAAAGAGAAGGGAAAACTGAGGTGCCACATAGCTATTTGTGGTCGTTTTGTGGTCCCGTGAAGACACTCTTACTGGTTGATTGTCTGCAGACTGCTTGTTTGGGTTTTGCCTTGCTTTACGGCCCCGTTCTTGGTTCTTACCTTTCAAGATCTCCCGTTACTAAGCTTCCAGGCTGCATTATAAAGCATTGGCTTGTGTACCGTACACGTGGAACTGTTTGACGATGTCTCTTACCTTCTTGCTTTGGATGTTTCGACTGCAGAGTTGCCAACTGTGTGGTCGTACGGGATCATTTCGGTGGAACTCGACAACAAGGAAACTTTAATAAAATATATATTCGTATTGCACCCTAATGTATCTTTTAATAAAATCAATTTTACCAAGCTTCATTTACCAATCCGGGTTCCAGTAAAACATAGAACCACGACAATCGAAATTTGTTGCTACACTCGAATTGTACCCATTTTTTTAAAAATAAAAGTTGTACCACGTTCCATGGGCGTTCGGAAGAAAGGCAAGGGGGCCAAGACCCCCCCCCCACCATTTGGAAGTTGTATGGCACCCTAAAATTATATATTTAAGGCGAGGAGGGACAATTTTCCCTAAGTCTTTCTCGCTAGGGCAGCTGCCGATCATTGTTGCTAACCTTGCTCTTTTGGGGCCAGATCTGGCTCTTTCCTGCACTCGTTTGACTGTGAACTGTGGCACCCGCCCTCTGCCCCACCATGATGCCACCATTGGCTCTGACCCATAAAGACCAACCAACCTTTGCCATGAGTGCACATTTTGCAAGTGACGTGATATTCATATATATTCTGCGTCACCCACCCCCTCTTTCCTTCACAGGTATTTTTTATATATAGGGTTGTGGCTAAGGAATCCTTTATTTTCGATTTCATATGAACATCATTGGATTATTGAGATGGGTGATTCCGCCAAATCTAGGCGGTGAAAACTAAGAATAAATTGCCACCACTTTAAAGCTGACGGTAATGGCAGCGTCCCCACCCCTCTGACACCTAAAATTACCCTAGGAGGCACTTTATGCAGCCTTCGTTAATCTAGCTCCTTGAAAGTCATCTTTAGCTCTATTAATGGTGAAATGTAGCTCTATTATGCACATCAGGTTTGGCAACACTGGCAGGATGGCCGTATGACGCAAGGAGAAATGCATTAGGTTTATGGGACCATTATTTTATTCGTTCTCTCGGGACTATCAAACATCCAATGACGTAGAAAAGTACATGAACGGAAAAAGGACCTGTTGAACTATGTCATAGTAGTAGGAAAAGTCGAAAATCCCATTTGATTAGCCGTAACTTGAAGTTGAAGTTGATTTCCCATAAGGAATACATGGGATTCTGTAAATACTTATTAATCATATTTTTCAAACATCGTGTCTAGCTTACTAATCAACTTGAGAAACAGTTCCCACTTGCAACATGGAGAGAAATTCATACTCTCTTGCATACTAATCCATTTTTTAAATAGCGATGCCCATTCCGACGATATTGAAATAAATGCACTACTGGTGCTTAATTGTCCCTCCTCGCCTTAACATATATAATTTCATTTCAATCACGGTAATTTCTGTTAATTATTATAAGGGAGTTGCAGGATTGATAACTTTAAACTAAAGGAATGTTTTTAGAGGGGCAACACGAAATAATGAGTCGTTTTGCCCACTGGACAAAATTACCTTGCTGGACCGTGGCTGAAAAAAATCTGAGGACGTGCATACCAGGTATCGATTATACGATTTCTCTTTTTTCTTTTATTCTGTCTATTTCTTCTCTCTCTCTCTCTCTCTCTCTCTCTCTCTGTGTGTGTGTGTGTGTGTGTGTGTGCGTGTGGTGTCCCCTGTCTCTCTTGGTTCTGTCTGTTTGACTTTATTTTTTCTGTTTTACTAACTCCGTTTTTTATCCTCTTCCTTTCCGTTTCCACCTCCTCCTTTTCTCTCACTGTGTTCATATCTTCGTTCTCTCTTTCTTCAGCTCTCTTCATCGTTTTTGTATCTTTTTATATCTTTATTCTGTCTGTCTTTTTTTATATATCATTCATTACTCTTCCCCCCTCCTCTCTCTCTCTCTGTGATTCTATCTCTCAAACATCTACTACTTCCAATTATACCATGTTCACTCCCTCTCCATTTCTGGAAGAAAGCATCAGTTGAGCATGTCCTATTTCACTCGTGGACTAATTGCGCCTTCTCTGTATCATTTCTCTTGTGTGAATTTATTTGGATGTATCTATGTGCACGATCAATATTTTGTAAACGTTAATGCATTACTGAACTAAAAAAAATACATTTCAATTCAAACTTTGAAATCTGTGTGCACGATCTAAACAGAAGGAAGCATGCGGAACGAAAAAAATCATTCCCACACTTTCACTATCACACGAAAATTCAAGATATTTAAATGAGGGATTTTTTTTAAAACGCAGGAAAACATGTACGCAACTTACGCAAGAGGCGTAAAAATCGCCTTAATCGTGTCGTGTTTACGTCATGCACAACGACATAAGAAAAAACTACGTCTTGCTTGACTGAAGACGCGTAGCGAAGTGAAACAAAAACGAGTGTCCACTAAAATCAAAATCCACGCACGGCTTCCTGCGGTTGCAGATAGAGGTCTCTGCAGTGCGATGCGAGGCGGTGCGATCCAAAATAATTCTGCCATGTTTTTTAGAAGATGCTTATAGGTACTGTCTCCGTGATTCTTTTGTTTTTAACCTGAGTTTTGTTATCTTCGTTTTGTTGATTGCTTTTCTTTTGTCTTGGTAAAGAAGAAACGAAGAAGATAGCTTTGCGGAGACTGTTAAGGGACCGGTTCAAAGCAAGTTGCCATTTTGAGCTCACGTGGAAAACAAGTTTTGGAAGCGACTGGTGGAAGTTTGGAGAAGATCCTGTGCTAAAGAGTATGCAAATTGGATACATCGTCAGCATAGCAAGTGCTTCTTAAAAGTACCAACTTTCTTAGGCTTGCAAGCCGTGGTTGTATCTTGCCGTGCCAGGCGAAGATATCTCAAGAACAGCTGCTGCACAAAAAGATAAAACTTCGAAGGCATTCTTTCCAACAAGTTATCCACACACTGGTAACGTTACTCTTATATCCCCTAAAGACGAAGTTATACCCCAACTGAATGAGCTACTTATCTTGTTCATGTGTCTGTCCATGCAAAGAGAAAGGTGAATCAGTATGAGCTTGTCTGACTTCCACTTCAATACTCGGATAGGCTAAGACCTGGTATCTACTTGTTGCAAACCAGCACATCGTATCCCCGTTCCGTATCAATCATTGATAGGATACGGACCCCGATTCCATATTTCCTATATACAGGGTGTCTATAAAATAACTCCAGGGTTTTAAACAATCATAGCGCGCAAACGATATTAGGTAACTCAGGTTAGTTAATTGCTTTGAAATCAGTAGCTCATCAAGTTTTATTCACGCCGTTTGGAGTTTATTCCAACAAAGGTTGGCAACGCTGCGCAGCGTTGACCTTTGAAGTGGCCGAGCCGAGCCGAACACAGCCAGTGTAGTTCAGTGCAACGGCGGCAGTGTGTGATATGGCTTGTAGAAACTGGATCTGTTATTACTGTACAACGGAACTTCCGATGGGAGTATGGTGGTGTTTAGCCTTCGGACAAAACCATTCGTCAGTGGCTTAAGGCGTTTAAAGAAACTGGAAGTGTGGATTGGAAGGAAAGGGCCTCTTCCATGGCCTCCAAGAAGTCCAGACCTTAGACTTTTTTCTATGGAGACATGTGAAGAACATGGTTTATGCGGAGAAAATTCAAGATGTCAACCATCTAAGGCAAAGAATTATCGCATCTGTGGCAACCATCACCCCAGACATGCTGGCCAGGACGTGACAAGAAGTTGAGTATCGTTTGGATGTGTGCCGTGCTACAAACGCGGTACACATTGAAATTTACAAAATTGTAAACAAAACTTGATAACATTACCTTCAAAAATATGTATTTACTTTTTCCTGAGTTTCAGTTTTTAATAAAATATTTAGCTTCAAAACCCAGGAGTTCTTTTATAGATACCCTGTATATCAATAAATGCAATAGTATTTTCCTTATCCCACTCCATAATACAGATAATAAAGAAAATAAATTGACAATGGAACGTACTGTCATTCACAGAGCTCACTACACACTGAAAGATGATGCAACGAGGCAACGGAACGCGCCCATGTCCGTCCACACTGCTCCTCCACCGCGTATCTTATCCTTCCTTTGATGTGACGGGGGAAAACCGCCAAATGAGCGAACAGGTTGCGTATCTTTTCTCACATTTTGAAACGGAGCGTTGCAAGTTTTTTCGAATAAATTGATACGGAACGGGGATACGATACGCTGGTTTGCAACATGTGTATCCCGGGTTTAAGGGGAGGAGATACAGTTACGCACCAATTATGTATGCATTTACTTCAATAGGCCTATTGCCCGAATGGGCACTGCTACTAAAAAAAAAAAAACTGTGTGTATCCAAGAGTATGAATTTCTCTCCAAGTTGCAAGTGGAAGCGTTTTTTTATGTTGATTTTTAAGCTGAGCACGATGTTTGAAAAATATGATGAATAAGAATTTTCGGAATCCCATGTATTCCTTAAGGGGAATCAACTTCAACATCAAGTTACGGCTAATCAAATGGAAGTTTCGACTTTTCGGCTGGTGAAATTCATCTTCAAACTGCCCTCTTCCCGTTGACATCTCTTTCTATTCCATCGGAAGTTTTATATTCCCAAAAGAACGAATCAAATCATACTCCCATATGATCAATGCTTTTCTCCTTGCCTCCTGGCAGTGTTGCCATACCTGCTGCGCATAAATTTCGCCTTAAATGAAGTTAAAACTGACTTTCATGGAGCTAGATTTACGAAGGCTGGATAAAGTGCCTTCTAGGGTAATGTTAGTTGTCAAAGGGGTGTGGCACTGCTATTATCGTTAACTCTAAATTGATGACAATTTATTCTTAGTTTTCAACTTCTAGATCCGGCGGCATCGCCCATCTCAATAATCCACCGATGGTCGTATGAAATCGAAAATAAAGAATTCCCTGATAACAATATTATGTCAGTTTCACGTCAAACACGGCGCTATAAAGAAGTAGCTGGGGAGATAAGAGGGAGTGGGGCGACGCAGCCAATATAACAATATCACGTCACGTGCAAAATGTATAATTATGACAAAAGTTGGTCTATGTGGGCCGGAACCAGTGATGGCATCATAGTAGGGTACGGGGGGGGGGGGGGCGTCCCAGTTCACAGCCGAACTTGTGCACGAAAGAGCCATATCTGGCTCCCAAAGAGCTAAGTTGGCACACTGCCACGGACGGAAGGGCTTGGGAAGACTCCCGTGGAAACTGTATCGTATGTCCTTAATACGAGGTGGATATACAGTTTAAAATGAAATTTTGATCACTGTGTAATGTGCCTCCTTCAGCGATCGAGCTCGGCTGGATCTACAGCTGCGACGACCTAGGATCCGGCGGGCGACCGCCTTTATGGCAGTGACCCTCTGTTGCCGCGTTTACCTACGAAGGAACTCGCGGTCAAACAACCAATTAGGCATATTGATTGATTTACTGAATTGGTGTTTTAAGTCCACTTTATGCATAGTATGGCTAATTGGTACTAGAACTACAGTTTAAAGTAGGATCCGAACCACTATGTGCCTTCACCGGGTATCGAACCCAGGACCCCTTGATTACAAGGCGACAACGGGGAGGCCCTCAATTAGGCCTATTGCTTGGGCAAGAAGCGACAACCTTAAGAATCCCCTTCCCCAAAGCAGCCAGCAGGGAAACAGGATTTTGTCAAAATAACCGTTCTGCACTGTGAATGAACACCGGTTGCTACGACGGCCGGAATAGGTATAGGGCCTACGTACTTTGTGCGGACGGGTCGGACCGAGGGGCGTCCGCCTCACCCACTGCAAAAGTCGATGAGCTGATAAATCAATGCAATGCTCTGAGGTTCACTCAGCCTCTAATAAATGGATACCTTGGGAGCGACTAACTGGGTAGAGGTAACCAGGGTGTGGTGCTGATCACGTCACCTCACAAGTGGCCGAGACTGCAAATGTCCAGAGCCCATCCGCAATTCGCATGGTGGGAGCTTTTGCTTTTAGCTTTACCATTATAACGTTATCGTAAGGCGTTACTTTTAGACAGGCCCGTAGCCAGGATTTTATTTCGGGAGGGGCTGATCCCTTATCAGCACAGGCGTCGCCAGAAATATTAGTAGAAGGGGCAGATCACTGATAAAACTTGATTAGGAGAAATAATAATGGCAATAATAAATATTCCCACGGTCATAATTGTCATTTTACAATAATACTGTAACTATTATAAGTCATTAATAATAAACCAATTTTAATCCAAATTTATTATTATTATTATTATTATTTTACAATGCTATTCGATGCACCATATGATTGAATATCCAACACTGTTGTCTATTATTGTTCTTACATTTTATACAGTTAGTGTACTGAAATTCATAGTTATTGTATTTTGTTATTTATTTGTACACATTCCGTTAAAAAAAATCTTTAAAAGTTAGAGGCAAATTTTACTCATAAAGTTTATATTGTGTGACCTCTCACAAAGAAAATTATACATTTTGAGAGCTGTGAATCCATTTATTCTTTGGATTAAATGGTAGAATGAAAAAATATAGCATGGTTCCTCTATTATACACTAAACCTTTTGCGATCTAATGTTTAATCCTGCTAAGGAAGTAAAATTAATTACCACTATATACTATTTAAATTACTTATTTGTAGGATTTCGGGGGCGGCTTCAGCCCCCTTAGCCCTCCCCCTGGTTACGTGCCTGCTTTTAGAGGTAGAGTAATGGTAAGAGTTATTTTGTCTACAAAAGTTACTTTTGCAGTGACTTATCTAACTCTGTGGAAGAGTGGCACAGTGCGCTACGACGCCAGTGGTCCCGGGTTCGAATACCCGGCCTGCATGGGTGTTCCTTGTGAATCTTCCTTCATCAAATTCATCACATCATCAATCATCCTCATCTTCGCAGAAAAACGAAGTAAAATAAACCAAATCAATCAGTCTAGAAGTTTAGTATTTGCAATGCGTTCTTCCGAAGTTCTTCTCATTGGTTGTTTTCTTCTTTCTCATCTCCTTCTCTGTTGATCTTGAACGTTGGAGCCCCACCCAACGCACGAAGAGCGAGGACCCACGGGGAGTCCTGACCTCGGCGAAGGCGAACGCTGATGCTTAGAATGCTGGACGTTGCTCTCAAGAGATCATGCATTTGGAAGCGCTTACACACGGGGTCTCTTTCCCACGAGTTCCGCGCCAAAAACAGTCGCCAAGATTCCCTTCTTGGAGGGGCCACATCCGCCGGGGAGGCTACTTGGGAATCTGATATATTATAGGTGCATCCAGTATGACATGCGTCAAACGTCCTGCTTTGGGAGAACCAATGGATCTGTCTTTCATCACTGGAACGGAATTCCAAACGGTTGTTCGCCACCGAATGGGCAAGTGTGGGCTCGAAGCCACCCAGAAAGTCTACACGAGAAATGTTCAGAAACATTTGGGGCAGATTTGAGAATCATCGAGATCTCAACCATAAAATAAATAAATAAATAAATAAATAACCCGTGAGGTGTAATCAAGGGGTTCCTGGTTCGATACCCGGTGGAGGCACACAGTGGTTCGGATCCCACTTTAAACTGTAGGTCCAGTCCCGATTAGCCTTACTGTGTATAAAGTGGACTTAAAACACCAACTCAACAACAGCCCGTGAGGGCCACGGCCTGTCTACCGACTGCCGATCTCACTCCCACCTGCAGAGGTGAGAGATCATACAACCGGTTACGGGGTGTGTAACGAACCTGAGAGTTTAAGGTTTTATATTTGTAAGAAGTTAAGATTTTTAAAATGTTTGTTACTACAAATAATGTGCAAGTTGTCACAGACAATTATAGTTAGATTGATACAGTTGTAGTTGGAACTTTTATATATGTTTATAAATACGTCAACATCTGTGTGTCACTTTCTCATCTCAGCAGAGGAAGTGAACCCACCTGAATGTTTCTCACCTGACGACAGAGTTTGGAAAACAGGTGAAGGTGAAGAATCAATAAGAACTTGGAAACGGAGAGAATTCATGTATAGATTTTGGGTTTTCGAGTTTCTTCTTGCCGATAAGTTGAAAGTAAGCAATTAATTATGTTCTTTGACTTTCGCTATATGTGAGGGAATTGCCCAACGTTAGTATTGAATGTTCTAGTGTTTTACTGGTAAGTGATTATGAAATATACGCAATTATAAATCTGCGTTTTAACTTTGAGAACTGTGTTGTGTTTCTTTTCTACCCAGCAAGCCCTGATGATTTGCAAAGATTCTCATGTTGCCGACTAAAGGAGTAGCGGACTAACTTTGTGACGACTGGTGTACAACCGGGGTGGACGTTGCAGGTGACGTGTGGTCAGCACGACGAACCCCAAGTCATTGTTAGGTTTAGGCCTCTTTGCAAAAATACACTGCAGTTTTTGTGGCGACACGAGTTGAAGGACGGGGCTTGAGCAAAAAGGTGCTTCAGAAGTGTGCGATAAATGAGTCTCTCATTACAAGGGCTAGGATTTTTATGACCTAAAAATCTCCAAAATATGCTCTTATGACCTAAACGTTTACAAAATATGCACTATAATTTGAAAAATATGCTCTTATAACTGGACTGTTTCAAACATCAATATCTAAATGCTGAGATATTTTCACATATGTACTATTTTAGTTCACTTTATGGGCCCTGAGTTGCAATACACAATGAATACTTTCTCTAAATTTTCAAATAAAAATGAAAAAGATTTTGCTGCAGTCCAAAGAAAAAAAACTCTAGAGTAAACATGGGAATAAGAACGAATCCACTTGGAAAAATGACTGTATAATTCTTGAAAATGCACAAATATGCTGAATATGACCGAAAATCCATCAAAATATGCTCTATTTCGTAGAAATGGCCAAGTATGCCAAAATATGCCCTTAAAAAGTACCCTAATTTAATTCGTTTCTTCACAATATGAATTTCTATAGAGTAGTTCGGGGGAATATGCGCACAGTAAGCTTTTTAATCAAGTATTACCAAGCGTGAAGGCTTGGTCAGCGTGAAAATTTCAGACAACATACAATGGACCTTCCTTTATTATTGTACAGAAGTAACACAGTAATAATATTTCTAATAACAATGTTACAGGACCGTAAATTGAAGTCTACAAAGTGAGCATTTTCCCCCAATATTGGGGTAATATTCGCATATCTGTATAAAATGCGCACATGTAGTAGCTTATACATGGAACATTTGGTATCGAAACTTTGAACATCATAAGTGAAAAATAAGATTACTATTTTGTGCAAACATAGAAAGCAACATTCTTGCAAGTGTTTATATAAAGTAAAAACAATAGCAAAGATGTAAAAGTATGCATCTGAAAAAGAAAAAAAACCCACCATGAACTTGGGACTGAAAGAGTTAAGACACACAAGATGGACACACACGTGACAAGGTATTTGACGTACGTTGAATGAGACATGCTTCATGACACCATTTATGGCATTTTACGCATTTCACCCAATCTCCTACCTTGATTAAGTCAACGTCATAATAATAGCCGTTGCATACAGCACAATAGTTGGTAGGATCACTACTAGCATGACTGGAATGAGCTGCATTTGCACCGACCTTTGAGCGGACACCAGTCTTCGGCGAACGCTTCATTGTCTGCGTTACGCCTCCTCTCTTCTTTTGTGAAGCACCTTTTAATCGTGTTTGTTGTTTGGATTTCAAAACCTCTACATGATCAGGAGATGTCAAACGCGTTGCACTTCTGGGAGAAAGTCTACGGACACCATCACGTGTAGGAACAGGGGCTATTTCATCCAACAAAGTTGCAGTTTGTGTGCTTGCAACATTGGGAGTAGGCTGCTGTGGCAATGTAGACTCCAAACTGCCACTTGCTGTTGGGACATCAACTACGTTACATGTTGCGTCTGAAAGAGTGGGTTCTTGTGACAAGCCTACGAGAGAAGAACGGAGAAGAAAATGAATAAGGCATAGTCTATATCTAGTACTAACAGCAATGCTGAAGGAAAAGAAAAAACATTGAAGATATACGCTAAGGAGGTTGGGAGCTGGAAATGGACAGTGTTGTCACGTGCCAGTTTCGATGACACAATGAAAGTTGCAAGGAGGAATGGTTTCTCGGAAGCGACGATAGATGGCAGCACGCCATATAAAGGAGAGCAGAGCTCATTGTACAAACTAGGAGCGGAGAAGAGCGATTATATATATTATAGTAAATAAAAAATATATAAAGGAAGAGTATAAAAATTATAGAAGGAGTGAATAAAATGTTGTATACAGTAATTTGAAAGAATTAAGAATATAGCCGCATATGAAACGTTTAGGAAAGTTATTAAGGGAGCAAACGAATTCAGAAATGTATCTCAATTTCTTTTTGATTCTCTGACGAGGAGAACATCGTCAGCTTTTGCATTTGTCCGTTCCCCGGTGGCGCTGTGTCAAATTAGACGCCCCGAAGCACTTTTCGGTTGCGCTTTTTATTAGTCGCACTGGGCCATTGGCAGCGCTCGTTATTAGCGATCCTGGTTATTCCCCTTTGGTCGTCAAATAGGAGGTGGCGCTATTGTCAGTTTAGTCGACCCTACTCTTTCTACAAGTATAGCTTGTATTGTTTGACAAAGAAGCGGGGGGAAAGCGAGCACATAAATAAGATTACGCTTTAATAAAAGAAGAAGAAATTCAAAGAAAAAGAAGAAGAAGCCATTTCCATATTAAAAGAAGAAGAAGCCATTTTCATAATAAAAGAAGAAGAAGCTTTTTCCATATTAAAATAAGAAGAAGCCTTTTAGAAGAAGAAGAAGCCTTTTAAAAGAAGAAGAAGCCTTTTAAAAGAAGAAGAAGCCGTTTCCATAAGAAAAGAAGAAGCTTTTTCCATATTAAAAGAAGAAGAAGCCTTTTAAAAGAAGAAGAAGCCATTTAAAAGAACAAGAAGCCTTTTCGATTATACATATACATATATTTTCTCTGTATTTTTGTCAAGTTCTCAGAATATAGATCCGCATTTTACTATATCCTCTTGGCTATAAAACGCTTTCTTATTTGGAATTCTCAAACAAAGAACCTATCCCCTGAGATTAAGATATCTGTAGCCGTGGTAAATAACATTTAAGTACGTACCCACAAGGGGCGTAGCATTAGTGGCGACCAACGTTGCGGCTAGCAAAATTGTGAATAAGAAAGCGAAGAGAGAGAAAGCCAAAATGGAGGAAGAAAATAAAATTGAAGGCGAGAACAGAGAAACTATAATGGAGGAAATGGAAGACAGAAAGGAAATATTAAACTGCTGTGGAAAAGAGGGAAATAAGGAAGAAACTATCATATGCAGCTCATGCAAAGAAATGAAACATTGGCTATGTGAGAAGATAAGAAGAGAAAAATACGTAGGAATAAGTGAAAGAGGAGATTACGTATGCAAAAATTGCAAGGAAGAAAGGATAAATGAAAAAGAAGAGAAGAAAAGAGAAAAGGAAGAAGAAAAAATGAAGGAAAAACCAAAGAAGACAGAAGAGGTGAACATGATAGAAATGTTCCAGAAGTTATCGATGCAGATAGAAGAAAGTAATAAAAAGAATAGCAGAGAATTAAAAACACAGATGGAAGAAAATAGCAGAAGACTCGAAGAAAAGATAGATGAAAGTAGTAGGAAGGCGGATGAAAACAATAGAAAGATAGAAGAAAAGCTGGACGAAAATATTAGAAAATTAGAGGAGAAGTTTGATGAGAATAATACAAAGTTAGAAGAAAAATTAGAAGAAAGTAATAAAAAGATGGAAGAAAGGCTCGAGGAAAACAGCAGGAAATTGGAAGCATCGAGATCCGAAACCCATGAGATGTTCTTGAGATTGAATGAAACGTGTGAAGGAAATAGAAAGTCGTTGGAAAGCAAGATAGAAGAAACAACGTTGTTAATCGAGAGTACAAGTTTAGATACAAATAGAAGAATAGAAGAGGAGGTTTCGAATCTCAGAGAGGAAAATAAACAAAGAAACGAATGTTTGGAGAGAAAGCTGGTCGAAAGTAAATCTCAAATAGAATTAGCCGTTTCAAGAATAAAAGAAAACGAAAGCAAGATAGAGGAAGCGAAGCTCCTGATAGAAGATAGAAGTTTGGAAGTGAATAATAGAATCGAAAGGGAAGTTCTAAAACTCAGAGAAGAAAACTCGCATGGATTTCAAGAAGCTCAAGAAAAAACTCTGAGAATAGAAAAGGAGATTGTGGAAAATCGAACCAAAATGAATGCAGCAGATAAGAGAGGAAAGGAAATGGATAGAAAAATAAACGGAACAGTATCCAGGATGGATAAGACAGAGAAGAGAATGGAAGAAGTGGAAAGAAGATTAGGGAATATATCAGTAAAAGAAAGGAACGGTAGATCCAGTTTTCGATGCAGCGAGGAAGAGACTTATATCAAGAAAGAGATAAAAGAAGAAAGCTCTAGCGATGAGTCTACAACAGAAGAAGAAAGGAAAAAGGATTATGGGAACAGATCTCACCAAAGGAGAAAGAGAAAGTGGAAGAGTAGCGAAGAAGGTAGCAACAATGAGAAATTTTTAGATACGCTAGAAGAAGAATACAAAGGCTGTGAAAGATATAAATCAAGGATACCTAGACCACAGGAATTACAGCATATGCCTAAATTTAATGGAAATATATCAGAGAAATGCCCAAGGAAATTCCTGAAGGAGCTTACCACGAACATACGTTTAATGAGAATCCCAGATCACATGACTCTTAGTCTCATTGACACGTGTTTCGAACAGTCAGCAGCCGGGTGGTACCAATTAAACCAACACAAATTCAAAGACTTTCGAGAATTCAGTAGAAAGTTTTTAGATTACTATTGTAGCAAAGACATCAAGGAAAGGCAATTGGAAGCCCTAAAACGAAAACACATCGACTGGTCGAAAATTGAAAGTCTGGAGGAACGTACATGGGAAACTTTGAGAAGCTTTAAGAATTTGAAAGAAGGATGCAGTGAAGAGGAATTAGTGAAACAAGTAATCCAAACGCTACCAGTAAGAATCCAAAGAGCCATAGCAGCGGTGAAAATAAAGAAAGTGGATGACTTAATAGAATACCTAAGGACAGAAGATATGTTGAAGAAAACTCAAAACTCTTGGGATAGAGAGAGGAATGACAGGGATGGTCGACCTTATTCAAAGAGACGTTATGATGATGAAGATAATAGCAACAGGCAAAAGTTCCGAAGACAAGAGCTAGAGGTTAGAAATCTGGATTTGAGAGGTCAGGACCAGGATAGAGGAAGAGGAACCAACTCGAGAAATAGGAACGATCACGTCAGGAATCAAGAGTTTGTTGGAGATGGAAGGTACCAGGGATATGATAGGACATATAGAGGCCGAAATAGGTTTCAGAGATATGGCAGAAGGGGAAGTCCTAGATGGAGAGAGGAAAGAGAAGAAAGACAGCAGAATGGACGAGCATCCAATGATGAAACTGAGAGAAGAAATATATCTCAGGACGAAGAGAGAAACGAGGCAATGGAGTTAACAAGAAGCTATTGTAATGATGGAAGAAGGTTCCAAGAAAGATCGCACGGAGGAGAACATTTGGAGAACGCCCAGAATAATCGAGCGTCAAACATGTAATGCTCTTGCAGCAATCCCCAGGTGTGAGAGCTAGTGAAAAGGAATATGAAATAAGGGGAGAAACAATAGAGAAACCCAGCGATACGATAGAATTATGTTTAGTAGGAGAACCAGACTTTGGAAGACTAAAACCTGGAAGGACGTTTTATGTTAACGCTAAAATAATAGAACTGGAAGTTAAATGCTTGGTAGATTGTGGAAGCGTAGTGGAAGTCATGAGCTACGAATGCTGGAAGAAAATAAGAGAGAAGTACCCTCAAGCTAGATTGGATACATGCGAAAAAGACAGGATTAGATTGGTCATGGCAGCTGGCAAGGATGAATACAAGATACAGGGATCAATAAAAATCATGATGAATATTCAAGGTGAAAATTTCTCAGTCAATTTCTTAGTGGTGAAAGGATTACGGTGTGAGATTATTTTAGGAGTGTCTTTCCTAGAAAAGTATGATGGGCACATTCATGTCAAAGAGAGAAGGCTAAATGTGGAATTGGAAGAGTCGTGTAGACTTGATATTCCTATGGAGACAATGTGTGACGAGTCAACAAAAGAAATGTGTGTTCGAAAACAAGGTCTTGTGGTTAATAAAAGGGACGTTATGTATAAAGAAAGTGAATACGACGAAGATAAACATAGAGAAATAAAGAGAAAAGAAAATGAATATGTGGCGTCCGTTAAAGAATTACAAGATAAAGTGAGCGAATGCATAGAAATCTCTGAAAAGGAGAGAAGAGAATTGAGAGATGTACTTGTCAAGCATAGGAATTTATTTAGCCAGCGACCTGGACTTACGAATGTGTATTCATATGAAATAGAGGTCGACACAAATCAGCCCATAGTATCTAGGCAATATTCTATACCGTTTACCAAGAGGAAAGCTGTTGAAGAAGAACTACAGAAATGGCTGGACTGGGATATCATAGAAGATTCGAATAGTATTCACATAAGCCCCATGCACGTAGTGGATAAGCCAAACGGAGGCGTGAGACCTGTTTTGGACCTGAGAGAGCTAAATAAGCATGTATTACTACCACGAAATCAAGTAGAAAAAATCAATGAGATGTTGCATTCATTTGCGGGAGGTAAGTACTTCACATCTTTTGATTTAACGCTAGGATACTTCCAGGTGGAGATTGAAGAAAGATCTAGAAAATACACAGCATTTAGGTATGGGTCCAGGTTATTCCAATTTAGGAGACTACCTTACGGACTAAATTCATCGGTGTCGGCGTTTACAACGGCACTAAACAGAATATTTGGTCTGGAAACAAAGTCATGGTTAGCAATATATGTAGATGACATGTGTATACATTCAAAGGACTGGATGGATCATATAACCAAAATAGACTGGGTTTTATGTAAATTGAAAGAAGCAGGACTTACCGTCAAGTTAGAGAAATGTTCTTTTGCAAAGAAAGAAATCAAGTTCCTAGGGCATATAGTGTCTGGAGGAAACGTAAGACTTTGCAGCGATAAAAATGAGGCTATAAAATGTTTTCCAAAGCCTACAACCAGGAAACAATTGCAAAGATTCCTAGGGATATGCAATTGGAGGAGCAAATTTATTAGGAATTTCGCTTCAAAAGCCAAGCCTTTATACGATCTTTTGAGAAAGGATGTGAAATGGAAATGGGCACAAGAGGAGGAAAGGGTTTTTAATGTACTAAAGGAAGACCTGACATCTAGTCCAGCTATAGGCCAGCCAGATTTTGAAAGACTTTTCATCATAGGAACAGACGCGTCGAATATAGGTCTAGGGGCTTATCTCTTCCAGAAAACCGAGGATGGAGAAGATGTTGTAATTCAATATGCGAGTCGTGCACTGAAAGCGTTTGAAAGGGCGTATACGATTAGCGAACTGGAATGTTTGGCTATCATATTCGGCATTGAAAAGTTTGTAGTTTACTTAAAAGGAAGAAAATTTAAAATTCTTTGCGACCATAAGAGCCTTATATGGTTAAACTCTGCAAGGCAATGGAATCCTCGCTTGACAAGATGGGCATTACTTCTCCAGGAATACAGTTTCGAAATAGTGGATATTAAAGGAAAGGACAATAAAATTGCAGATGCCCTAAGTAGATCCCCTCTACATATGACGCAGGAACCAGAGGAAGTGCTGAAGTTATCCATAAACGCCATCATGGATGAAGAACTCGGGAACATATCCAGACAAGAATGGATAGAAAGCATGAAGAAAGACGAAGAATTAAGCGGCATCTTAAATGTCTTGAATGGAGATAGAAATGAAAACGAAAAGAAAATGAGAAGAGCGAAGATAGAAGGAAAATATGTAATTAAGGAAGGAATGATTTTTAGAGTAAGCATAGAGAAATCCAATCAAGTGCAACTCTGCGTACCTGGAGCACTAATTAAAAAAGTACTCGCAGAAGTGCATGAGAAGTCTGGACATTTCGGGATTGATAAAACATTGAGGCTTGCCCGGAGGTTTTTCTTCTGGAAATGTATGAAGAGAGACGTGGTGGATCATGTAAGAAATTGTATGTTATGTATAAAAACTAAACCTTCAAAATTAAAAATGGAAAGAGAAGAGTTACACGTAACTGCAAAAAATCCTCTAGATATGATATCTATTGATCTGATTGGACCTCTCCCAAGATCGCGAGGATTTACATATATTCTTACATGCGTCGACGTGTGCAGTAAGTTTGTAATATGTTATAACCTCAAGAAGGCTACAGCAAAGGAGATAGTAAAATATTTAGAAGAAGGATTTGTCAAACACTATGGAGTTCCATTAAAAATTCTAACGGATAATGGTACACAATTTGTATCGGAATACTTTAAAGATTACTTGAAGTTTAAAGGAATTAAGATGATAAACGTTACTAGGTATCATCCAAGTTCGAACCCGATAGAGAGATATAACGGGGAAATAGTAAGAATTCTAAGAATGTTATGTCACGACAATACGAAGTGGTCTACAGCAGTTAACAGAGCCATAAGATGGATAAATAACTCTATATCTGAGGAGACAAAGAAGAGTGCGGCTGAATTGTTTCTGGGATATATGGAAGAACCCGGAATATTCAAGGAATTTGATTGGCCGAGGGAAGTAATATCCAAAGAAGAAACTAAGGAAGTATTACTAGACATATACATTAAGAGAATGAAGAAAATGAACAAGAAAGCAGAGAATGGTACGAAGATAAAATTAAAAAGGGGAGACTTAGTATTTTGCAAAACACACCCAATGAGCAAAGCATCAGAGAAAGCAATCAAGAAATTGTTCTTCATATATGAAGGTCCATACGAAGTCCTGAATTTGTTTCGGAACACAGCAGTAGTAAAACATACAGAAACAAATATAGAGAGAAGGGAGAACCTGGAGAATATCAGGAGATACAACTGCACGGAGGAAGTAAAAAAGAGCTTAGTTAATGAATAATAGAAAAAGTAAGAGACGTCACATAGAACGAGGGAAAAATTTATAAATTTACAAATGAATTTTCCAATATATAAATTTTTCATCCTCAAGGAGGGGGATATTGTGTCACGTGCCAGTTTCGATGACACAATGAAAGTTGCAAGGAGGAATGGTTTCTCGGAAGCGACGATAGATGGCAGCACGCCATATAAAGGAGAGCAGAGCTCATTGTACAAACTAGGAGCGGAGAAGAGCGATTATATATATTATAGTAAATAAAAAATATATAAAGGAAGAGTATAAAAATTATAGAAGGAGTGAATAAAATGTTGTATACAGTAATTTGAAAGAATTAAGAATATAGCCGCATATGAAACGTTTAGGAAAGTTATTAAGGGAGCAAACGAATTCAGAAATGTATCTCAATTTCTTTTTGATTCTCTGACGAGGAGAACATCGTCAGCTTTTGCATTTGTCCGTTCCCCGGTGGCGCTGTGTCAAATTAGACGCCCCGAAGCACTTTTCGGTTGCGCTTTTTATTAGTCGCACTGGGCCATTGGCAGCGCTCGTTATTAGCGATCCTGGTTATTCCCCTTTGGTCGTCAAATAGGAGGTGGCGCTATTGTCAGTTTAGTCGACCCTACTCTTTCTACAAGTATAGCTTGTATTGTTTGACAAAGAAGCGGGGGGAAAGCGAGCACATAAATAAGATTACGCTTTAATAAAAGAAGAAGAAATTCAAAGAAAAAGAAGAAGAAGCCATTTCCATATTAAAAGAAGAAGAAGCCATTTTCATAATAAAAGAAGAAGAAGCTTTTTCCATATTAAAATAAGAAGAAGCCTTTTAGAAGAAGAAGAAGCCTTTTAAAAGAAGAAGAAGCCTTTTAAAAGAAGAAGAAGCCGTTTCCATAAGAAAAGAAGAAGCTTTTTCCATATTAAAAGAAGAAGAAGCCTTTTAAAAGAAGAAGAAGCCATTTAAAAGAACAAGAAGCCTTTTCGATTATACATATACATATATTTTCTCTGTATTTTTGTCAAGTTCTCAGAATATAGATCCGCATTTTACTATATCCTCTTGGCTATAAAACGCTTTCTTATTTGGAATTCTCAAACAAAGAACCTATCCCCTGAGATTAAGATATCTGTAGCCGTGGTAAATAACATTTAAGTACGTACCCACAAGGGGCGTAGCAGTGTCCGAAAATGTCGTGCATTAGACAAATCTATATTAAGACGAGAAAAGACAATATCTACTTCAACCACAAACGCTTGCGACAAATAGATGAGGTGAATAGCGTACAATTTGGAAATAGATACAACCTGCTGGAGGTAAAGAAAATAGTTGTGCAGACAAAAATGCCTGAAATAGAAACCTACGCCACAGAGATATCAGATGACGAAAAATATTAGATTAGCCTACTTACCAGCCACAGATAAGTCTCCTGTCTCAGTTCCAGTATAAAAGGCACTTGCCGGTATTGCATCGGGATTAATTGGATAAATGCCACACGCACGAAAGCCATTCACTGCTGATCCAACTGTCGCTGCCTTTCCCCATGCAGCAGCAAAAAGACGTCCAAAAACAAATTTAGTGATCTTTCTTCCCCTGTTTTGACGAATGAATGAAGAGCACTGTTCATTCCAGTAAAGTTTGAGGGGTTTGTAGATTGCTCTATCTAGGGGCTGCAACCAATTGGTTGTGTGGCTCGGAAGACAGAGTAAAGAAATTTGGTTTGCAATGCAGAACTCGATGGCTTCAACATTACTATAGTGGGTGGAATGTCCATCCAGTAGCAAGAGCACTTTGCCAGGTGGTGTATGATTGGCAAAATGTTTCAACCAGGACATGAACGTTACCTCCGTCATGTATCCAGAATCTGACATGGCAACGACCGATCCGGGAGGGAGTCCATCATTAAACTCTTCTCGCATCCGTACACCCTTGAATATTATAAAAGGAGGAATATAGGAGCCACTAGCACTGATGCATCCCATAACTGTTACAGTCTCTCCTCTTTCTCCTGTTGTAAGGGCCTGCACAGCTCGTTTACCTTTTTCTGCTAATACTTTGCCTGGCTTGAAAATTAACTGTAATCCCGTTTCATCACAATTAAAGATATGTGAAGGCAGAAGACGATTTCCATTTGAGTCAGTCATTTCAGCTTCTAGAAGATTATAAAATGTCCTACATTCCTCCTTACTTAAAGCATCAGCACGTCCATAGGACAGAGGCTGGGCCTTTCGCACACTGATATTTGGATGTCTTTGTAGCACACCATATAACCAATCATATCCTGCACTTTCCCTCTTCGAACTGAACGGATGGGGAATTCCTTTCTTCTTTGCATATTGGTAAGCTAGGAGCTTAGTATCGGCCATTGTAAGCGGGAAACCTTTCGATTCCAGTTTTAACAGATGCTGCACCAATTCCTCTTCTCCAGCACCAAGTGCAACTGGCCGACCTAATTTTGGTTCATATCCTGGATCTTTTTGCAGTCTGTGTTGCAATGTCCTGCGCGGAATACCAAATGTCTTACTGGCAGTGTATATTTTCATGCCATCTCTTATCGCGGCTAAGGCTGCCTGGACTGCTTCTTCTCCATATGAACATCGTTGTGTTCGTCTTTGATATTCTCGAACCATTGGGCTGAAAGAGGAAGGAAAAATTCTTGTGTAGCTACTTGTCATCAAACATGAACAACAGGGATCATCTTTAGATATGCACAAATCAAACGCATACATCCGAACTAACTAGAAATTGAATGTATCAGTATATAATATCTTGAATCACAAATGCAGTTCCAAACATAGTATTTTTCCTTTCTATACAATACTAATTTGGGGTAATTTGCACATGTGTGCTTTTTACCCCAACACCAATATGAGCATTTTGCCCCTCATAGACAATTTTCTTGCATCTGGCAACCCTGCTCATCCGGCTTCGTTCTCGACCGCATGCGCCATACTGTTTTACACAACAGCTCAACTACTTTACTTGAGTGTGCATTTATCTACTAACATTACATCTTGCCATCTCACACACTTCGTTCTACACTGTCTTAACCTTACATCAAACCATGTTAAAATATATATGTGGTATTATCTGTCCTACTTACCTCCGAAATTCAATTCTTGTTTCTGCAACTCTCTCGTCCTTCCGACGTCTTGCACGCGATGCCTCCCATATTGATCAGTGTTGCAAGATAACTGCGAAACTTTGTTCTGCGCATTTAACCCGTATGTGCATTTTCCCCTGAATGACTCTATATTTAGGGAACACATCACCCTTGCCAAAATAAATATGCTAAGTCATGAAAATCCTATCCCTACTCATTACAATGTCACAGTGCACTGTTACTCACAATGAGGTATTTCGCACTGCACGGACACTGCCTCGCTCGCTCCCTACTTTCAGTATCTATTACGACGCTACAGTGCCGCTGCTCGCTCTGCAGTCCACAAGCTTGTGCGAGAGCCCTCTACCTTTTACGAGGCCTGCTCTAAAGTCCACACGATGAAAATAGAGCTATACTCTGTCCCAGGAGTCTGTAGACCAAACGAACGAAAACACGTCCTCTGCGCAAGTAATGACTCTACACTCTGTATCGGGAATCTGTGGAGCAACGCCGCGCATAACGGTAAAAAAGAGGCGAAAGTGAGCAGGCGGAGAATAGCAATGGGCGCTGCTGCAAACGGCTGGTAGCTGCAGTCGCTGCAACCCGCTTCATGCATGCGTTCATTGGTCGATACCTCGAGTCACTACTTGCGCAGACGCTTGCTTTCGTTCACTCGCTCCATAGATTCTCGGGACAGGGTGTAGGGAACTCGACCAATGAACGCGTGAGAGGAAAAGCGATTGCACTGAGAGGGAAACGAGACTGCATCTACCAGCCGTTTGCAGCAGCGCGCACTGTTTTCCTCCACTCACTCCCTTTCTCCTCTTTTCTACCGTTATGCGCGGCGTTGCTCTATAGGCTGCTGGGATGTAGTATAGACTTTCCGACCCCAAAAGAAAGGACCAAGGATGGGTACAGTGTTGTTGCTTTCCTGCTTCACCCTCAGACATGAACCACACTTCGGTCAATCAGCATCTGCTCTTCTCTCGTAGTTGAGCCAAGTTACCCACTCTGTTGCCAAACAGATGTAGCTGTTAGGTTTGACAATTGCAATGCGGTACAAAGCAAAAACAAATCGTCTCCATGGTAACGCGCCTTATTTGATTGGTCCAAAGGCCAACAGAGCCTCCTCTACCAACCTACAAAAGTGACTGACAGCTAAACACTGGATTCGCTCGAGAATATGTGTGTGTGAGAGAGAGGGACGAGAGAAAGACAGGGAGGAGAGAGAGAAAGAGAGAAAGAGAGAACGAAGGAGAGAGAGAAAGAAATAGAAAGAGAGAGGAGAGAAAGAAAGAAAGAGAGAGAGAGAGTGAGAGAGAGAGAGAGAGAGAGAGAGAGAGAAAGCTTTCTCTGTCTCTGTTAAAGTACAGCAGAGGTTGATCTTTTCAATATTCGAGCGCATTTCGACTGCACTGAAATACTTGTAAATATGCACCTCATCTATGACACATCAACACCCTATAAAGACGAATGTGGCTAAAAGCCTTCCCAATACCAATCTCTTAGACACAATCTCCCTCCTCGCTTGCGTATTCAGCCCAAGCATCAGCCAAATAGATACATGCACCTCACAGTAGAAAAGAAGAACCACGTGATACGGGTGGACAGCATACACTCCGGTTTCTTCACCAATCCATCACCCTGTACCTTCTTCCATGCATTATTCATACAGGACGACTGTGACAAAAACCCCAGCGATGGGCGTATGGAATTAGCAGCTGATAAATTACGCTTGAATTAATTCCTGAGGGAGTCCCGAAGCCAGGCCATTCCATGACAAACGCAAAGGCAGATTACTTAAACGAGAGGGATGTTAGTAGTGGGCCGATATCGAAGACCCTTTTTTTGTCTATATTAGTCCGTGACAGACGACAAGGCAGGTGGATGATGACGGATAAGGGGAGTCGAGTGGACAGTTGTGTTGGTGACGTTGACCAAGAATGGACTTGTGAGATTTGTTGCCGCGGCTTTTCGTTTCCGAGTGGTGATGTCACCCCTGATGCATGTAAATAATGTTGGTTTTCTCAACAGCCAATCCATGACAAAGTGATCCTACCATTCCAAGAAGTAAAGTTACTCCAAATACTATTTAAACAACATTAAACTAAACCTCAAAGTCTATATTTTGATGAACCAATCCAAAAAAGAATCCAAATTTCAAATTAGTAATTCACAACAAGGAACTTTTATGTATCAAAAAATGATAATTTGAAAACACTCTCAGGAAGAGCTGAACAGTTGTTTACTGGTACAACAATATGGTGGCAAAAAACAGCTGATGTGGAATTTTATTGTCCTTATATTTTGCAATTTCATGTGAGGAATTATTGAATTAGAGTCCTTTGTAACGAATGATCTGTTCCTGTCACACCCAGAACTAATTTTTTCTTGAAATTTAATTTAAATGAAAATGAATAATAGCTAGAAGAAACTAAATTACATTAGAGTGAGTTTTATAACTTCTCAACCCTGTCTCAAGGCCTATTCTTTTCTTTTAAGTTAATTTTTGCTGTGAAATAAGGGTTCCGCGTGTGAACGAAAAGAGCCGTGGTGGAGTGGTTAGCACATTACGCTACGACGCCAGAAGTCCCAGGTTTCAATCCCGCTCTGAGCATGGATGTTTGTGAGTGTCCATTCATCATGTCATCACTCATCCCCACCTTCGCAAATTAGCCAAAAGTGGCACAAAAAGCCAAGTAAAATAAAGCAAATCAAATCAAACGTGGCCTCCCCGATGGCTCACGGCTAGCGACGTTGCCTTGTAATCAAGGGATCCCGGGTTCAATACACGCTGGAGGCACATAGTGGTTCGGATCCCACTTTAAACTGTAGGTCCAGTCCCGATTAGCCTTACTGTGCATAAAGTGGACTTAAAACACCAATTCAACCAACCAACCAAATCAAACGTGAACGAATAGAATGGTTCTGGGTGTGACTTAACTTACTTCGAGATGTCAAGCGCAAGAATTCTTATTAATCCAATCTTCTATTAATTAGTAAATTAAATTTTTAAGATATAATTTCAAAACGTGTAGCTTTATCTTAGTTGAATTCATGGCTTTCTTAGACCATATTTACCTTTTAAAAAAAATGTCAGCGCAAGGACGTACCGTTGCAATATCCGCGAGCCACCGGAAGCTCACCATCGACGATTTGGCTATCTCTGGTATGGTTCGAGTCCTGATTCGAACGCCAGTTCAGTATTTTTGACAAAGCACGAGAGGAAGCGGACAGGACGTGTATCTGTTGTCACTTTTACCTGCAGTATTTAGACATCCAACACGAACTGCAAAGACTTACACTCCCAAGGTCTCCACATTCTGTGTGTGTGTGTGTAACACAATAACACAACCTTGCAAAGATAACCGCAACGTCACGTTATTAAATCATTTACTCCACGTGGACTTGACAAGTGCTGTCAGTTCCTAAAACGGACGCTATTGGTGGAAAAGGTTTGAGGGCAGGATTTATTGGACTTCACGTGCAATGGTTGTCAGAGGAAAAGTAATCTTTAGGAACTTTAATTGAAGTAAAAGGGCGTTCGAATCAGGACTCGAACTTTACAGGCTTTTCATATTCCACCCCTGATCCCCGCAGCTACGTGCATTAATTTGAGAGCGAAACAAATCCTTCCAAGAGAGAAAATAAAGAAGAGGAGATGAACACCTGTTGTTAGCTCACCCTCTCCTCGTCTTACATTGCGCTCAGAATTAACTCCAGCTCTTCGGAGTGTTTGCATGTCACCCGGTGTTGATTCCTCTCCTCCCGACTGGAGCACGTTGTCCTCCCTGGCAAATGCATCCGCCAACACGGAATAAATTTATGCAAGCGGACCGTCGCGCTTGACATGCTCTCTAATTGAAACGTAAACACCTATTAATAGATGTCGTCCTGTCAGCGTCACGACCGGATAAAAAACGGATGACAGCGCGTTTTTTTTAAGAGGCTGAGCAGGTGCGAACGTGACTGCACTGTATTTTATCCGAACTTTGACCTTACGATGTGGGTTTGAAGAGGATGGACACTGGGCAGTGGTGGTGCAACAGACTCTCGTTCGAACGGGCTTAAGACGAAGAGGGACAATTAAGCACCAATATCGTCGGAATGAGCAATGCTACTAAAAAGATCTCCGCCAGAAATGAAGAGTATGAATTTCTCCCCATGTGGCAAGTGGAAGCGGTTTCCTAAGTTGATTATTAAGCCTTATACGATTTTTGAAAAATATGATGAATTAGTATTTACCGAATCCCATGTATTCCTTATGGGACATCAACTTCAACTTCAAGTTACGGCTCATCAAATGGGAGTTTCGACTTTTCCTACTACTATGACATAGTTCAACGTGTTCTCTTCCGTCCATGTACTTTTAAACTGTAGGTCTAGTCCCGATTAGCCTTACTGTGCACAAAGTGGACTTAAATCCTGTCTTAACTCTTTAACAAACCTTTCGAAGAATCAAAAATTGAAACAAATAAATACATTTTTGTCATTTTGAGGTAAATTATCATTTTTGGCTATTTTTAGTTCATATGAATCTGCCTCGTCCTCCTCCGTGGCCGTGCAGTCTGAGGCGCTGTGCTTTGGGCTTCGACTGCGGGACGGCATGGGTTCGAGTCCGCCTGTGTTCAGTCTCTGGGTTCTCGGCTTGTGTATAGGGCCGGTGGCAACCCAACACCGTGAGGAAATTGGGAAGCTACGATCGAGTAGCGTAACCCGGTCATAAAAATCTCCTATAACGGCGAAGGGGGGGGGGGGGGGGTCGACGTGCTGACCCCACGTCACCCCATTACCGGTTGAATATCTCCACACCTGTAGGTAGGATTGTGGGAGGGAGACTGGCAGTCGGGAGATATATCAAGGCCCTTTAATGGCTGTCGAGCCACGGGTTATTATTATTATTATTATTATTATTATTATTATTATTATTATTATGAATCTGCCTCGCTTAATTAATTTATTTTACTGAGTCAAGCAATGTGTCACTGGAAATACATACATGTGTGGTTGCACATATATTTAAGCATCTAAATAATAATTATATTATTGTGGTAAGGATTCGTTGTCATTTAACAAACTTTATTGATTTATTCCATCAGCATTATTGAAAATATTGTGCCATGCTGAACTTAGCAACTTAACATCGATTGCTTAATGAGGCATTTTTCTTGTGTTACAGAGCAGGTTCAGTTTTTGGACGTATTACAATGCTTTACAAAGTCCGTTTGAAGAATTTTGAGAATATTGATGTTTTATCAGAGGGACCACCTCCGAATAAATATCTGTGAATGTTTTACAGGTTTCATCGCATATACAATGATGGTAATTTTCCGGTGCAACATGTCTGTTGCCACTCAGCCTGAAGAGCCTGATGACGCTGACAAGGTTCCGATTCATAGGTGGCAACACTTACAAACAGGAACGACTTTGGCAGGAAGGAACTCTGATTGGCACCATGTTCACAACTGACTCAAGAAGTCCTGCGACCGACAGAACTCGAAGTGCTTGGATCCTACGTTGACATAAACTTTAGAATAGAAGATAAACAAACACATTTCAATGTGGTGGCCCTGTAAACACATGCTCCAAGATAGTTGGCGTGCTGTTCCTGTTTCTACAGCTATTCGCTTTGTCAGTTGCTCTATGGTGTTGATCTTCACTTGGTATACCATAGACTTAATGAAACACCAGACAAAAAAGTCTCGGAGAGTGAGGTCTGGAGAGCGAGCCACTCATCGGGGAAGGTATCAGCGAGGTAGTCCCGTGCGATTCTGGCGAAATGCGGTGGTGCACCATCTTGCTGGAAAACAACATCACGAAAACCATTCATTACCGATATAAGGAAAATGTCAAAGAGACTTTTGATTGATTGATTGAGTTCTACGTCCACTTTATGCCCAGTAAGGCTAATCGGGACTGGACCTACAGTTAAAGTGGGATCCGAACCACTATGTGACTCCAACAGGAGACTTTTGAATCACCTTGTGTTAGTTCTCGCAATTCAATATAGCAGCTACGTGTGGCTTTATCACATGCAGCTATTTTCTTACGCGCGAGATTCCTGCACACCTGCCACTGGGACGGTCACATGTGTTTGTTTACATTGGTGTTGTTTACAGCGGGACAGAGAATAGTATATTTTGATACCATCACTGTCCGAAGTGTAAATTCCTTTGTCGAGTTTGGGGATCCGGAAATTTTCTTAACTGAGTGGATGGCTTCCTCCGCGTCCCCCAACTTTAATCAGACAGTACGGAGAAATACGACAATCATTTTGTGGCAAAACCATTATTAACAGAGTCAATAGGGTGCGGAAGGGAGATACGGGGAACAAAATGGGGCGAGGTACTAAACAGAATCCAATGCACATTTTACAAGAAGGCTTTGCATATCAGCATAGGCACTGCAAACTGCGGTATACTACGCGATCTTGGGACTGGTCACGGAGAATACGTGGGGTATGCTGAGAAGGGTTAAATACTGGGTGACATTAATGTCAAAAAGGGAGAACTCTGTAAATGGGCAAGCGTTGATGCAACAGGTACAAGGGGAGGAAATGAGAACATGGGCGAAAGAGATCAGAGGCAAAGTACAGTATTCGATATTGGACAGGGATGGAACTGGAAGGGGGAACACGTGGACATTGCTATTAATGAAAGATTAGAGGACGTGGATAGGCAGGAAATAATAGCGGAATGTGAAACTAAGAGATCTAAGAGATCACTCGAAGTCCAAAGAAGGGGACAAGAATGGGGTTTGGCAGAGGGAAGGAACCTCCTACAGTTCATTTATACTTATTTCCAGTTCTCTAATATTTAGGAGTTTCATAATAATGTGCGTTATAAAATTATGAACGCAATGTACGTACGTACAATTGACTAGGTTAACTACTGTCAAGAGTTGACTGCTCTAGCTCGCTCCAGCAGCAGCCCACAGGCATTGCTGCCTCTCGCTGAGGAACATCGGCGGTCATCCTACAAACAGATGGGTGAGGAGTGAAAGGGGCAGGGGGTAGGTTGCTTTTTTAAAGACCGAGCGAGGAAGCACCAAGAGTTTCCTCAATCAGTGATGCCAACCCTAGCAAAATTGTACTAAACCTAGCACAGTTTGATCTTTGTTGGCACCTGGCACCCTGCTTTTGTCATATTGGTAAAATCTAGCATAATCTGCAAAGTAAGTATCTGGGAGAGGGGAATATAATTCAAAGGAATATGTTTTCAGGATATAAAATAAAATAAAATAATGTCCAAATCTTATTTCTACATCACCAGCGGACATATTTCAAATAATAGAAAGTGTCCCTACAAAGCGACAAGCTTTTTACAACCCTGTTTCGATCCATCCTCTATATTTTCTTTACCCTGCCCGATTTTGATCGTGAGGATATTGTATGGCAGGAAATGGGTAGAAGGTTGGGGGGTAAACAAACAATTTCCTCAAACCATTTCGTTTGTTGAGCCATTGTACACAATTTTGTAAGAAAATTAACAATACGAGGGTCACTATTTATATTTTGAGCCTTGGCAACACTGATTGAAGTTAGGCGCGATTTGACGTTTGCACGGAATCGTCTGGCATTATTGACCATAACGTACTTCAAATGTTTTGTCAATAGCTTCATTTGTGTTGTTTATGTTGCCTTGGAGATTGCGCGACAACAATAAAATGGAATTAACTCGTGAACATTTTCGTGCGATGGTTTTTTACGATTTTCGACGTGGATTATCAAGACAAGAGTGCATCGATCAACTTACTTCCACATTTGGCGATGAAGCCCCATCCTTTGCCACTGTGAAACGCTGGTATAACGAATGTAATCGTGGCCGCCATTCGCTCACCGACGAAATTCGCGAAGGTCGTCCAAAATCAGTTGTTGTTCAAGAAAACATTGATGCTGTGCAAAACCTAATACTGCAAGATCGTCGTGTGACATACTGTGAGATTGAGGCAACCATAGGCATTAGTTCCACCAGCATATATAAAATATTACATGATCATTTAGCTGTGAGAAAGGTATGTTCTCCTTGAATCCCACACAATTTGACAAAAACTCAAAAAGACGCTCGCGTCAATTGGTGCAAACAAATGCTCAATAAATACAATCGTGGTGCTTCAAAAGACGTATATAAGATTGTAACAGGTGACGAATCATGGATATATGCATATGAGCCGGAACGTAAACAGCAGTCGACTGTATGGGTGTTTCAAGATGAACCCAATCCACATCGGAACAAATGGTCGCCTGTTTTTTCGGGAAAACTGGTCATGTGGCAACTGTGCCTTTAGAGGAACGTAGAACGGTCAACTCTGAATGGTACACAACAATTTGTTTGCCAGAGGTCTTCGGTCAAATACGGAAAACAAACAAACGCCGTCGGATCATGCTTCATCAAGACAATGTCAGCTGTCACACATCTCGTCTAACAACCGACTTTATGAACAGTCAAAAAATCGAATTGATGGGTCATCCGCCGTACAGTCCTGATTTGGCACCCAATGACTTCTTCTTGTTCCCGAATGTCAAGAATAAATTGCGTGGACAAGGATTTTCGTCGGCGGAAGACGCCGTTGATGCGTTCAAAAACCATATTATGGAGGTGTCTCAAGAAGATTGGAAAAACTGCTTTGACAAATGGTTCGAACGAATGCAAAAGTGTATTGACCATAAAGGAGAATACTTCGAAAAACAAGAAAGCAGTTTTAAATGCCAAATTCCTGTTTTTTCATTGTTAGGCTCAAAATATAAATAGTGACTCTCGTATTACATAACTGTAGTGAATAATACAAGTAACACAAATTCAAACTCACAAAGTACGTTGAACTTAAAACTACAGTTATCCGAAATAATAATAATAATAAACCCTAGCACAATTTAGAAGCATTTACAGCATAATTTCAGAGTTCAAGGAGCACTCTTTATTATCCTCAATTCACACAACGACAGGGAGGGAAACAAAATCGAAATTCTTGCAAAATCTAAAATATGCTATTTTCGTAGGTTTTTGTAGGTTCACATTAAAAATATTTAATAGTTCAAGGGGGCAAAAACCCCTTGTCCTACCTTGTGTATGGGTCTGCAGCTAACATTCTAAATGCAATGGATACGTGTGACATTAATTGGACGCATTTTTCAAACCTTCCTCAGTTTACCATAACTTCTTCCTACATCCCAAAAAAGCCACGAGTCGTCACTGGGTTGACATGGATGAGCCTGTTGGATGGAGACACAATACAGTAAAAACTGAGGAAGGAAGATATAAATGCGTATTATGCAATGGTGATGGGCCAGAACAATTATTCTTATGTCAAGACACGCGCGTTCTGTAGGAGGAGAAGCTACGCAACATAAGCTGGGAAAGAGTACTCGAATCAATTCTAGTGCAAAGGAACAGGGAACTATTGGAAAATGTGGGGGTATTTTTACAAATATTCAGGGAGAAAAGAAGTGCTGTACAGAGACAGAAAAAAGAAAAGGATGAAGCGTTAACTTAAGTGAGAACGGATCAAACCAGAACTTCTATGGTAACACCCATACGAAATTTGTGCGGAAGTGTAGACTATATGGAAAAAGGGGAAGGAAAGAATCATACTAATGTAATAAAGGAGATGTAGTGTGCACAGACGATGGCTCGAACATCAGATGAGAAATGAATTCTAATCCTCTAATACCCATGGCTTCAAGGTGAGTAGGCACAATTGGTTTGAAACAGCAGCTCCTCCGGAACACAACTCGTGGACCAGTTTGGACCATTAGTGACGTAATCTTGTCCATTAGCCTGGTAGCGACCGGGGAGGGGGAAAAAAGCGAAGAGGGTCGAGTTGCAAAGTTTACTCTCTGGCTGAAAATCCATTATTTCCAACCTTCAAGTCCCAGAGTGGAAGTCAAACCGGAACTGCAACAATGCCCTGTTCAAATGTTGAATCATCTTTCTTGGAGTCCGGCTATGGAATGGGATGCTGATTGTTGTATTTGCACACTGGCGACGCCAGGATATTTTCTTAGGAGGTCGGGGTTCAAAGAGTGCTGTAGAGTGACACTATAGTGATGTTACCGAGACGGGCTTGCAAAAATCGAGACGAGACCGAGAACTAAACAGACCTCTTGAAAAATCGAGACTAGACCAAGATTCTCGATCTCGTTCGAGATTTCGAAATATTGCAAACTACCTAAATCAAATTTACTGTGCGAGTTCTTCATACATAGGTCTACGAAAAGACAGACACCTGATTTTTTCAAGAAGAAGTAATATATTTTGTTTAAAATACTAAAACTGGGATTTTGATGCATTTGCATTATTTTATAGCCGAATAAATTGCTCAATTAGATGTGCATTGGTTTCATAAGAAAACGAACCAAACAAAGCATCTTTGATGGGGAATATTTTGTAGATTTTGCAGAATACTGCATTTATAAGCGTTTCATGGCATTTTGGTGCTTTTTTAACATTTAAAAAAACATTATCTTGCTTCTTATGTTTGCACGACCGAAGGGACATTTGCAGTGATCGGAACGCTACATTTTAAAAGTAGCTTCGCTACAGCTACAGCTACTCTTCCAAAATGTAGCTTCGCTACAGCTACAGCTACATTTAACAAAAAGTAGCTCGCTACGCTACTCCTGTTCGCTACTCGCTACTTCGCTACTTTTTGCGCTACTTCTGCATAAAAAAAATGAAAACAACGATATGGGTATTAAAAAAATCCCCTACTACTAGTAAGTAGATTCTGTTATTTATTATCATGATTCCAGTCATTCGATAATTTTGATAGCAATGTTACTTCAGTTACTTATTTTTACAATAGTTTTTGAGAATACCATACCTATGCAAGTGGCATATCAATTCAAATTTGATATATGAATATTGCATTTAGGGTGTTACCCAAATTAATTATTACAACTATACACAACTAAAATTTGGTAGGATTACGTATTTATGTTCACATCAACATATTTTTCTTGCGAATAAATATTTCATTTTTTATAGACTGATATGAAGTCAGCATTTTGAATGAAAAGTACCTAAAGCCCTGTGACTACAAAAGGGCCCCAGGTTCGATTCCCAGCGGAGGCACATAGTGGTTCGGATCCAGTTTCGATCAGCTTATCTATGAAAAAAATATAAATATGCTGACCAAGGCAGTAATTTATTTTATTAAAAACATAAACTAAACGTAACGTTTCAACCTTCTAGCAAGGTCTTCATCAGACTCTGTATCAAGTACAAAAGTTTGTACTTGATACAGAGTCTGATGAAGACCTTGCTAGAAGGTTGAAACGTTACGTTTAGTTTATGTTTTTAATAAAATAAATTACTGCCTTGGTCAGCATATTTATATTTTTTTCATAATAATGGAAACAAGGCTTAATGAGCTTATCTATGAATAAAATGGACTCAAAACAAAAACTAGGAAAGACGCCAAGTTGGGAGGATGAGATCCTCCTGCTCCTCCATTCCCACACTGCTCATCATTCTTCATTCTTCCTCGTTCTCACAATTAGCCGAAAGTGGCAGAAAGCGACTATAGATAAGAGAATAATTAAATAAACCATTCATCCTCATTGTCATGATTGAGAGAAGTGGAAGAATAGATGAGGAGGTAATCAGAAGAGGACAAATGAATGGTGGTGGACTATATCAAAGCATTCGAAGAATAATATGGAATAGGGATGTACCTATGAAATGCAAGAAGGTAATATGTAACATACTATGTGCCAATAATTACGTATGGAGCAGAGACTTGGACAATGACATAGAGAGACAAAGAAAAGATGCAGGCAGTGGAGATTAAATTTCTAAGGAGTCTTTTGAGGAAGACTAGAAGGGATAGAATAAGGAATGAGGAGATCCGACAGACAGTGGGTGTGGTGAAGCTTCAGGACAGGATAGATCAGGCACAGATGAGATGGTTCGGACACATGAAGAGGATGGATGCAGAAAGACTACCAGTAAGAGCTTACCATGCACAAGGAGTGGGAATAAGGCCAAGGGGGAGACCAAGATGTCGGTGGAAAGAGCAGATAGTGGAGAGTGTTAGGAGACAAGATTTCAACACCTTGGAAAGAGAGGAGTTGTGAAAGACCAGAAAAAAATGGAGAGGCTTGACTTCTATGCCGACCGAGCCAGAGGCAGGAAACAGCGAAGGATGATGATGTCATGATTAGCAAAAGTTACAGAAAAGTGACGCAAAAGTAGGATAAATACATAAATTTGAAAACTATGTATATTAACTAAAGAAAATTGTCGTTTCTTCAGGAAAGTCAATAACTGGTACATACTTTTTGCAACATGATAAAATTATTGAGGAAACTGTCGTATAAACCTGAGTGTTCTAAACGTATTGTAATTTTAAAATTTGTGAACAAATACTATCGCGAAAATAATTGTAATTCCAGAAACTCTATCATTCTTGTAACAATAATTTCTTGCTGGTGAGATCTTATATACTGACGATGATCAATGCTGTTAACGTACTGAGCCATTTATTGCTGGCACTATTCCCTTGTCAGTGCAGTGGATATTCCATTGCTCGTTTTTGCACTGCAAGTTGTGTCTTACACAGCAATTAATGACATTTTGGTGTCTCTTACACCATGAATATCCACAGGATTTGTTCCGGGGGTGACGCAAACGAGGCACTTTTTTCCAGTGGTGCAGCAAACGAGGCAAAATAGCGATGCAGCTAAAAAAACGTAGCTGTTAGCAGGAATATATTCATATATGTCAGTTAGTTATCTATATCTGAATTCTTCAGATACTAATTAAATAAATTACGGAGATATCTATAACACTGAGGAACAAATTAAAACTTTTTGTTTTGCCGCTGGATGAAAATATGTAATCTTTAATAAATCGGGTGCGCTGATTTCAAAAATCATAACAAAAATGCTGTATCACATACCATATCTGGCGGAAATCATTTTGAAAAATTTTCACTGCACATTAAAAGAAGGGTAAAATATAGCATATTGCTCCAAACTTTAATGTGATAGTGTAAATTTTAGTAATACATTGTGTTCATAGAATGTCAAATATGATTGTAAATGATGTAGTTAAGACATGCACTAAAATTTGCAGTTGCAATAAAATAGTAAACATTAAAGTAAACAGTAAAAGTAACGCACCTTCAAAACGTATTTCTGTATGATTTCCGCTTGTAGCAGACGTGCTGAACATCTGAGACAGTGTTCCAGCAGTACTCCGCTAGTAATCTGGGAGACCATCTGCCTTTATAACGTTTTTCCATTTCTGCGATTTCTTGGTGAAAGAGCTCGCCCTGCTCGAAACTCACTGCACCCAGATTAGAGGGGAAAAAGTCTAAATGGGAACGCAGAAAGTGTATCTTGAGAGACATATTGCATCCCATTTTATTGTACGTTGCCAGAATACGTTCTACAAGTTCAGAGTAATTGTGAGCCCTATGGTTGCCAAGGAAATTGCGACACACACCCTTGAACGCACCCCATGCTGATATCTCACATTCACTTCACAGTTCTTCAAAATTGGGATCGTTCATTACCTCCCGGATTTGAGGGCCAACAAATATCCCTTCTTTTATTTTAGCATCTCTTACACCAGGAAATTTGCTTCGTAAGTACTTAAACCCTTTTCCTTCTTTGTTCATGGCCTTCACAAAGTTCTTCATTAACCCCAACTTGATGTGCAGTGGGGAGAGTAACACATTGTTGGCGTCGACAAGAGGTTTGTGAGAGACACTTTTTTCTCCAGGTGTGTAACACACTCTGGGAGGCCAGTGTTTAGTTTTGTAATGCATGTCCTTTGCTCTGCTGTCCCATAGACAGAGGAAACAACAGAATTTCGTGAAACATGATTGCATCCCCAATGGAATTTCAAGTTTCTTTAGATCAGCACAGATATTTCACTGGTGTTTGTCGTAGCTAATACTTGTGAGAATCAAAGCAATGTTTTCATATGTTTCCTTCATTTCACTCGCATGAGCAACTGGCACTGAAGGTTTCTCATTTCCATTATGACCTATATAGCTGAAGGACCTCCTTCAAGCTAGTTTTTGACGCATCGATGAACAACCTCCATTCGTCTGATTTATAGTTTTCTCCCAACTCCTGCATTAATCCAGCGACATTGTTGCAGCATACCAGGGACCCATCCATAGAAAAAAAGGAAGAAAATTTTAGTTGACGTTTTCTGAATGTAATACTTGTCCCTGGTTCTAGCAGGTTCCACCCTTGTAGTCTTGAAACCAGCAGTTCCGCTTCTTTCTTTGTAAGGTTCAAATCACGTACTAAATCGTTTAATTCTGGCTGGGTGGTTAGATGCGGTGTTTACCGTGACTCTTGAAAGTCAGGATCATGTCCGAGAGAAGATATTTGTTCATCTGAAGAAGTTTCTGTTTCCTCTTCCAAAGACCATTCCAACGGTGGCTTTGGAACAGGTCTCATCATGTTGCACTGGTCTTATCGCAGAAGGTAAATTTGGATACTGTAGGATATTTTTGGATTTTCTTGAGAATCCCGTTACATTAGTTAAACAAAAGTAACAATCAGTAACATGATCTCGAGGTTCCCTCCATACCATGGGAAAAGCGAAGGGTATGGATAGATGGGTACCATGTAACCACCCTCGTAAATATCGCGAGCATCTACTGCAACAGCCATGAGGAGCCCACCCTTTATCTTGGTCTCCGATTTTGCATCCGAATATAGCTCGTAAGCTTTCTCCAATGTTGGTGTAATTGAGTTTCGTTGGGATTTTGTCGTGAACTCACCGCACATATAGCAAAACAGATTGGGTGAATTTACACAGCTACGAGGCATCACTGCATTATTTTCAAATACCACACAAAACAATCGCGATGAAGCACACAACTTAACACACAACCTACACTTCCAGCGAACAGAATGCAACTAATAAAGACACAGTACAATAAGTCAGCTTGCCTCTTTAACAAAGACTTTTCTCTACTCTTATCTTATCGGGTAACAAAATAAACAACAATGTTTGCCTTTTTGCTGTTGTTACAATGCTTTCTTCATATTACGCAGGAAAAACAGCCACACGTGTTCTCTTGAAGAATCTTTGTATATCATATGGCGAAAAAAAGCTTTGTCACATTTACTTCAATTTCGTGTTTTTTCAAAACCTAGACGTGGTGGGGAAAAAGGAACATCATTTTCGTATTCAGCAAGTCAAAAAACATAGAAATAGGTAGTTTTCCGGTCGCGGCAAATTTCATTGTTCCTCAGTGTAATCTACAATCTAGATAATCTGTATCTCCATGTAATAGACTGTCTTTATGAACCTCCTGCAAAATTAACGGTTATTGTCGATTTTTTCTGACGCTGTTGCCACATTCAAAATTCACCTCAAAATTCCGAGAAAAAATGTAGCTGTAGCGAAATTTTCGCTACAACTACAGGAATTTTGTAGCTTCGCTACAGCTACAACTACAATTTTCAAAATGTAGCGTCGCTACAGCTACAGCTACAAATTTTGTAGCTAGCTACAATGTTGCCACATTCAAAATTCACCTCAAAATTCCGAGAAAAAATGTAGCTGTAGCGAAATTTTCGCTACAACTACAGGAATTTTGTAGCTTCGCTACAGCTACAACTACAATTTTCAAAATGTAGCGTCGCTACAGCTACAGCTACAAATTTTGTAGCTAGCTACAGTAGCGACGCTACAAGTAGCTCGCTACTTCTGACCACTGGACATTTGTTAGTGTTTCTTGTTGCTTGTTTATTTTCTTAAAAGCAACCCACTTGTTTCTTATCAGTAGGAAAGTTTCAGGACATCAACGTTAATCCTTTTGTATCAAAGAGAGCTAGTGAAAAAAAGTGACAGGTGACTTAAGGAGGTATCTCCAACAAAATGACTATGGTTGAGAACAAAAATGAAGGGTTTAGCATGCTAAGTTGAATTGCTGGTGAAAATATTTTTACTGAAGAACTGCCAGGCGATTTGCAAGCTGGTGACATAGTTTACTCTATTATCGGTAGGGGTGGAAAGGAGCTTTTCAATGTTCAAGTCTTTGTTAAAACCCAGGTTCGATACCCGGTGGAGGCAGATGTGGTTCAGATCCCACTTTAAACTGTAGGTCCAGTCCCGATTAACCTTAGTGTGCATAAACAAAAAATCAAAAATCTTTGTTAAGAGACAACCAGCAGTCACTTTAATCTGACATGTTGTTAGTAGTGCCACAGATAAAAAAAGGGAATTATAAGGCCCTCTTTATACGAAAGTATCTTCCTAAGCATTTTTCTTAACATTTACGCCATGACCAAAATGCTATTGTGTAAAGAGAAAAAATCTTGGCATATCTCAAGGCATTTCTCAAGGATAGAACCCGTCCTATTTCCGTAGCGTAACCAATCAGAAGCGACCTCTAGGTCACGAGTGCAGTTGTAATGGCGGCCGCGTGAGATGTAAACAATGTATCACTTCACATTTTTAAAAGCCGATAACTATTCAACCGAGAGGAATAACGTTTCATATAAAACGGCATTAGGTACACAACAATGGCGCTGCTTAAATACATACTTTACAACGTTTACTGTACACGTATGGAAGAATATTTCAGTTGTTTCAAATGTAAACAGCGTGCACTCAGCATAGATTGTGTAGCTCGACGCGCCTTTCGTGCTGTGTATATTATACATTGTAATCGCAAAAGCTAGCCGAAAAGTTACATGAAATGCTTGTGTGTAAAGTACAATCTGCTATAAGATTTTTGGAAGCATTTACAAAGCATTTATGCTAGCAAAAATGTTAAAGGAAATGCTTTCGTCTAAAGCCGGCTTAATACGTTTATCTGTAGTAATGCTTTGCAATGCAGGACTGTTGAAATGACATGTAAGTTTGTTGTAAAAGAACATTCTGAAAATTGTATACAGCATTTTTTGTGTTTTTTAGGGCATTATTTCAATTTATAGAGCATTTTCTGGTATTTTATTGTACATTAAAATCTAGCCCTATTAATTACAATATCGATCCGTTAGATGGCATTCCGAGCCAGTGTTTCGTGGTTGCGTATAAAATCCAATTTGTAGAAGCCTTCTAGCTTTTAAGTAAAACAAAGTAATTAAGAAAAGTTATTTGCCTCAAGACGAGATCAAGAGCAAAACAGTGTCAAGCAACGTCTCGTATCCATACATCCACAATGATGTCATACTCATCTCCTTTTAATATCAGATTGCATTTAAATATCAGTAAACCACTTACTAAAATAGTTGATGATTTCATTTATTTTAGTTCGCTTTCCTGCCACTTTTGACTAATCGCAAATATGAGGATGAGTGATGATATGATGAAATTGATGAAAGACACGCCCAAAGAACACCTATGCCCAGTCCTGGATTCGAACCCGGGACCCCTGGCGTCTTAGCGCGCTGTGATAATCACTCTGCCACGGAGGTCGACAGATACTAATCTTAGTAAAGCAATTTCTGAGTTGAGAGAAGTGTCCATGTATTTACATTCTGACTATAGACTGGGTCAAGACGAGACACTCACCACAACCTGCGTGGCAGAGGGGTTAGCGCAACACACTTCGAAGCCAGAGGTTTCAAATTAGAAAAAAAATAGATCTTATTACAGCAAAATAATAATGGCATAAATAAGATAAGGTGCCGTAATGCCCATCCTTTTCTCTTTTCGGTCGTTCGGTGCCCCATTTCCTCGGCGCCGGGAGCGACCGCCCCTGGCTACGACTGTAACGTACATAAAGCACAAGGCTGGCTACAGTTGCAGGCAAGTCTAAGAAACCCAATGCTAGGAGAATGTTACATGCGTGCCTTTTGTTTATTCATGTTTGCGAAAGGAAATGATCAGCCGTAGACAATGGCGCCGATTCGATATGCTAAGGTCAGCCTGTGGAAGAGGAGAAAGGACGCCATCTTGCCCTTGGGCGTGGCCGCCATGCATTGCAAAGACTATAGAGGTCCAACCATGAATAAAATATTGCAGTCAGGATATCAATGCATGCAACGTAACGTACCCTCCCTCCTGCTTCGTTCTTTGGCGTTTAACACTTTGAATTAATCAATCTTGGAGGTCATGGGAGGTCTTTGGGATGTGTAAAATGCGTCCTCCTACAGTTCCAGATTTGTAAAAGGCTCAAGTTCTCGCCATCGGAATTAGGGGTGGAATCGAGACAAAATAGAGACTGTTGATATTGTACGAGACAGAAAAGAATTACTTAAACCAATCTTACTTTGCTATGACTATTTCGTTGATTCCGTGCTCATAGCGAACGTGCTCGTAGCGAACACGTGCTCTTAGCGAACACCGGAAGGATAGGATATGCAGGTGCGTGCTGTTAGCGAACACACAAACTTGCCCTGTCTTGTTTGTCCTTGAATGTGGTCAACACGCAAGTGTTGCCAGTGATACCTTATAATCATTTTGTGTTTGAAATTAGCTAATTAGCTAGTAGAGATTCGTCTTTTGTCTTCAGTGACTTCATTTTCTTCTCTTTCGTACATAGCCACGTCACCATGTCTTTCGCCTCGTGTACTTTTCGATACTGGTAACCATCGTACACCAAACACAAATCCCCGTACTTCGTTTAAATGAATCCTATTTCACTCATCTTGCTGGTTTCAAAGTCGATTGAAGAATGATCAGGGGTGATGCAAGAGGTCTCACTTATCGCACAACACTTGAACAACCTTGGGTTCACGTAAGAAAGCTTTTCAATTTTAGGCTAAATGCCTACGTTGTTAGGTTAGGCTAGCTATGTTTAGTTCTCTTAGCTTAAATAATAATTTTTCATTGTATTTATGCTAACCTCGTAGGCATTCCTCGTCTGACGTCAGAACACAAGGTAGCAAAACTGTTGTGCGACAAGGAAGACCCTAGTCAGGTCAGGTCAAGAGGCACCAGCCAATGAGGTGTTCCTCCACGCAAGTTGGCTTATCACTAACAACACTTGCATGCTGACTAGTTTCAAGGACAAAAAAGACAGGACAAGTTTGCGTGTCCGCTAACAACACGCACCTGCAAATCCTTCCGTAACTGCGTTCGCTAAGAGCACGTGTTCGATATGAGCACGTTCGCTAACAGCACGGCACCATTTCGTTTATGCAGAGTTTCTCAAAAGTTGCACAACCCAAAAATTTGATCGCTTACATGAAAAACGCAACATATATTTTAGACCAGATTCTTTGAATTATGGATGAGTCTTCAAATGCGGCAAACCAGGTGTAAATATTATTGATTTTATTTATTTTATTTGGCTTTTCTGTCACTTTTGGCTAATTGCGAAGATGAGGATGAGTGATGAAAATGATGAAGGGACACTCACAAAGAACACCCATGCCCGGGCCGGAATTCGAACCCGAAGTCTGTGCGTCGTAGCGCGCTGTGCTAACCACTCTGTCACGGGGTCAGCATCGTACGGTTTTCATGTTACAAGCGATCAAAGTTTGGGTTGCGCGAATTGTGAATCGCCCTGTAGTGATTACAAAGTCATGCCATTAGTGGTAATTGCGAACCTGTGATGCGCGATTACACATTTTTATTCAGGTTGAAATTTCATTTTTTCGAGGATTTGTAGCGTCAAAACGAAGGGTCAAACTTGGCCAAGGAAAATTTGAGTTTGAGTTTTGATTTTAAAGTCCATTTTATGCACAGGAAGGCTAATTGGGAATGGAGCATCAGTTTAAAGTGGAATCCGATGCAATTGTGCCTCCACAGGGTATCGAACCCGGTTTGACTTAGTGACCTCTATACGCTGTGAAAGTTTCAGCGGTGACCGTTGTATCTATTGTTTATACAGTGGAACCTTGATAAATCGAACCTCAACAACTCGAATAAAACCTTGATAAGACGAATGTTTGTACAGTTTATTTAATGCCGTTCGAGCTCAATAACTTGAAGGTAGACTATGGAAAACTCTATTTTTGTTACGGTTCATCAACACTATGAGTCGAAGTTAAATTCTAATCACCTCTATGACTCGAAGTTTTAGTCCACCGGACCTCAATAAGTCGATGTGTAGTAAACTTTAGACATCTATAACTCGAAGTCGGCGATTTTGTCCCTCCATAACTCGAACATTGGTAAGTCGAAATCCTTGATACCTCGAATTCCCCCCCCTCCTCAAGTTCGAGTTATCAAGGTTCCACTGTACTATGTATTTCGAAACTAGAGACAAGACCTAGCTACCTTGCCCTTACCTTGACGATAACTAGACAGGTGTTTGTAAATTGAGACGTGGCCGAGAAGGAGAGAGGCATTTAGAGTTCAAGACGAGACCTAGACACTGTCAAGTCTCGTCTCGATATCATACGTAACCGGGAACAAGGAGAGCAATACGAACGTATGCGCAAACCGGGACTCGAATCTGAAACCTTCTACGGCGAGATAGTGGGCCCAGTGTCGTATACTGAGTCCAATATCTGGGCTATCTCACTATGTCACGTGGTCCTAGGCTATGAATAGAAATAAATTTACCAACTCATAGGAAATCAGGGTGCCAACTCATAGGAATCAGGATGCCAACTCATTGGAAATCAGATTGCCAACTCGTAACAAATCAGGTTGCCAACTCATAGGAGATCAGGGTGCCAACTCATAGGAAATCAGGGTGCCAACTCGTAGGAAATCAGGTTGCCAACTCATTGGAAATCAGATTGCCAACTCATAAGAAATCAGGTTGCCAACTCATAGGAAATCAGGATGCCAACTCGTAGGAAATCAGGATGTCAACTCGTAGGAAATCAGGTTGCCAACTCGTAGGAAATCATGTTGCCAACTCGTAGGAAATTAGGATGTCAACTCGTAGGAAATCAGGTTGCCAACTCGTAGGAAATCAGGTTGCCAACTCGTAGGAAATCATGTAGCCAACTCGTAGGAAATCAGAATGTCAACTCGTAGGAAATCAGGATGTCAACTCGTAGGAAATCAGGTTGCCAACTCATAGGAAATCAGGTTGCCAACTCGTAGGAAATCATGTTGCCAACTCGTAGAAAATCAGGATGTCAACTCGTAGGAAATCAGAATGTCAACTCGTAGGAAATCAGGTGGCCAACTAATAGGAAATCAGGTTTCCAACTCACAAGAAATCAGGTTGCCAACTCCAGAATCACAATCATCATTTCACTAATATAAATAATTTTATTTACAATTTCTGATCGATTGCTCCTGTATTTTATTCTCTAGACTTCAGGCTTCGCAGTTAGCCTAGCTAGCCCAGAATATACGCTCCTGAGTGGGCCGGACATTCAGCGTGCAGGAGCTAGACCATCAAGGCGGTTAGAGCCTTTCTAATGAAAGGAAATCTTTCCGTATAAGAAAGTACCTAGAAGACACCCGTTGCCCTACAGAATACACTACAGCCAGCCCCCGCAGCGCATTTACATTTAATATAACCGTACATTTGCACACAAAAAAAGGACATCATCTTTTGTCGCCAGAAGTTGGAGCTGCAGACAACGGGGACAGGCTCTGTGGGTGGAAGCCAATGTTTATTCATCCAGCAACTTGGCAGTCTTCCTCGCTGGACCCTCCACGCTCAGCCGCCTGGAATTTTGCAGTTGCCTCACGATCGCAGAAGTCGTCGAGAATACCAAAAACCCTGCTTCCACTTTCTCGTCGGTGGTGGCACCGTTTCCAGAGTGGAGGAAGGTTGAGTGTTGCAAAGGGCAAAGACAAGACTTGTTTACTTGCCCGGATTTCCAGGATGTTTGGCCAGCGCCAACAAGTCATTTTACGTGCCTCCCCGATGGCGTAGCTCTGTCGTGCTTCCGAGAATTCCACTATTACCCTCCTTACAAGACATCGAGCAATTCGATGGATTATCGGCACGTACCTGAAGTATATCTTCTCCAAACTACGTACAATATTAATGATTACTTCCGCATGAATACGAACGATGCATTCCGACTAGCAGAAATAGAACTTATGTAAACTATGTCGAAAAGGTATTGCATTAATTCAAAATGTAAGAATTAAAACTATAGCTGTTACTTCTCGTCAATGTGTATAATGACAATTCAATTTTGTAACAAAGTAATTTTCTGTAAAATCTAAAATTAAAGAAATAAAAAAAGTCGGATAAATTGGTGGTAACGTCGACATCTTATAATGAAGGGGTATCGGGTTCGAGACCCAGTGTAGGCACCAATGGGGCCTCGCTTCCCACCTTAAACTGTAAGTCCAGTCCCGATTAGCCTATCTGTGCATAAAGTGGACTTAAAACAACAATTCAAATTGAAACATTTTAGAAAAATTCTTGTTTCGAGAAACCACTATGATATTCCATATTCTGAAATTTTACACCCGGTTAGAATTCCTTCTAGAGCAGGGTTTGGGGTGTAAGGGGTGGTGACCCTTTCTGAGGATACCCAAATATCAACCTCCCTTCCAGGTAGTACACCCTAGGCTGCATCATGCAGACCATCGAGGCTATGGGGTCTGGAGTCACGGTGAGTGTGTGGGGTTCGTGTTGTGTCGTCCATATGACTGTCCCTTCATCCATTTCATGTTATCACCATTCATTCTCATTTTCGCGATGAGCCGTAAGGTTTCTCAAACTATTGTATCACGCCGAAGGCGTGACTCGAACCCAGGACCCCTGGCGTCATAACTTGATAGACTAATCTCTTAGCCAAGGGGTCCGGCTGAGGTACTGGAAATAGCGTCTTGCAAGAACATAACACCAGCAATCATTTTAATAGCAAATTAGCAATGGTAAGTTCTACCACCCCTGCAGGGTTAGACAACACACATTACGCCTTGAGGAGAAGCCCGTATTTGAGGATTTAGGGTGTCCGATTTTTGCTGCTGGTGACTGTACTTTCGGATACTGGTACGCAAGCTTGATTGAAAAATAGAGAAAATTATTGTAACATATCCTGTACATAGGCTCATCCTTGGCATTAGCAATAGAAGTCAAGTTAGTGTCTGCTTGCAATAATAGACACCATCATAAGGTTCCTGCAATGTTTAATTTAAGAATAATTGATTACACCAATATAGGCTTATCATAAGTTGCAGTTTTGTTACGTTTTGTAAACAATATTAATACATAATTTTAGTTAATCCTTATTTTAATCTCAGTAATAGAAGGTAATGTAAGTACAGTTTTACTAATTGTATGAACATTATTTACTAGTATTAGTCAGTAAAATCATACAATTTTAAATGTCAGCATTGAAAACCCTTAACATTACTTGGTTGTGACAAATGAATTTTTAAAATGAAATGTGATGAATGGAAATGCATGAATTTTGGTTTATTGGAACGCCAGTGTAAATGTTTGAGAACCCCTGCTAGAGAGCCTTCACATGAATCTTCACAGCATTTTCAGGTCATTAAAACAAACGTTAACTTTTCTTGACCATTCTTTTCTACTTAACGCCTCGTTTCGATGCCATTCTAAATCCTCTAAAAATGAAATTTCAGCCTGAATATATATGAAACAGAGCAACAGAAGATTTTGTAATTTATTGGGCTACGGAAGAGAACAACCGGAAACCAACCTTGTCACAGAACTGCTCTTCTGGCTTTTGGTCACTCAGATGAAGTCAGCTTTTCTAGAATTTAGTTGACTGTCAACTCCACTTTGTACGCCATTAGGGAGAGCGAGTTCATTTTTCTTCTCCAGGGACTTAGAATCCGATTCGGGGATAAAACCATCCTACCTCCAGCACTTGTTTTGAAAAAAAAAAAAAGTGGTCCTAATTGAATGAGAGATTGGATAAAGAGAAATATTTATCACAGTATCGTGTTGTTGCTGGTCTAATATACTGCTGAATCCACTCAAATAGTCCATTGGGCAAACTCTTGGTAGCCGACATGTCTACCCTCGGGAGACACGCCACTCATGAAACCCCTCAGAAGGGACCGTCGATTGGCGTCAGTGAACTTCGGCCACCCTTCAAGAGCCCTTCAAGTCCTCTCGAGGGCCAGCGCTGTCATTGGAGACAAGAGATCAAGAGCGTTTGTTTACCTCAGACACTCCACTTGGGATGCTCCTCTGAAGTTGTCTTGTGGAAAAACAACGGAGGCACAATTCTCTGGAGTCTATGAGGTGCGTGTGAGATGCGAAGCTAGAATGAGGGTTGCGATATTATAACACCTCTATTTGCATATTTAACGATTTCGCTTTCCTCAGAGAGACTTTTAATCTTACCAGCTGCTTGTCATCTCTGTTGGGCGACGACAACAGTGTTTTATCAAATGTTTTTAGCTTTTGGAGAAGAGCTGGACTCTTCCACTGTCTGTGAGGAAGCTTTTAGTACATTCTTACTTTTTATTGTATTGTGTTTGTCTTGTGCAGGTTCCTTACAACTTTGCATTTTTCCCAAGGGGCTTTTTACACCCCCTGTTTTAACATTTTTAAGCAAGAATTTTAGGTAAGGGGATATTTCCCCCCATACATTGAAGGGTGCAAAATGGCCTATAGTGCGGACGCATGCAAAAATTGTAATTCAAACAAAGAAATAAGTATACACTGTGACTCAGCTGCCACTTACACTTATGCTTGAATAACTTTGTGAAGTAGTATTCTTTTCATGCTAATACTTTAGGAAGCAATGTCAATTAGACATTATCCATTGTCTAATGCTTTAAACTCTCACCTGAAGACGAGAGAAGAGTGATTGTCACTAACATTCAGAGAATTATGTTAATAGTTACTTAATATGGACGTAATATATATTATAAACTAATAAAAATGAATTCGTCTGTGAAAAAAATATTATTATTATTATTATTATTATCATTAATATTAATAGACTCCTCTCTCATATTTGATGAGCACATTTCAGAAATATGCAAAAGACAAAGAGAATGCTTGGTTATATATTTTTCTCATGGAAAGTTTTTTAAAAATATGGTACCTTAATATTCCTGTATAAAACGATAGTTCGTCCTATTCTTGAATATGCAAATGAATTATGGTTTCTGACTGCAACCAGTCACCTTCAAAAAGTTGAATCAGTTCAAAAACTTTTTATCAGGTTATTATGCACAAAGTTTTAAAAAAAAAAAATACTATGACCAACATTACTCTGAATGGATAACACAGTTGAATATGTTTTCCTTAGAAGAAAGAAGAAAAATGAAAAGAATACATTTTGTAGAGAAGATATTAAATTTCCAAGTTGACAGTGAATACTTTTTGAATAATATAGCTTATAAAATTCCCAGATATTCCCATAGGTATATCTCAATTCTCACATGCCTAAACAAGGCAAGAGGTTTAGTAGCTGATCTTGTTGAAACCTACAATTTGAATTTATGTTCATGTATAAGATTGTAGGATCCACTGTTTTATTTTATAATTATGTATTCATTTTTTTTAATTTTGTATAACCAATTTTGACATAGTGATTGATGGATGTACCTGGTCGTGATCACCACTTAAATAATAATAATAATTATTATTATTATTAGAACAATACACAGTTAATTGCACAATATTATATAACAATAAACAATTACTAGTATCAGAGACATAATTGATCTCGTTGAAAACTGTAACTTGAAGTGTAAATATGCTAACTGGTTATGTTATGTTATTCTACAGCTTATGTATTATTATTATTATTACATCCTTGAAGAGACTTTTCTACTTGCCGACCTCCATGGCAGAATGGTTAGCACAGCGCGCTACTACGCCAGGGGTCCTCTGCTGGATTGATTGATTGATTTGGTGTTTTAATTCCACTTTATGCACAGTAAGGCTAATCGGAACTGGAGAGTTTAAAGTGGGATCCGAACCACTATAGCTATGCCTCCACCGGGTGCTGGTTAGAATCCCGGCCTTGGCGTGGGTGTTTTGTGAGTGTCCATTCATCAATTTCATCATATCATCACTCGTCCCCATCTTCGCAAATTAGCGAAAAGTGGCACAAAAAGCGAAGTAAAATAAAGCAAATAAAATCAAATCAAGTAACAAAATAAAAAAGCATAATAATAACGCATGGCGCGACAGCCCTCGAAGGGCCTTGGCCTAATCTCCCGACTGCCAGTCTCCCTCCCACAATCCTACCTACAGGTGTGGAGTTCTTCAACCGGTAATGGGGTGACGTGTGGTCAGCACGTCGAACCCCCAAGCATAATATAAATATTTTAGTAACGAATTTATATAAGGAACAAACTGCATGAAACAGTGAGAATAATAGCGCATTACTGTTCTAAAATCAATTGTTTAAAATTATAGTTACTTTATACAAGACTGGGTTGCACTTTGGACATGTCTTCCGCCACCGAGAAGGAGACCAACTTATTGGAACATACACTACACTTAAGTTGCTTTCATACATATCATTTATTATTGTTGTTAATAGTTCTATTGAGACGAAACTAAGCTGATCTGATTTCAAGCACACCCTTGCACCACCCGATGTTGAGAAACTAAAATGTTTGTATTTCTTTTACATCTTTCATGTCAAGCAGTATTTAAGATCTGGCAATCCTGGGGTATAAAGTTGTTCTGCATGATCGTGAAGGCCTGGTAGGCCCACGCGGTTTGTTGGATGCTCATGTCGAGGCAATATATATCGGTTTCCAGTGTTGCCAATTTCATTCTTAGAAAATTCTCCAGGTGACCAATTTAGGGCTTTTTCTGACTGGAAACAGCGGTATGGGTAGAGTGACATGAAAAAATGAAGGGGATTGTTTTCTCAATGTCGACCAGGTCGATGACAGATCATTATTATCTTCAAATATAGCACTAGACAAAATTCTTTTATTTTAGTAAAAAGTAAGATTGACAGTGAACTAGTAAAAACACTAATAAGTAATTTAAATGATGATATGTTATGAATTATAGGAATTGGACGTGGTGTTGTATCTGGTGTTTGATGTGCTCAGCATTATTTATTTATTGGAGGTAACAGCTATTGGTTACAAGGTAGCTGGACAAGAATTTCTCATGTCAGTAAACAGTAACACTTATGGTAGACTGGATATATCTCGAACAGATAGTTTAAATAATGATGTGTAGAGATTTAATCGTGAGAAAATTTTAGAAATTGTTGTGATGTCGTATTTAGCCATTGTGTGCTAATTTAGAAGAATAATATTATTATTAGCTATTTGTTCTTTTTAATGTTAAAGTTATTGTTGATTTGGTATTTACAGATATCCAACATTTGGTGAAAGAGTTCACCCAGTGGCAACCCTTCCACATGCTGGACAAATGGTCAGGCTTCATGTTGCCGAGGGTGATCGTGGCGGTCACGACCCCGTGACCTTTCGGGCAGCGGGCGAGAGGCGAAGAGCGAGTGGAGACCCACAGGTACGTACCGCTAGAACGGTGATGGGAAACGTTGGGACAGGTGGTCGTGTTTTGGGAAGAATGTCCACGCTTTTGTCGTCAAATTGGGATGGTGTTTTTTTCGTCGTCTTCCGATGCAATCTCCTCATGCAGGACTCATGTTGACATGGAGGTTTCGACATGATTACGTAAAGTCGTGAGATGGATGAAGGGGCAATTTCGTAAGACTTGGCATCCATGAACTTTTGGAAACTCTCAAGTTCTCTCCATCGTTGTCAGTTGTTGCAATGGTGGTTCTACATTGTTGCGGTGTCACAGGAGGAGGATTCTTGTATGTTCGTGGCTTGCACTACGTATCATCAACACACACACATTGACACGACGGTGGTATGGCGCGACTTGTTGGCATGGCCGTATTTAGAGGGGGGGTTTCTAGGGTTCAACCCCCCCCCCGAAACTTCTGACATGTTGGATTAATGGAAGTTCAGAAGCCAAAATCTGTAACAAATTTTCAATTTTTCTTTCGAAGCATCACAAAAATACAAGGAGACAATGTTGAAACGATCTAGCTAGAATTCTCATACATTTGGAATTCTGAAACTTGAGTGAAACAGGATTTATTCTCAGAATCGTAGCCCAGCCGCGACCCCACCATTATCACTTCTGCTGTCATCTTTCCAGTGTTGCTCCTGCGTCACAAGGAATATAGACTGAAGATTCCCTTATGATTGTCCCAAAATTCCCTTTCCAGCTTTTAAATTTCCTGTCCGATAAAGTCGAAAATCCCCCTTGATAGGAGTTCAAACCTAGGATCTCCAGTTTTGTAGCGCATTTAGTTCGCGATTGAGGTTACAATCCATGCACCAGGCTAAGTTTTTAAAAAGAATAACTGGTTCTACACTTTTCAAAATTCCAAAAATTTAATTTTAAAGTCAAACAACAAATGCTTTATGACTAAAATGTCCATCTAACTTTTAAAGCTTTTCTCTTGAAGGTATCTAAAGTTTAATGACGAAGTATAATAATTGTGCATTTCAGTACACACTCTATGAAACGTAAAAAAAACAAAAAGATACTTGTGCTGGATATTCATTCCTCTGCTGGATTGAGTAAGCCCCCTCAAGGATATAACAATAATATAATAATAATTATTATTAGTATTATTATTATGGAATAAAATTGTTTTATTATTATGAAATTTTAATTATTATTGTACAATTATTGTTATTATTTCTATTATTCAAATTTCTGGCGACGCCCATGGGAAAAATTATCAATGAACCCCCCCTCCCCGAATTTTTTTCCTGCCTACGGCCATGCTTGTTCGGTAAATGCAAGTTCAGAAATAAAAATTATCAGTGGTTGTAAATGGTGTCCCTTTCCGAACTCACCAAAAGTCAACATTTCCCCCACGTAGTAGTCTCCGGACTACCATTTGCAAACTAACGAGGCTTTGGCGCCTGGACTCACAGCCAGTGTAATCCTCTGTGGAACTTGCGTGCTTCCCATATGTGTTTGTAACTGTCCTTGCACGGAGCCTCGCCGATAGCAATTGATTGAATTGTTGTCTTAAGTCCACTTTATGCACAATAAGGCTAATCGGGACTGGACCTATGGTTTATAGTGGGATCCGAACCACAATATGTGCCTCCAATGGGTATCGAGCCCGGGACCCCTTGATTACAAGGCGAGGACGCTACCACTGCGCCATCGGGGAGGCATCGCCGATATCGAGATTTGTCGCCTTGTAATCAAGGGGCCCAAGGTTCGATACCAAGCGGAGGCACTTAGTGGTTCAGATCCAATTTTAAACTATAGATACAGTCCCGATTAGCCTTAATGTGCATAAAGTGAACCTAAAGAAAGAAACTAACTCAAACAAGTGTACTTTCATGAATTTCATCCCCCATCTTCGAGATTAGCAAAACTGAAATAAAGCATATCTATGAATCAAAACACTCGTCTCGTCTCGTTTTCGTCATGAATCTTGAGACTCGACCGTGACATGTCTCGGTACCACCCATGTACGGGCGTCGCCAGAAATTATTGTAGGAAGGGTGGGGGTGGAGGGGCAGGACACTGATAAAAGTTGAACAACAGAAATAATAACAATAATAATTACTACCATTATAAACTAATTAACATAAAATAATTTTATTCCAAATTTATTATTATTATTATTATTATTATTATTACTATTATTATATTTATTGTATAAACGGGGAGACCGCTACTCGATCAACTCTAGACAAGTGAACATCCAGCACAAGTGTTTTCTATCATTTTTTTAATCATTTCATTCAGTTGTAGTGTACTGAAATTCTCACTTTTGTATTTTGTTATTAACTTGCTCACGTCTCGTTCAAGAAGGACTTCATAAAATTTAGGGAGACATTTTGCTCATAAAGTTAATTTTGTGTGAAGCATCACCTAAAACTGCGGAACCATTTAGTGGATTAAATGGTAGAATATGAAAATATAACCCAGTTTCTCTATTTTGCTTTCAATTTGTTCGATCAGCCTGCCCCCGTGGCGGAGTGGTTAGCACATCGCGCTGCGATGCCAGGGGTCCCGGGTTCGAATCCTGGCCTGGATGGTTGTGAGCGTTCATTCAATATCATCACTCATCCCCATCTTTGCAAATTAGCCAAAAGTGGCACGAAAAGCGAAGTAAAGTAAAGCAAATCAATCAATCAATTTGTTCGATATAGTGCATTTTTTTTAGTCAGAGTTCCATTGCTAACTAATGAACTTTATTTCTGTTATTAGCAATAAAACAAACTTTCTGCATTTTTGTAACTTGAAATGAACCATTCAAATTTCCGACTCCCATGCATCCATGGCTCAAGGTCGTCCCAATTAACTTCAAACACATTGTCGTTTCTGCAGTCGCTCCAACGGTGAAATACCAAGACTCGCCCGTAAGGTATGAAGCGTATCTCGGATCCGAAACCGAATCTTAACCATGGGAGCATAGCATTTAGTCCAAACACACCTGGGCGAGAGATGTCATTATTTCCTGCGATCCTCACTAGCGTGCAGCCCGTACGCACGCGAACCTCCTGCAAGTAGGTCTTCTCGTCTCCCGCATATTCCCATCTTGAGCGAATTCGTTTCCCACGGACCAGACCGAAGGGAGACACAAAGGATTTCAGGGAGAAAAATGAAGATGGTGGAATCCAGTAGCTGATATCCCACGATGCACCGTGCGAAGGGCATCTGAAGGACAACGATTTCCACCTGTCAATCAGCGAGCGAGGAAATGGGCAATGATTGTGTCTCGTGGCTTCCTCTGTTGCCAGGGGGAGAACAGCAAGTGAGTCTGAAGGGAGTGTCCTTAAATTGCTCTAATCCGGGATGTTTTGCCTTTTCTTGGAGATGCTTGTATTTATTCTGCAGCTACATAGCACCAGCACGATGTGTAATGCCTGAATGTCTTAAAATTCCTGGACTTTTAACAACCCTGGTTAAAGGACCAAAATAAATGTAATATGCGTAATGTAATTATTGTCTCAAAATTCAGAATCATTACATTCAATAGCGAAGTTTTAAAGTGAAACTACACGTAAGAAGTACAGCTCGTCCAAGACGAGAAAAATCCTCTGGCGGTGTTGCCGAATTGTCAACTATAAGTGCGAATGGAGGGAGTATGGGCGTTTATCCGTTTTAAGAGCTATCCACATATTCCATATTATTTTATTCATCATGTTCGTATTATCCAATGTAATCCTTCATGAAATGTGTACTATCTGGATTATCCGTTGCATCCGAAACGAATATCAGATAATTTGAAATGCAGATTTTGTGGCCTACTCTTGCAACTGCTGCATGAAAAGAAATACATACTCTAGAATACCCGGCGGAAGAAAACTGTAGGTCTAGTCCCGATTAATCTATCTGTGCATAAAGTTGACGTATAACTTCTACAATACCTCAAAGACTCATTTTCAATATTCGATCTTCTTTCAACAGAAATTAGTGCACTAAACAAAAATTTCACCACGTAATATACCCGCTCTTGTATATTTATGAATTTATCAGGTAATAATACATGTGTTATGCGAAGCCATAGCTCTTTTCCAAAACAGTTCGACACTCCCACTTCACAAAAAAAAAACTTACTGCCTTTATCTTTGATTAACATGCACTTAAATTCGTTTCTTTACCACAGTATCGTCATGTATAGGATAACAAAATCAGCTGTTCACGGAGAGGTAAAATAGAGCCATCTGTTGAGCTCTTCGTGAGTTTAGAAGTGGATCCGAATTCACGGAAAGCAAACAGAAAAACAAAACCTGGAACTCGCTAACGAGTCAATCACCGCGCAGCTGGACTGCGCATTCACCAGATCGCAACCCATCCTCGTGGATGATTTGGATCGCGTCCAGCTACAAAACTCGATTACTCTTGAGTTTTGCTCACGTTCTTTTTTCCCCTCATTCTTGAAAGTCGAGTTGAAATAAAAGCAGTTGGTTGAAGGGGGAGGGGAAGTGTACTGTTGCAATCAGCGGAGAATTGGTTCCGTTAGCTTCGGTGGTCGTGCGCCACAAGATCGTCTATTGTTCGTGATTGGTAAGTCGTGAACTGTTACTCCAGATTGTCTTTATCGCGGGGTCCTTGCCGAGTTGTTAAGAGCGAAGGAGTTCTTGTTTTCGGGAGAGTTTTCCTCCGAGTTCTGGTTGCACCGGATCCAATCATGATTTGCGTAATTGAGTTGCTAATGAAATGAAGTCACGAGCTGCGTCGATCGAGCTCGCAGAAGAAAGAAAGAAAGCAGAATGATTGCCATTTCGTTTGTTCGGCCTTAAAGGTACGCCGACCTGCATCTCTGATTGTAAACGGTGGGTGGACTGTGACCCCGATGAAGTCTTAAAGCCAAGTCGTTGAATTTTCTGCAAGGCGAGACCAGGCTGGACTCGGTATTGTCTCGGTCTCGTCTCGATTTACAGCCAACCGTCTCGTTCTATAGTATAGATATACATGGGCGTCGCCAGTAACTTTTGTAGGGGAGGTCAGCCCATTGATAAAAATCTAAATAGAGAAAATAATAACATTAACATCATGGTTGCGATCATTATTATACAAAAATAGACCTAACTATTTCACTAATAAAAATAAGTCAATTTTATTCCTTATTATAATTATTATTATTATTATTATATCCTTGGGGAGATTTTGCAACTCGAACCATTATATATTACTCAATATCTCTATTGCACTACTACTACTTACATGTATATAAGCTGATTACTTCTGTATAACTTATATACAAATATTACATACACTCTATCAAATCAAGCAATATATGAAATCAGTCATGTTTATTATAAGTATGTTGTAGATTGAAATGTCATATTTCTCACTTGATGTAATATTGTTTTTGTATTTTGTATTACCTTCTTGTTCACTCTGTGAACACTGTAATTGGGCATGTGCCTGTGTGTTCGAAATAAATAAATAAATAAATGAGTGATTATCCAGAATAACTGTTTTCCATTTTCTTTTTTACATTTCATTCGGATTGTGCACGGACGTGCATAATTATTCCATTTTGCAATTAGCTTTTAGTTAGGTGAATATCTACCCTCCCAGAGTTGTGTTACCTCCACTTGACACTATAATTTTTGGAATTTTAAAATCACACCATAACCTAGTTCCTATATTTTTAGACTCATTGTTTCCAATTATCGCATTTTTAGTTCATTGTTCTCTTCGGATACTAATTCACCTTCATTTGTCAAATAACTAAAATAACTTGAAATGAAGGATGGTAATTTCCATGGCTGGGGATCGAAGAATCGGTTCGACCACCCCCGTCCCGAAATTCCTAAAGGAGATATTGGAAGAAAGGAACGAACTAACAGATATGAAAGGAGTAAGAAAGAGGTACGGAGAAGAGAGGAAGAGAAAATAAACATTGAAAGGTAGATTATAGAATGAAGTAGAGGAAGAAAATGATAGGATGAAGAGATGCAGGGGGTATAGAAAGAACGAAAGAGAGAGAAAGGGACAAAGAAAAGGATAGATGGAAAAAGAGAGAGAGAGAGAGAAGAAAGAGGTAGAGAAACAAGAGAGAAGAAACAAAGATTGATGATTTGGTTTATTTTACTTCGCTTCTCTGCCATTTTTGACTAATCTCGGCGACGTTAAGGATGAGTGATGATATGATGAAATTGAATTTGAATTTTATTACTCCATATAAACCATACACACTGGTATTTGGAGGGTTCAGTACAGTTCAGACAAAAAATATAATTACAAAATTTCTGAAATTTACAATTTAAGTATTCATTAATAGCTTTTTAAAATTTGTTTTTGAACCTTGTCATCCTTTCTGCTTTTATATCATTTGGTAGGTAATTGAACATATTAATTGCCATCTGTTCGGGTCGTTCTTGAACTAATGTTAGTCTGGTGAAGTATGGATTTAGAAGCTGTTTATTTCGGGTGTTATATTTGTATTTATTTATTTGCCTCTTATTTTGTGTGGCGGAGATTAAGACACATGCCTTTTCTTACACTCAACCACATACAAAAAGTTCATGATATAATACATATTCATAATTTCATTCATATATAAACATTGAAAATAACGATCATAGATATATACCTTCACATCAAACCAACCGCGGTAAAAATATGTAATTCAAAGAAATACATAAAACATATATATACATGTACACACACTCATACATTGGTTTATATACATACAGGCCACTACAAATATCTATTAAATATGTATTAATTACTTGACAAAAACAAAAAATCGAACCAGGATTAAGAGTATATAGCATCACTCCATAAAACTTTCTCTTAATCTTCGCTTGAAGGTACAGCACCTATTGATTTTGATTTTGTCATTTCATGTGAGAGTGCATTCCAGTCTCTAACCACTGATACAGTAAAAGCGTTACTAAAAGTTAAGTTTTGTGAGACTTAATTGTTAAAAGACATATGTCCGTTCTATTGAGCTTCGTGGCGTAATATTTTACTCGCATATAATCATTTTTTTATATGTAACAATGAACTTAGGGTTAATATTTTGTATTCCTTAAACAACATTTTGCACGATTCCCTAGGGACACTATCAAAGAGCATCCATGGAAAGGTCGGGATTCTAACCGGGACTCTTGGCGTTGTAGCGCGTTGTAATAGCCACTCTCTGACAGTGGCGAGCCCAAGGGGGTGTTGGTGGGGGTCGTAACCCCCTTTTGGTCAAGGATTCCTAAAAAAAGAAAGTCAAAGGCTGGAAAAAATGTCAAAATGAGGACCAATTACTAAAAAATTTATACATACCCCCCCCCCTTTCGAAAATCCTGGATACGCCACTGCGTCTATGATGAAAGACCGACAGATAGGAAGAAAGGACGAAGAAGGAAATATTTGAAAATATTTTAGCCCTGCGACGCCATTGTGGCGGAAGAATCTAGACCACAGACGCTTTTACTGATAGCAATAAAACAATTTGCGTCAAAACTAACAAGAGAAGTATGAATCCTTGCAGACAAGAAACCTGGCGCGGAAAAGTACCCGAGGTGATTGTCTGGTGTTTCGATGTGGTCATTTTGTCTTTGTATTTGGATATTGTCACCTCTTCCTACAGACGAACTGACGCCTCTTTTGTCTGGACGTAATTGTACGAGTGAAAGCAACACTGATAGCGTTGCCAAACTGCAAGATTTCTCAGCTGCATTAACGTCAAGTTAAAATACGACTAAGGAAAGTTCCAAGGCATCGGTACACGATCAGGTGAGCCTCGAACAACACATTGAATTTCCAGTGCGCGAATTTGTATTTATATTTATTTGCATTTTGCTTGTGCGAACTGTACGCTGTACGCACTACATATATTTAACTTTACACACAATTTATCTTCCCCTAAATGCATGTATTAATATTGTTCTCTCTTTACGTTAATATACAAATAACTCTTAGTAGTTGATCAAATATAAGAAAATTAAACATAATAAGTATAGTTTAACAATCCAAATATTGCACATGCAAATAAAGTTATGTGTTCGGTTCCTTTGCCCTCCAGTCTCTAAATACGTACCTATACTTTATTCCAGTCTTTATATACCTATACTCTATTCCAACTTCTATATACCTATACTCTTTTCTAGCCTCTATATACCTACACTCTATTCCAGCACCTATATGCCTATACTATATTCCAGCCTCTATATACCTATACTCTATTCCAGCCTCTATATACCTATACTCTATTCCAGTCTCTATATACCTATACTCTATTCCAGTCTCTATATACCTATACTCTATTCCAGCCTCTATATACCTTTACTCTATTCCAGCCTCTATATACCTATACTCTATTCCAGTCTCTATATACCTATACTCTATTCTAGTCTCTATATACCTATACTCTATTCCAGCCTCTAAATACCTATACTCTATTCAGTCTCTATATACCTGTACTCTATTTCAATCTTTCACTTCTCACACAAACTTCCCCCTTTGCACTATCGAGCTGTCTTTCGCACTTCCATCCCCCCTCTTCGTTATGTGATAAGGGATGTTTACACTTTGTTACACCGAAGATGGCTCGGTTGGAGCATGATCACTCATTTCGCTACCTTCTCTAATAGCTTTCCCCCGCCGTTCTCTTACTTCCCCCAGGTATTTCCCCACTTGTTGTCCCGCTGACTTTGTCCTTATTATATCGTCTACCACTTCTATCACCTCGCTCCCTTTTAAGTTTTTTTATCTTGTCCCTAACAGGGGGGATGGCGGGCATTTCTCCCCCCCCCCAAAAATATCCCCGGCAAAATAAAATTATTTTTATCCCTGCCAGGGATGTTTTTATCCCCCCCCCCGAAGATAGTGGAATTGAGAGCATATAATATACTATTTCTTAACTATGTAAAAAACACAATTGTTGTGTCCATTAAGGTCCAGTCATCAATGATTTCCCTGCCAAAATATGAGACTTTGTGGATGACGCACACCATTCTGTAACTGGTCAACCTCACTGGCCAGGACAACAGCAGGCTGCTTTCCACTTGTTTTCATGGCATAGTGCTCATATTTTACATGGATTAAAATGTTCGCAAGAAACTTGTAGGAAGTTTAGACATTGGACAACTTTCGCTCGCTCAAACTCGATCGAATCTCAAATATTATTTCAATGGGACAATAATCGAACAAAATATATGTGTAACATTCGTTCTGGTAATTTCAGCCCATAATCATCTATTCATTCTCATATATTGCTATGTATTGGTAAGATAGACTAAACTACGTACATTTTAACATGGAGATTATGACTATGTCCACTTTAGTTTCAATTTCACTGAGTCTTTCACTTAACGATCATATTTGAAGGCCCACTACCACAGACAAATTACGATTACACGTAAACTACTGGGCTTCGAGCGTACACCGATCGTTTGAATGTTCGAGCGTTATTCGCTCGAGCGAAGAAACTGTCCATTCCGTAAGCCATCTATCGTCATCCGTGCGAACTACTAGACGATCGAACAAAATAGCCTGGATGCAGCACTCTAATGGGCATTAAGTTTCAAGTTGGCAATAGAAATTTTGTCGAATTTTGGATTTTATCAGTTCGATAGCTCTTTTTATGTATGAGTTTCTGTTTTTTTTTAAAAATGTAAATACTATATGAAGTGTTTCTACATTACGTGTAAATATTAGCTATCATTAGATTTAATGGCCTAGGTTAGAACCAATGTTTACTGACTGGTAACATATTTTCAAATTTGCATACCCAAAAAACCTTCCTCCCGAAATGAAATCACGTGAGAACACATCACATTATATATATTTTTTTCAAGATTATCGTTCAAGAATTCTTGTTTAAGAACTGACTAATAACTAGACATCAGATTTTAGGTTTAACCTATTTTTTTCCTTTACAAAGAAGTAATAAGTTATGTCAGCGTTTCGTTTAAAAAAGCAACGACTGATGAAGTTTTATAGGGCCTAAAAAAACTGTTTTGCTTGTTAGAACCTATTTTAGGTTATGTGTTATATATTTCTTAAGGTTTTACAGGATTTTTATGTCACACAGAGGCATGTTCTTTGTTTCGTCACGAAAAAATTCAATGAGGAACGTCTTTCAAACGTACTCTCTGTCGATTTCCCTTCCTCCAAGTCCATGGTTATTTTCCAAAGCTCAAATGTCTGGTGCCACTTTTGCCTGTACAGTTCAAAGTGGTCTGATCTGTGTGGTCTTGCTCACTTGAGCGTCACTTCGGTTCTTTGTGGCGTTCACGCCTTGCAAACTAACATTTAAGCATTGATGTTTGAACCACTGACTATGTTTTGTTGAAATATTATTTTCAGCATATAAGATGATCCTCACAGACAAAATTACGGAGTTTGACTGTGGACAACATGAAAGAAGATTTTTGCCTAACCATACGGCGAAGAGTGGATTTTAATAGTAAATTTCCAATGGTAAGTTCTGCCATCAGCGTAGGGTTAGGCAACACACATAACGTTATGCAAGGTGGTGCCTATTTCAGGATATAGGTGTCCCATTTTCATTGCCGGTGACTATACAATCAGCATTTTTCAGGAATTTTGAACTATTTAAAGATTTTTTTGAACCTACTTCAAGATTTTTCGAGCCTAACTTAAGGTTTTTTAAGACCTATTTTAGAATTTTTAGGAGCTATTTTAGGATTTTTAGAACCTATTTTAGTTTTTTAATCTATTTTAGGATTTTTAGAGGAACCTAAAAGCACACTTTTTAGATCCTAAAAATCCCAGGTCTATTAATAACAAATGATACTTAAAACAATTTTGCTTCTATTGTGAGGTGAAGAGAATGGGGAAACTGAAAATGTAAATACGTGGTATAATGAAAGGAAAAAAAATATTTTCGATATATATTTAATCACGATTATGCAACAAATAATAATGTTTATTTATGTAGCACCGAGGTCAGACTTGTCATATTCAGTCAATTAAATAACATCTGAAATAAATGCTAAAGGTCCCGGGTTCGATCCCCGGCCGGTTCAAAAACCGGGAACTCTTCTAACGTTGGAAGCGGCCCCGGCGTCCACCCAGCGTCGAATAACATGGGTACCTGGGGGAAACCCTGGGGGGTAAAGGCGGTCAGGCCGTGATGCTGATCACATCACCCCCACTCACGACCGGATCAAGAAAGAGTGGCGTTACCTCCACACCCCCTATACGCCTTCATGGCGTGGTGCTAAGCACAGGGAAGCACTTTACCAATAAAATTTGTCTTCCGTAAATAGGAATTGCGCCATTGTGATTATGCAGGCTCACTTCTTGTATCTTAGATTACATTTATAATACACTCAATTACTTCGAGTTTTTTCTTTTTTAAATATCAACCTTTAGAAAGGAAATTGTTATATTTGTTATGGCAAATCTTTATATTTTTCTTATTCCGTTTACACTGCCATCTTTCGGTAAAATTTGAAATGGACAATTTGTTCTTTCATCAACCTTTCAAGATTTCCAATAAGAACGTTGTTTCAGTTTTCGATTTTGTTGGGTCACGAACGTTCTGTTCAATAGAAAATCAAATGGGCGTACCTAGTGAGGGCAAATGGGGTACTTGTCCCCTTCTGGAAAACGGTTGTTCAAAATTTTATTTCTGTTCATCGTGCTTTTTTATGTAGAATTGTTTTAAATGTTATTTCCTTTTAAAATAATTCACAATGAAGCATTGCTTCCTCCTGGGAAAGGGTTGTGTGCGCCTGACGTGGAAAAGGTGTTGTTTGTGCACCCCCTCGAGAAAAGCCTAGGTACGCCCGTGATCTAGTTCCTACTTCACAGAACAGGGAGGATGTGACGAAGATATGACAGCGTGATGACCATTGTTGTCATAAACAGAGGTTTCATCCAGAATATTCCATTTCCAGAGTAGGTATGTTTTTAGGAGGGGTTGTTGGAGTAAATTTAGCGCCAACGTGACCTTAATTTGGACTTTGCAAAATTTGGAGGATGTTTGGGAAAATTTCAGATGAGAGTTTTGGGTAAGAGGTAAAAATAAAGAATAGCTACACCATTTGAATTGCACAGTGCCTTCAAGGCACACATGTGGTGTGGAAGTAATGCCCCTCACATTCTCGATCTCGGCCATACTGGAGATGATGTGATCAGCACTACTCTCCGTTGTCTTTACCTTGTGGCATAGGCGCCGACTCCATGGGGCTTGGGGGCTCGAGCCCCCCCCCCCCCAATGTTAACGATGTGGGGGCAGAGCCCCCCAAATAATTTTGCTTAAGAGGATCTAATGTATTATTTTGCTTCTCTTGTAAAGTTTACTCTGAATTGTGCCACATGAACGTAACTTTAAATACACATTTGAAATCTTCTACACCATCAACTTTGGGGGCTGAGACCATTAAACCATCAACTTTGGGAGGGCTATGACCAGAAACAGCAAAACACATGACTTATTACTATATACTAAGTATGTAATTATGAGTATTGATAAAACTTTTATTAAAAGAGTTTCAAAAGATTATGTGCATGAACTAGGGTAGTGGATGGGACGTTCGGGCTACAAATGGCTCCCACATGACATTCAGAACGAGATCATTGATATAATAGGAAGATCTGTCTTGCGCTCCGTGGTAGCAGATATTAAAAGTCGGGAATATTTTGCTATTATGGTTGACGAAACTTATGACATATCCACCCGTGGACAATTAATATTCTGCATTGGAACTGTGAATAAAAATTTTGATATTTTTAAGGAATTCATGGTCTTTTATGAAATTCTGAACTCTGAGGCCAAAACTTAAAAAAGAGAGGGAGTGAGTCAGTCATTAATTTATTTCAGTGATCAGAGCCCCCCCCCCCCCCCCAATAATTTTGAGAAGTCGGTGCCCCTGCCTTGTGGGGTTGCTCCAAGTACTCACCGATTGGAGGTTGGGTAAGCCCAAGGACCCACTTCTGGAATCGTACCCGGGTCCCCCGCGTGGCAGTCAAACACCCTACCGAGTGTGGATAAATCACTGTCGATATTTCATGCAGTTCTAACCTTGAACTAGTGCCAGAGCCATTTGAATTGCGCCTTGGTACTAGTAGCAGGACATAGAATTGTATTTGTATGGTCAATTATCGACTTTTTTAACATGTGAAGGGATGCTCTATTTGTACTCGTATAGCAAATGTTCGGCATTACTACTTTTTAACACAGAGCTCCATTCTGATTTATTATGCTTCAAATTGATATCTGTGAAAATTGCTTTTCAATATGACGTATTTACATGGTTATTGTTAAAGGCAAGTATCAAGGAAAGTGCTTTCATCTAATGCTTATCCTATACGAAGCTAAGCACGATGCAAAAGAACCAGGTCTGGTTCCGAAAGAATCAAGTTGGCAACAATGATGAGTTCCATCCTTTTGTATTATGTTTTATTGTGCACCTTTGAAAGATTGAGTAGAGGGAAATCTCTTCCAGGAAAACTTTCCAAAATAGAAGAAAGATGGTTGGACCTCATTAACCTATTTCCTGCTTTTCTCAGAAGACTAATTAGGGATACATGCTAGTTCCTTTGTGGCTATTTGCACCTGCTGTAATTTCAGGACCTTATTTCAATGAAGGTCTCACTTGGGGTAGGAAAACAAAGGCTAAATAGGGTACTATTCTACAGTGAGCCACCCTTAAACCCCCACGCACCAATACAAAGAAGTACTTGGTAATTTAACGAACTTTTACCCCAAAAGTGCATTTCTTTCGGTCTTTATGCCTATGACATTTTATTTTTCCAATATTGTCAAAATGCATTGAAAGAGGGCTTATTATTTCCGCTCACACTGCGTAGGCGGAAATTTAGGTTGAATGGAGTATAAAATATAAGAATCTCATATTTCGCGTGAACGTTAGGCATTTGTTTTTGCTAGATGCATGAAGTAAATAAATGTGTCAGTGTGGATGCACGCTAAACAGTGGAATGCACAAGTAATGCTTGCAAATTGTCAATTACTATTTTCATTAATGTTTCTTTTGCATTCTTCAGAGGCTGTCGGCAGCTTGCTTGGTGTTTTGATTAAATTCTTGAAGATCTTATTGCGTTAAACAAAGAGTATGGACATGGTGATGGCAAATTTGTTTGGTAATACTTATGCATCCCACTGTACGTAGAGAGGAATGCGTAGTATTAGGCACAGGATGCGAAATCCCGGGGACAGAGGGAATTCCACCCACCAACAATCTTGTCCTGAAATTTCCCCCTACCAAACTTTTCCTGGAAGGGGAAGTTTTTTTAATTCTAAAAATAAACATAAACAATTAGTTTGGAAGTGGAATCTATTTTACTGGAATAAAATGGAAAACGTACATAAGGAACTCACAACAAAGATCCTCATCTCTAAGGACACTGAACCCAGCAATGACCAGAACGCAGAAATTAGTTCCACTTATTTCTTACCCATTTCTCATCGCCTTTCGTCAGCTACCACAAAGTATATAAATTAATGAAACAAGTAATAGTAGTTAGATGTGGATTTTATACAGGAAACTATTATCTTCTTAATGTCTCTTAATTTTTGCCCTTTCGCCCTTAGTCAGGCAAGTCATTGTTCATAGCATATTAAAATCTTCAATTTACAATCGAATTTTGAATGAAGTACAGTTGATATAATGTAATAAAATTTAATATAATTTGATTATTTAATAATTATTATTAACATATATTTAATGACACACACACACACACACAGTGTGAGTGTGTGCGTGTGTGTCTGTCTGCCCCCCCGGCCTCCTTACGAATCTGCAGTGATTTCGCACCCTGGATTGACAGATTCTGACAACTCCTATACCAGTATTCGTAAAAAATCTATTTCTTAGGGTGCAAGAGAAAAATTAATGAAAATAGTCATGGACAATTTGCAGAGCAATATTAAAGTTCTGTCCGGTCTATGGTTTCGTGTGGTGAATAAAATGCACGGCAGATCAAACATTTATTTTATCAACCAACAAACTGATAAAGGTTCGACATAATGTTATCGTACTGAATTCACTCATGCAGTTGAGTTCAACCTTAAATAATTATCAAGTTCAACCTTATTTCCGTTCCAGTTCCACCCTAAACGCAATTGCAGAGAGTTGGATACACTGCTGTGTATGAGGAATGATTAATATCTTTTCGTTAAGATTAGCTGTAATTTGTATGAAACGCATTACCTTTGCAACACGCCCAAAAAGATCTTACGGCCAAGCAACGAATCAAACACAACACCCCACCAAGGAAATGAAGTAACGCTGGGGTGGTTCTACAAGGTGTGGTGGGTTCCACACGGGTGAACGGCAAACGGAAAAGAGAGAGACGTTGAAAAACGGAAGACCTTTAAATCGAGTTAATTATCCTTAATCAGGAGCCGACATAGAAGCAAGATTCGTCGCTGCTCAGATAAGAGTTCCCTCCCTCCGAACGGCACCAGCGATTGGTCAGTTCGATTCAAAACGAATCCTGTTTTCGCGTATTTTGAGCAACGTTTATAAAAGACTACATTGTAGCAGAAATCTTTGCAAATTTACGCAAGCATGCAACCATAACCAGAACTTCATGAAATTTAAACACGCAACGTAAGTTTAAATTTCAAGTCTTTGTTATCTACAAGATTTATTTCATAAGATAAAGCCACTGCCCAAGACATGCTTTCATTGAACGATAGAGAAACGTCATCCCGTGTCGTGCAAATCGCGAATGAAATGCTGTCAAGGAACTGTTTCAAACAAATTTAAAAATAATAGGTCTTTGTATATTTAATCCATGAATAACGCCAGAGATTTCATATTGTCAAAACATGTGAAATATTTACATAAATATGTTGAGAAATTACTCAAATAAGCCATGTAAACATAAGTGAGTATATTGAAATATGGAACAATATTTTTGGTATTTTTGGGCGATTTTCCTTCACTCGTGTACTATTTTTGTAGGATTCACTGGAATTCTTGGAAATTCCGGCAGGGGCACTACCTGAATTTCTTATCTGCTATCCCAGTGGTTTCCAAAAGGTCCGAGGGCCATAATTATTTCCAGCAGTTGATTGGCGGACCGCATTTGGGGGGGGGGGGGATTAAAAATTACAAAAATTGAAAGTACTGAACTTAAAATGTAGTACTTTCGAATGACCTAAATTTCTAAAATGAGACAATAAAAACAATGGAATCACAAATCAAAATTGTATAATTAGAATTTATTTCACAAAAACCCAATACTTATGGATGAATTGAAAGAAATGAAAAACACACCATACAAATAAGAATCCTTCATAATAAGTGTTCAATGTGAAAATTGAGGCCGATCTGCTTCTTTTATTAAAGTTGGAATGTCCACTTCAATTTCTGTATTTGAAAGTCTCAGAAGGTGAAGGAGTGAAGAATCTGCCAGTCGGTATCTGTAGCGGTTCTTGATTAACTTCATTGAAGAAAAAACACTTTCACACGTGTATGTGCTGCCTTTGAAAGGTATTTGAAAAACTCTGGCCCCTTTTCTTGCCTAGTTTGAAGGAACATATCGCCTTGCAAATCACACAGTTCATGTTGGAGAGAAGCTTCTTGTTCTTCGATGTTAACGCCAAGAGGATTGCTAAATAGCTGGATGCTGCTTTTAAGTTCTTCAAAATCTTTAATCTGGAGTCAAACTCATCCATTATTCCTTTAATATTTGTACTGAATTCAAAAAAGTCCAGTGTTTCTTCATCTTCTGCTAGCGGCCGACAGCTTGGAAAATGGACCAGGTTATTCCTCTCTAAAGTAACGTTGAAAATCTTCAGTTTATTACGAAACCCATCTATGTTTCCCATTAAATCTGACACCAGCTGGTTTCTTCCCTGCAGTTTCAAGTTCAGTTCGTTCAGATGGCCTGTGATATCTGTTAGAAACGCCAGTTGTTTAAGGAAGTCCATAAATAGAACGTATTTTAATAAAAATACATAAAATTAATGTATTTTGCAAACAGGCTTCTCGGGCCACAAAATAAGGCATCGCGGGCCGCCAGTTGGAAACCCCTGTGCTATCTGGTCCTAGAATCAGCGTAGAGAAATCTAACGCCAGTTATAAACAAAGTACAAACGAAAATTTGAATTCTACGATGTGATTTTCCTGGCAAGAAAAAAAGGAAGTAAAATGACGAGCCTACCACATTCAGCTAAAAACTACCGAATTTTAATAGAAATAATATTTTGAATGTTCATCCCGCAAATATATCTGAATTACTCAATAAAAATTAGAGAAATGGAGCAAATGCAGCATTTTATGTAATAATATGTACTCTGAACGGAAAATATGTAATATGAAATTCATGATTATGAGGGAATAATTGGTTAAAAACAGCAGTCTGATCCTTCACATGTGATAAAATATATTAATGTTACTTCTAGAACTACAAATACTTGAGGTAAAAAAGACATGGGACTAATCAGAAAAGGGGAAATAATATATAAATAAGGAATTTATGAGGGAAACATTTTTGTATATAAATTGAGCGAAAATAGAAAAATTGAAAGAGACAAAGAAAGGAAAAGATGGGAAAATGAGAGAGAGAGAAAGAAAGAATGCTAGAGAAAAGACTTGGGCAAAGAGAAGAAGAGATTGAAAAGGTGGATGATGAGAATATAGAATAAGAGTAGATGGTATCCGCGCTAACGTCACTTTTCTCCATGGGTGGTCCTTTATTTGCACGTAATTAAGAACTAATGTGCACGGGTTTTAATTAATTCGCAAGTACTTAGAATTTATTTGCATGTACTTAGAATACTTTACATTTATGTATTTGCATGTTTATAACTTTTTATGAATATATATTTATTTATTTTATGAAAAATATGTATATAGAAGGTAATTAGAGGTACTAAACGCTATGCATATGGTTTTATATTCATTACTGCAAAGTATGTAATGTATAAATCGATAATAATTAATGTTTATAGTATTGAAAATAAGTTTTCTATGGTTTATGAACCGCTATGAACGCTGGTAATGGTACGAAAGAAGACGGTCCCGGTACTCGAACCCGCGATATGCAACGGTAATATTTATTGTGTACTATGTAATAATGTTATATGGCATGTAATATATTGAGCGGAGACGAACTATGTATAACGTGTGAGCTGAGTCTGATGCCAGACAGACAAGGGCGAACTCCGCGCAGGTAGAGGAGAAAGGAATTTGGGGGAGTGTGCGCTCAAGGTCAAATGACGTCAGAACGCCAGGACAAAGGAAGAACCTGATTGACCAATCAGAGATCGCGTCGGTAGATTTTTAGAACCGGTTTTTTCCAAGGTCAACTAGTACGCAAGAACAGGGGAAAGCTATGCAATACTGTAGGGCAGGGGAGGGATTGATCCAGACAACAAAGGATGTCTGGAATGCGCAGCAATGGTCAAATCTCTGAAGCTATGCGTCGCTTGTAGAACTGGTTTCCGCCGCCAATTAATATTCCGCTCAGGGTTGCCCCAAGGCACAGGCCGCTTTAGCGCAGGGTTTTTTTATCTGTACTATGAAGAAGGGAGAGCTATCAGGGACGGGGTCTACAGTTTTCACCAATTGCTTTTATCACGGGGTAACGAACCTAGGACCCTTTGATTATTGATTTAGGTAGTAAATGTATGTTACTGTGTGCTATTTAACTTAATTTTGAGTTTATTTTTTACCAAACTTTGACTTTATGTCAAACATTTTCACAGCTTATCCTTATTTTTACCAAAATAACACTATTTATACTATTCAGGCAACATTTTTTCATTAAATTTTGGATTCACAAAGACATTTTTTCAACTTTTAACTTATTATTTTACAAATTTATGTTAATTTTTTACCAAAATAACACTATTTATACTATTCAGGCAACATTTTTTCATTAATTTTGGATTCACAAAGACATTTTTTCAACTTTTAACTTATTATTTTACAACTTTATGTTAATTTTTTACCAAAATAACACTATTTATATCATTCAGGCAACATTTTTTCATTAATTTTGGATTCACAAAGACATTTTTTCAACTTTTAACTTATTATTTTACAAATTTATGTTAATTTTTTACCAAAATAACACTATTTATACTATTCAGGCAACATTTTTTCATTAATTTTGGATTCACAAAGACATTTTTTCAACTTTTAACTTATTATTTTACAACTTTATGTTAATTTTTTACCAAAATAACACTATTTATACCATTCAGGCAACATTTTTTCATTAATTTTGGATTCACAAAGACGTTTTTTCAACTTTTAACTTATTATTTTACAAATTTATGTTAATTTTTTACCAAAATAACACTATTTGTACTATTCAGGCAACATTTTTTATTAAATTTTGGACTCACAAAGACATTTTTCAACTTTTAATTTATTATTTTACAACTTTATGTTAATTTTTTTACCAAAATAACACTATTTGTACTATTCAGGCAACATTTTTTATTAAATTTTGGACTCACAAAGACATTTTTTCAACTTTAACTTATTATTTTACAACTTTATGTTAATTTTTTTACCAAAATAACACTATTTGTACTATTCAGGCAACATTTTGTATTAAATTTTGGACTCACAAAGACATTTTTCAACTTTTAACTTATTATTTTACAACTTTATATAAATTTTTTACCAAAATAACACTATTTGTACTATTCAGGCAATGTTTTTTATTAAATTTTGGACTCACAGACATTTTTTAAACTTTTAACTTATTATTTTACAACTTTATGTTGTTTTTTTTACCAAAATAACACTATTTATACTATTCAGGAAAGACTTTTAGCTATATTTTCGACACACAAAGTGTGTGTTCTCAATTTTTAGCTGTTTATTTTACAAATAACACGATTTGAACGTGTTTTTTATTACATTTTGGACACACACACACTTACACACACACACACACACACACACACACACACACACATACACATACACACACAGAGAGAGAGAGAGAGAGAGAGAGAGAGAGAGAGATTTTTTTTCCAAGTTTACAGGATTATTCTCCACGTTTACTCAAATAACACAATTCAAATGTGTTTTGAATTAAATTTTGTACACACGAAGTGTGTTTCGTCAAGTTTTACCCTTTATTTTTCAATTTTTATGCTTATTTTACCAAAGTAAGACCTCTTAGTCTATTCAAGAAAGAGTTTTCAATTATATTTTGGATGCAAAAGTATGTTTTGGCAAGTTCTACCCTTTTATTTTACAAGTTTAGGCTTATTATTACTCAAATAACAACGAAAGTTTGTTTATTTTAGAGGTTGCTGAGTATTTTGTTACTGTTGTACTAGGTAAAAGTTTTCTAAATATATCAGATAGGGCTCTGTATTCTTTTGTTTTTGCTATTTTGGAGATGATGCGATCAGCACCACTCTTCATCTGCTTTTTTATCTTATGTACCCTAATATTATTTTGAGGCTTAGTGAATTCTAGAGCCTATTTATGCAGGAGAGAGGGCTTGAAAATTTTGATCTCAGATAACCCACAACTATTTGTCAGAGTATTTTAAAGGATATTTTATACTTATTATGGGCCACTAGAATATCTAAGCTTGCTTAATTTTAATGCCTGTAACGTTGTTATTGTATTTCTAGCTAAGGCTTACTGGATAAAGTACACGAAATGTTTAACATTTCGACTATTTGCCTAATTTTTAGTGTAACGAAAATTATTGTGTGTCTATAAAGACTGAAATGCCTTTACCGAAGGGTCCACAACTGGACGCTTACCAACATTGTTTCTTTTTTTAAATATAACCATTTATCAATATATTGACAATTCACAGGACAAGACGAAGTTCACAGACGACTTACTATATGGACCATAGGTTCACTTGCTAAATGTTTTTTCTATGCTAGAAGAATAATTTAGCCTTATAACCTTTTTCAAGGTATTTTTGAAGTATTACTGGTGTTTGGGTGCATCAACATTTGGGTTATTTCCATTTGGCTTATTATACGAGGCTACAATCACTATTTGAACACTGAAATCCTCTGATTGAAACTAAAAGCTTAGGCTGTAACTAGGGACTTAGTATGTATATCGACAATTTATAGGACAACACGAACCTTACAAAGGATTGTAGGTGACACGCCAGAGCTTTGTTAATCTGCAAGAAGCTCTTACAGCTAATATTACGAGGAAATGAGGTTGATTTTTTACTGTTTCACAAGAATGCTATCTTTTATACACCCAATATTTGCTTTTTCAAGTAACTACATGTGCCAGAAGCACTTACAGGCCAACTCTAACTAGACTTCGACTTATTTTATATCAGGTGCTAAATTTATAAAGAACTATATTTCTGAGGAAGTACGCAAAAGCAGATTACCCGATTAAAGTATCTGAAAAACAGATTTTTCTATGTAAGTATATTTTTATTGACTGGATTATTTAACAGATCAAACAGGAAGACTGCAAAATTCATTAAATGTAGTTCTATCGTATAGGTGGTTTCAGAGATAAGAAAAGAACAAATATAAGATTTCGCTTCTTTTTTTGCTTCTGAGGCTAATCGCGACGCTAAGGGTAAATGGCGAGGAAATGTAATGGAGGAGAAACACTCTCAAAAGTTATGGGCTGCATATAAGTTAATACCACAGAGATATTACAGTAGGTGTAGGTTCTACCACCAGAACTTTTCTATTATAATAATACTGGTTATGCTGTACTGTTAGCTAAAGATGCTGATATTTGAGAAACGTAAAAGCTTATTGCAAAATTTTAAGATAAATAATAATCTGTTAGACTGTAAACATATTTTATATCCATTCTGCACAAGATCCGATGACAAAATTTAAAAATTGTAATCGCCCAGACAGGGACTCGAACCCTGGACAGATAGGTTAAAAGCCTAACGCTATACCAACTAAGCTATCTGGGCACAAGGTATTCTTTTCTTGAAAAGTTAGTTATGTTAAGAAATATATTGAAACAATTGAGAACACTCTTGATCTGGTTCGACAGAGAAGGAGACAACATTTCCAATTTTTTACAGACTGGGTGTATTTTTCCACTATAGAGGCCTTCACTATATGTAATTCGAAACGCTAAAGTTCAGCTAGCTTCCAAAATTGAGGTAAAGATTTTGTTTGGCGAGATTAACAAGTTACAATTATATCCAGTTACGGACAAATAAAGCTAAAACTCTCAGATTTACTGTACTAGCCAAGTTTTAGTAACATTTTCTTCACTTTAGTACAAATACCAAAGAAATAGCTATATTTTATTTATAATTTGACAAAATGTACTAGTATTTAATTCACAAAGTTAGGTAAAAAACAGTATTTTTTAAAAATATTGTTACTGCCTTCAAATGTTATGTTATTTAGCCACTAACAACTGGTTTAATCTGTTTGGCATCCTTTAAATAGGAAAAGAAGGAATTATTTGTTTAGTATTTTTATATTTATTTAAGAAAACAATTCTACAGTTTAACTTAATTTTAACAAATTGTTACTAATTTATATATCAAAGTTATGTTATTTAGAGTGTATGAAGGCGTATAAAGTTAATATTTGTACTTATCAGTTCAACTTACAATTATATTTTACACACAAAAGATAATGTTTACAGTTAAATTACTTGAATCAGAGAATAATATTTTACAGTAATTGATTCATTCAGCAGTAGTCAGTACTTTTATGCATCAGAAAGTTTTCTTAATTTTCTATTACGCATGCTATTTTGGGCTATTCTTAAAATGTATTTCTAGGGCAAACTGGTTTAATTTTCTGCTTATAATGCAAAGTTGACAGTTTTCGCAAAATGCATTGTACATTTGTTATATTCTCTACTTACAATCCAAATATTATGCTTATTTAATGTATAACTAACTAACTCTCTAGCCTTCTTAAACCCGAATGTTCATGGCTGCAGCAACACATGCCTTTCATCTGTCCCTGTCCTGAGCAAGATCTATATACTCCTTTCCTTCCCTACCAATTTCCTTTAGGTCCATCTCTACATTATCCCTCCATCTTTGTTTTGGTCTTCCTATTGATCTTTTACCATCAGGTTTCCCAACAAGAATCCTGTATACTCTTCTTTCCTCTCCCATTCGTACCACATGATCTACACACCTAAGTCTTCTTGATTTAATCATTCTAATAATATCTGGACATGAATACAAATTATGTACTTCTAAATTATGTAACCTTCTCCACTCATCTGTCTCCTCATCTGTTTTAGGCCCAAATATTTTCCTAAGGATCTTATTTTCAAATACTTTCAATTTATGTTCCTTTTTCAATGTAAGGGACCAAGTTTATTTACTGTATTTAACTTTTATTTTTTTTTGTAATTAACAAAAATTAAAAGCTTATACTGTAGTTATTATATCTTTTTCTATCAGCTTATTTTGAAATTAATATTATTAGGTATAGTCTTTGATTTATAACTATATTGCTTTTTTATCAATTTATCTAAGAGTACACGCAGACAAACACATGTGTACACACGTTTATGTAAATAGATATGCCTTTTTTCAATATTTTAGTATGAAGATTGCACTTTAGCTATTGAAGCAAGGGTAGGAAAGGTAGGATTTCTGAGAATTTGTTGCAGGATTTTGTTGTCCAAGTATAGATGAGAACTGAGCTGGGAGACTGTTTTGAACCTTTTCATGATAGTTTGCATGTGAACTGTATGCAAATTGAGCACTATTTACTGTGCATGCTTCTAAGTTTTGCTGTTATTTTACATCAAGTCTGTGAGACTGTAGTCAGTTTTCCCTTTTCAAGTAGTTTTTATTGATTGTATTTGTATATGTTTTTGGGACTTAGCAGTTTTATGAGGCAGTTTGTTGTAGAATATTTTTACATGATTGTTATGAGAAATTGAGTGTCTGCTGTTTACTTGTAATTATTTTCTTCTTGTGTTGTGTATTTGACTATATTTTGTCCAAGTTCGTAGTATTTAGAATAATTGTTATTGACTTGTAGATGTAGGGAGTAATAATCCTTTGCAAGATGCTCTATACTTTAGTCTGAACATTATTCTTAGTGTTCACTTTTGAAGCCTTAGTATTCTGGTAGTATTATTAATGTAGAGGTAAATTAGGCTGAAATGTAGGCATTTTTCTGATACATTATACTCACTTAGTTGTTTCAGCAGGTAGAAGTTGCATGATGGTTTACTGCTGATGATGTTAATCTGCTTCTTATGTACTACGTATGATGTAGCTTACTTGAGTAATTGGAATTTTCTACTGAAAAAAGGATTGCTTGTCTATTTTATTCCTATGTTGTTGAGTTTGTCCATAAGCAAGCCATGTTTTTACTCTATCCTATGCCTTGGAAGAATCTAGATATATTGTGTTTGCAGTTTTATGTTTCTCTAAGGTTTCAGCTATGTAGTTTCTTAAACTGTGCTATGGGTGTGACTATTGATTTCTCTTTCTGGATGCCATGTTGGTTTCTGTGTAATCCTCTTGCTGCTTGTATTTGACTTAGGTTGTTTGCTTTTTTCTTAGATCTTTATTTGTTTATTTGTTCAGTATTTTTTATTTTTTGAATTTTAATTACTTTAATTTTACATTAACTAACAAATTTTACTTTAACAACAAAAGAATTTACTCTAGTATAAAAACTTCTACTAACAAAAATGTACTATTATAACTTTTAATTTTAGAAAATTGTATTTTTAAAACTTTAAATTTGAAAAATTGATTTTTAATTACTTTAATTTTACATTAACTAACAAATTTTACATTAACAACAAAATAGTTATCCCTAGTATAAAAACTTCTACTAACAAAAATATACTATTATAATTTTTAATTTTAGAAAATTGTATTTTTAAAACTTTAACTTTGAAAAAAATGAATTTTAACACACTTTGACTTTAACAATGTACTTTGAATTTTTTTATGTAAAAGAATAATAAAAAAATAAAAAATACTGAACAAATAAACAAATAAAGATCTAAGAAAAAAGCAAACAACCTAAGTCAAATACAAGCAGCAAGAGGATTACACAGAAACCAACATGGCATCCAGAAAGAGAAATCAATAGTCACACCCATAGCACAGTTTAAGAAACTACATAGCTGAAACCTTAGAGAAACATAAAACTGCAAACACAATATATCTAGATTCTTCCAAGGCATAGGATAGAGTAAAAACATGGCTTGCTTATGGACAAACTCAACAACATAGGAATAAAATAGACAAGCAATCCTTTTTTCAGTAGAAAATTCCAATTACTCAAGTAAGCTACATCATACGTAGTACATAAGAAGCAGATTAACATCATCAGCAGTAAACCATCATGCAACTTCTACCTGCTGAAACAACTAAGTGAGTATAATGTATCAGAAAAATGCCTACATTTCAGCCTAATTTACCTCTACATTAATAATACTACCAGAATACTAAGGCTTCAAAAGTGAACACTAAGAATAATGTTCAGACTAAAGTATAGAGCATCTTGCAAAGGATTATTACTCCCTACATCTACAAGTCAATAACAATTATTCTAAATACTACGAACTTGGACAAAATATAGTCAAATACACAACACAAGAAGAAAATAATTACAAGTAAACAGCAGACACTCAATTTCTCATAACAATCATGTAAAAATATTCTACAACAAACTGCCTCATAAAACTGCTAAGTCCCAAAAACATATACAAATACAATCAATAAAAACTACTTGAAAAGGGAAAACTGACTACAGTCTCACAGACTTGATGTAAAATAACAGCAAAACTTAGAAGCATGCACAGTAAATAGTGCTCAATTTGCATACAGTTCACATGCAAACTATCATGAAAAGGTTCAAAACAGTCTCCCAGCTCAGTTCTCATCTATACTTGGACAACAAAATCCTGCAACAAATTCTCAGAAATCCTACCTTTCCTACCCTTGCTTCAATAGCTAAAGTGCAATCTTCATACTAAAATATTGAAAAAAGGCATATCTATTTACATAAACGTGTGTACACATGTGTTTGTCTGCGTGTACTCTTAGATAAATTGATAAAAAAAGCAATATAGTTATAAATCAAAGACTATACCTAATAATATTAATTTCAAAATAAGCTGATAGAAAAAGATATAATAACTACAGTATAAGCTTTTAATTTTTGTTAATTACAAAAAAAAATAAAAGTTAAATACAGTAAATAAACTTGGTCCCTTACATTGAAAAAGGAACATAAATTGAAAGTATTTGAAAATAAGATCCTTAGGAAAATATTTGGGCCTAAAACAGATGAGGAGACAGATGAGTGGAGAAGGTTACATAATTTAGAAGTACATAATTTGTATTCATGTCCAGATATTATTAGAATGATTAAATCAAGAAGACTTAGGTGTGTAGATCATGTGGTACGAATGGGAGAGGAAAGAAGAGTATACAGGATTCTTGTTGGGAAACCTGATGGTAAAAGATCAATAGGAAGACCAAAACAAAGATGGAGGGATAATGTAGAGATGGACCTAAAGGAAATTGGTAGGGAAGGAAAGGAGTATATAGATCTTGCTCAGGACAGGGACAGATGAAAGGCATGTGTTGCTGCAGCCATGAACATTCGGGTTTAAGAAGGCTAGAGAGTTAGTTAGTTATACATTAAATAAGCATAATATTTGGATTGTAAGTAGAGAATATAACAAATGTACAATGCATTTTGCGAAAACTGTCAACTTTGCATTATAAGCAGAAAATTAAACCAGTTTGCCCTAGAAATACATTTTAAGAATAGCCCAAAATAGCATGCGTAATAGAAAATTAAGAAAACTTTCTGATGCATAAAAGTACTGACTACTGCTGAATGAATCAATTACTGTAAAATATTATTCTCTGATTCAAGTAATTTAACTGTAAACATTATCTTTTGTGTGTAAAATATAATTGTAAGTTGAACTGATAAGTACAAATATTAACTTTATACGCCTTCATACACTCTAAATAACATAACTTTGATATATAAATTAGTAACAATTTGTTAAAATTAAGTTAAACTGTAGAATTGTTTTCTTAAATAAATATAAAAATACTAAACAAATAATTCCTTCTTTTCCTATTTAAAGGATGCCAAACAGATTAAACCAGTTGTTAGTGGCTAAATAACATAACATTTGAAGGCAGTAACAATATTTTTAAAAAATACTGTTTTTTACCTAACTTTGTGAATTAAATACTAGTACATTTTGTCAAATTATAAATAAAATATAGCTATTTCTTTGGTATTTGTACTAAAGTGAAGAAAATGTTACTAAAACTTGGCTAGTACAGTAAATCTGAGAGTTTTAGCTTTATTTGTCCGTAACTGGATATAATTGTAACTTGTTAATCTCGCCAAACAAAATCTTTACCTCAATTTTGGAAGCTAGCTGAACTTTAGCGTTTCGAATTACATATAGTGAAGGCCTCTATAGTGGAAAAATACACCCAGTCTGTAAAAAATTGGAAATGTTGTCTCCTTCTCTGTCGAACCAGATCAAGAGTGTTCTCAATTGTTTCAATATATTTCTTAACATAACTAACTTTTCAAGAAAAGAATACCTTGTGCCCAGATAGCTTAGTTGGTATAGCGTTAGGCTTTTAACCTATCTGTCCAGGGTTCGAGTCCCTGTCTGGGCGATTACAATTTTTAAATTTTGTCATCGGATCTTGTGCAGAATGGATATAAAATATGTTTACAGTCTAACAGATTATTATTTATCTTAAAATTTTGCAATAAGCTTTTACGTTTCTCAAATATCAGCATCTTTAGCTAACAGTACAGCATAACCAGTATTATTATAATAGAAAAGTTCTGGTGGTAGAACCTACACCTACTGTAATATCTCTGTGGTATTAACTTATATGCAGCCCATAACTTTTGAGAGTGTTTCTCCTCCATTACATTTCCTCGCCATTTACCCTTAGCGTCGCGATTAGCCTCAGAAGCAAAAAAAGAAGCGAAATCTTATATTTGTTCTTTTCTTATCTCTGAAACCACCTATACGATAGAACTACATTTAATGAATTTTGCAGTCTTCCTGTTTGATCTGTTAAATAATCCAGTCAATAAAAATATACTTACATAGAAAAATCTGTTTTTCAGATACTTTAATCGGGTAATCTGCTTTTGCGTACTTCCTCAGAAATATAGTTCTTTATAAATTTAGCACCTGATATAAAATAAGTCGAAGTCTAGTTAGAGTTGGCCTGTAAGTGCTTCTGGCACATGTAGTTACTTGAAAAAGCAAATATTGGGTGTATAAAAGATAGCATTCTTGTGAAACAGTAAAAAATCAACCTCATTTCCTCGTAATATTAGCTGTAAGAGCTTCTTGCAGATTAACAAAGCTCTGGCGTGTCACCTACAATCCTTTGTAAGGTTCGTGTTGTCCTATAAATTGTCGATATACATACTAAGTCCCTAGTTACAGCCTAAGCTTTTAGTTTCAATCAGAGGATTTCAGTGTTCAAATAGTGATTGTAGCCTCGTATAATAAGCCAAATGGAAATAACCCAAATGTTGATGCACCCAAACACCAGTAATACTTCAAAAATACCTTGAAAAAGGTTATAAGGCTAAATTATTCTTCTAGCATAGAAAAAACATTTAGCAAGTGAACCTATGGTCCATATAGTAAGTCGTCTGTGAACTTCGTCTTGTCCTGTGAATTGTCAATATATTGATAAATGGTTATATTTAAAAAAAGAAACAATGTTGGTAAGCGTCCAGTTGTGGACCCTTCGGTAAAGGCATTTCAGTCTTTATAGACACACAATAATTTTCGTTACACTAAAAATTAGGCAAATAGTCGAAATGTTAAACATTTCGTGTACTTTATCCAGTAAGCCTTAGCTAGAAATACAATAACAACGTTACAGGCATTAAAATTAAGCAAGCTTAGATATTCTAGTGGCCCATAATAAGTATAAAATATCCTTTAAAATACTCTGACAAATAGTTGTGGGTTATCTGAGATCAAAATTTTCAAGCCCTCTCTCCTGCATAAATAGGCTCTAGAATTCACTAAGCCTCAAAATAATATTAGGGTACATAAGATAAAAAAGCAGATGAAGAGTGGTGCTGATCGCATCATCTCCAAAATAGCAAAAACAAAAGAATACAGAGCCCTATCTGATATATTTAGAAAACTTTTACCTAGTACAACAGTAACAAAATACTCAGCAACCTCTAAAATAAACAAACTTTCGTTGTTATTTGAGTAATAATAAGCCTAAACTTGTAAAATAAAAGGGTAGAACTTGCCAAAACATACTTTTGCATCCAAAATATAATTGAAAACTCTTTCTTGAATAGACTAAGAGGTCTTACTTTGGTAAAATAAGCATAAAAATTGAAAAATAAAGGGTAAAACTTGACGAAACACACTTCGTGTGTACAAAATTTAATTCAAAACACATTTGAATTGTGTTATTTGAGTAAACGTGGAGAATAATCCTGTAAACTTGGAAAAAAAATCTCTCTCTCTCTCTCTCTCTCTCTCTGTGTGTGTATGTGTATGTGTGTGTGTGTGTGTGTGTGTGTGTGTGTGTGTAAGTGTGTGTGTGTCCAAAATGTAATAAAAAACACGTTCAAATCGTGTTATTTGTAAAATAAACAGCTAAAAATTGAGAACACACACTTTGTGTGTCGAAAATATAGCTAAAAGTCTTTCCTGAATAGTATAAATAGTGTTATTTTGGTAAAAAAAAAACAACATAAAGTTGTAAAATAATAAGTTAAAAGTTTTAAAAATGTCTTTGTGAGTCCAAAATTTAATAAAAAACATTGCCTGAATAGTACAAATAGTGTTATTTTGGTAAAAAATTTATATAAAGTTGTAAAATAATAAGTTAAAAGTTGAAAAATGTCTTTGTGAGTCCAAAATTTAATACAAAATGTTGCCTGAATAGTACAAATAGTGTTATTTTGGTAAAAAAATTAACATAAAGTTGTTAAATAATAAGTTAAAAGTTGAAAAAATGTCTTTGTGAGTCCAAAATTTAATACAAAATGTTGCCTGAATAGTACAAATAGTGTTATTTTGGTAAAAAAAATTAACATAAAGTTGTAAAATAATAAGTTAAAGTTGAAAAAATGTCTTTGTGAGTCCAAAATTTAATAAAAAATGTTGCCTGAATAGTACAAATAGTGTTATTTTGGTAAAAAAATTAACATAAAGTTGTAAAATAATAAATTAAAAGTTGAAAAAATGTCTTTGTGAGTCCAAAATTTAATAAAAAATGTTGCCTGAATAGTACAAATAGTGTTATTTTGGTAAAAAATTAACATAAAGTTGTAAAATAATAAGTTAAAAGTTGAAAAAACGTCTTTGTGAATCCAAAATTAATGAAAAAATGTTGCCTGAATGGTATAAATAGTGTTATTTTGGTAAAAAATTAACATAAATTTGTAAAATAATAAGTTAAAAGTTGAAAAAATGTCTTTGTGAATCCAAAATTAATGAAAAAATGTTGCCTGAATAGTATAAATAGTGTTATTTTGGTAAAAAATTGACATAAATTTGTAAAATAATAAGTTAAAAGTTGAAAAAATGTCTTTGTGAATCCAAAATTTAATGAAAAAATGTTGCCTGAATAGTATAAATAGTGTTATTTTGGTAAAAATAAGGATAAGCTGTGAAAATGTTTGACATAAAGTCAAAGTTTGGTAAAAAATAAACTCAAAATTATGTTAAATAGCACACAGTAACATACATTTACTACCTAAATCAATAATCAAAGGGTCCTAGGTTCGTTACCCCGTGATAAAAGCAAATGGTGAAAACTGTAGACCCCGTCCCTGATAGCTCTCCCTTCTTCATAGTACAGATAAAAAAACCCTGCGCTAAAGCGGCCTGTGCCTTGGGGCAACCCTGAGCGGAATATTAATTGGCGGCGGAAACCAGTTCTACAAGCGACGCATAGCTTCAGAGATTTGACCATTGCTGCGCATTCCAGACATCCTTTGTTGTCTGGATCAATCCCTCCCCTGCCCTACAGTATTGCATAGCTTTCCCCTGTTCTTGCGTACTAGTTGACCTTGGAAAAAACCGGTTCTAAAAATCTACCGACGCGATCTCTGATTGGTCAATCAGGTTCTTCCTTTGTCCTGGCGTTCTGACGTCATTTGACCTTGAGCGCACAGTCCCCCAAATTCCTTTCTCCTCTACCGTCTCCGCTCAATATATTACATGCCATATAACATTATTACATAGTACACAATAAATATTACCGTTGCATATCGCGGGTTCGAGTACCGGGACCGTCTTCTTTCGTACCATTACCAGCGTTCATAGCGGTTCATAAACCATAGAAAACTTATTTTCAATACTATAAACATTAATTATTATCGATTTATACATTACATACTTTGCAGTAATGAATATAAAACCATATGCATAGCGTTTAGTACCTCTAATTACCTTCTATATACATATTTTTCATAAAATAAATAAATATATATTCATAAAAAGTTATAAACATGCAAATACATAAATGTAAAGTATTCTAAGTACATGCAAATAAATTCTAAGTACTTGCGAATTAATTAAAACCCGTGCACATTAGTTCTTAATTACGTGCAAATAAAGGACCACCCATGGAGAAAAGTGACGTTAGCGCGGATACCATCTACTAATAAGGAAGAAAGAAAAAGATAAAGGGAAGAGAGATAAAGAGAAAAGGAAGAGAAGGAGAGTCAAAAAGGGAAAGGAAGAGTGAAAAGGGGAAAAAAGATAAGGAAGGAAAGAATGAGAAGGGGGAAGTAAGGTAAATAATAATAGAAGGAAGAGAAAGATAAGGAAATAAAGAGTGAAAAGAGGAAAGAAAGATGGAGAAGAAATGAGATAAAGAAAGATAGGAACATAATGTGGGAAAATGGAAATAGAAAGAATGATGCTTTACAACCACAATAACAGGAGCAGAGCCAACCTGAATATACGGGGTGAGCATAAAGTCTTTCCCTGATTACAATCTTTTATTGCTAAAGAACTATGCTAGATACATATATGCGGTTTGCTGGAAATGGTAGCTTAACTCATAATGTTTTGTTATCAGTACACGTCAGTACACTTCGACATGTGCTCCCTTTGTTGCCCTTAGAACGTCTAGGCGATACTCAATTTCTGTCCATGTCTTTGCCAACATCTCTTCCGTCATCGTGTCTATAGCATCCCGTATTCGTGTTTGAAGAGTTTGCATATCAGGAACTGGTGAACTAAACACTGTGTCCTTAACATAACCCCATAAAAAAGTCAAGAGGGGTTATGTCCGGCGATCGCGGTGGCCATGATATGGGACCGTCTCTACCGATCCATCTGTCTGGAAAGGTGTCATGCAAGAACTGCCGAACAGTTAACTCCCAGTGTGGCGGTGCACCATCTTGTTGAAACACTACCTATGGTTGAAATTCCTGTAACAGAGGCGCAACGTAAAAAAAATCATAATCAAGGAAAGACTTTATGCTCACCCTGTATTTTCCCCAACAAAATCAGAATATCTGAAATCTCAAAATCTCTTTTTCGTCGACTAGGAAGAAAATGCTTGAAATATACATCATGTGATCAAAGAATACTGTAAAGTAACTTCAGTGTTATTAATCTTCTGTTGATGCACGATTGCGTTGGGCCATTCCTGGAACTTCGATCCCACGTACAGATGGCGTCTCGGTCAACTCTGTACAAGCTTACCATCTGTCCCCTTCTTTTATCGACGAGATACTATTGTGCCATAAACACACCTAGACCAACTTTTGCTGCTTAATTAGGAAGAAATCCAAAACCCGTCTTTTGTACGCGAACGTACTCGCTAATTGAAATGCTAGAAGTGGAAAACATTGAATGTCAGCGGACAAAAGAAAACTTGTTGCAGGAGAGTAGGGGAGGGGCTCTTACAAGCTACCTGTTTCTTTAGAGGTCGTGTCTTCACGTGTTAATGACGCAACATACGCGGCTCTTTTGATTCGTCATGCTAAGCACGTGCTCATTAATGAGTTTCAGAACGTTGTTTTTTTTTTCTCATGTGTGAATATGCCGACTGGCTGTCTGGTCTCTTGTGAGCTGCACCGAAACTAAATACTTTTAGCTGGTGGGTGCCGTAAACATTAGGAACATATGGTGCTAATTGTCTCGGTTTCACTGGTTCTACGCCACTCTTGAGGTAACTTATACGTTTTCTAATGTGTGAACTTGTGTGATATTGCGTTGATTTGCGTCTTGGGGAAACATAAAAAAATGTTTGGTCTTCAATAACTTGGATTTCATCCCATTTCTGCACTCATGACAAGAATTTACGTACAGGGTGGTTCATAAATGTGTGAAACATTTTAGAAATTTACTATTGAAGAACGATACAACTGCCTGGTAATTCTGATGCGTTAGGAGCTTGATTCCCGCATAGGCACTTTGCATAGTGATTAAAATCGCACTTTAAACTGTAAGTTCAGTCTCGATAGGCATATCTGAACATAAACTGAACTCAAGGAAACCTACGACAAGTAGTAGGGTATCGCGTTGATGCACAGTCGTTAGTTAGTCGCATGTGGTAACTGTGCTAGTCCATTGTCAAAATATGGAGGTGACTGCTTCAAGTGCAACGTGAAAATTGTTTCTGAGAAGGTTTGTTAGTTGTTGTAACAGCCATCACACACACAAGGAAGCGATAATAAACAATACAATGCATACAACCAAAAACTAATCTGAAACTTACTGCGTGCTAATTCTACTCACCACCAAACCCATTCCGTGTACTGCAATAAACTTCAGATGTCTAACTTTCTTTCTTAACGCAATTCTCTTTTAACTAACTAACTAACTAACTCTTTAGCCTTCTTAAACCCGAAGGTTCATGGCTGCACACAGGCCTTCCATCCGTCCCTATCTTGAGCAAGATCTATATACTCTTTTCCATCCCTACCGATTTCCTTTAGGTCCATCTCAACGTTGTCCCTCCATCTTCGTCTTGGCCTTCCTACAGGTCTCTTACCATCAGGTTTCCCAACAAGAATCCTGTAAACTCCTCTTTCCTCTCCCATTCGTGCCACATGGCCTGCCCACCCATTTCTTCTTGATTTAATCATTCTAATAATATCTGGACATGAATACAAATTATGTACTTCTAAATTATGTAACCTTCTCCACTCACCTGTCTCCTCATCCCTTTTAGGTCCAAAGATTTTCCTAAGGATCTTATTTTCAAATACTCTCAATTTATGTTCCTCTTTCAATGTAAGGGACCAAGTTTCACACCCATATAATACTACAGGCAAAATTACTGTTTTGTATATTTTAACTTTTAGTTTCTTAGATATTAAACGAGAAGACAAAAGTTTATGAAGAGAGAAGTAACATGCATTTCCTGAATTAAGCCTACTTTTTATTTCCTCTTTAATATAATTTTCATTTGTTAATATTACTCCTAAGTATTTGAATTTGGAAACTGGTTCAAACGAGTTGTTATCAATAATTAGATTTTGATTATTACCTAACACTTGGTTTCGGCCTGTAAGCATATATTTAGTTTTCTCTTTGTTAACTTCCAAACCTATCTCTTTAGCAGTTTTGAAAAATATTTTAGCATTATTCTTAATTATATTTATATCATCCCCTAAGTCTACATCATCTGCATATGCTAACAACTGAGTCACACCATTTAATTTTAGTCCTTCGTTAGTTTCTTTTACCTTCCTAACAGCATATTCTAAGGCAAAATTAAAGAGCAATGGAGATAATGCATCTCCTTGTTTTAAACCATGATGAATTGTAAATTTGTCAGACACATGAATACCCACACGAATTTTACTTTCTGTTTGACTGGTGCATACTTTTATCACACTAACAAGCTTCTTAGCAGCGGCGTATACTCTGGGTCATCTAGGTAATCGCAGATGACCCGGCTGTATTTTTTTAAAAAAAATATATATATATACATTTCTTCGCAATATTCTTCCAAACCAATTTCGATGCATACATTTCTTTGCTTCCAGCGCGCCGCGAATGCTTCCAACCATTTGCCGCTGAATGTTCGGGAACCTTTCTCCAGCCGGTGGAATGACGTTAGGGAATCTCACCCTGACGTCATTCCACCCGCTTCCTTTACAACCCTTGGCGAGGAGGGAAGAGAAAGAAAAGAAGGGGAGGAAACTCTGCTTCTCAGGCCCGGCGATTCCGTGGCCAGGGTAAGCTCCTTCTGGTGAGAATCCACCGGTCTCAACCCCTAGATTTTGCCTTTCCTTCCGCTGGCGACCATTGACCTCCTACAACCCTCCTCCACAATTCTCTCCCGAAGGCTATGTCGTCGCTAAACATAGAAACTGTGTTTTTTATGGCAGGGACATTTCTCAGGAACGGGAATTTTGGGTTCACAAATTGCCTTCTGTAAGGGAAATAGGGAAAACATACCCGGTAAAGTGCGAAGAACAGGAAAATATGAATAACATAGGCAAACCAATTCTACGCTAATTTTCACTATACATTTACTTCTGTCTTGCTGATGTCTGTTACATAGAAATTTATCAAAAGGAAAAAGCTTAAATATTGAAGATGAAGCAAACTAAATTAAAATTCAAAACTTAAGCAATTAATGCACCTATAAGCTGACTCCCCCCATTCTTGTATTTGCAAAACTAGCGATTGTTTCTTCTCTCTAATCTTCAAAAGCAGCGAGAGTACTTCCTTCACGGAACTGAATATTTTTTAAAGGAAAAGATATAAATAAATTATATATATTTTAGTTAATTTAAGTTACTATTCCACTTTTTTTGATTAATAGTGATGAAGATGAACGACTAAAACATATAAGGAACAAACACATCAGGCAGGTAGCCAGGTGGAGGACTCGGGGAGCTGAAATCCCCTCCCCGAAATCCTACATATATCTAATTTAAAAAGTGTATAGTGGTAATTAATTTTACTTCATTTGCAGGATTAAACACCTTGCATAATACGTTGTAATTATCTGAGATTTATCTTCAGAACTTCTACCCCCACTTTTTCAACTTTATGTGGCGGCTGCTAATAAGGGATGAGGACCCTCTTCTCCACCCCCTCCCCGAAATAAATTTCTGGCTCAGGCCTGCACTGATTCGAACTTTTAAAACCTGTCATCGCAGGGAATTTGGAGCTCGGAAAGGGAATTTTTTTATCATTCATAGGGAATTTCATTCTGAGCCAGGAACACAACAGAAGTTTGGCGCGTGAAACTGAATGCGTGTGGTCGTTGGCTTTGTGCTGTGCTTGGTGTTTATTATTTATTTAGGTGTTAGTGTTTGTCGTGATAGTGCTGTGTTAAAGGATAATGGATGTGATAGAAGATTTGCTGGTGAAACCTTTTGGAACAAGATCTTTTCAGGAGAAGTTGCAAATTGTTAATACAGGTAGGTCAGTGCCATCGCTTGAACTTACTTCTATATACAAAGACAAAAATCGGGAATATGTGAGACATTTCTCGCAAGCAAATTATGACAAAACACCATGGTTGACAGGAAGTACAAGTGTTAATAAGCTTTTTTGTTGGCCGTGCTTACTTTTCGGGGCTGAAAAGAATGTTTGGACGCATGGCGGATACTGTAATCTAAACAATCTTTGCAACGCTTGTGCCAAACATGAAAAATCAAAAAGTCATATAACTTCCTTTGTTAAGTTGCAATCTTTCGCACAGACACGTATTGACGTGCAACTGGACAAACAGCGTGCTTTGGATGTGGTACGGCACAATGAAATGGTGAAGAGAAATAGAGATGTACTAGTGCGCTTAATAAATGCAGTGTGTTTCCTCGCAAAGCAAGAACTTCCTTTTCGAGGCCATGGTGAAGAAAGTGACTCCTTGAACAAAGGAAACTTTGTAGAATTGTTGCAGTATACAGCCGAGTATGACTCGCAACTTGTCGATCACTTGCAAACTGCAACGGTCTTTAAAGGCAAGTTTCCTCTAATTCAAAATGACCTTATTAAGGCAGTCTGTAGCGTGGTCAGTGAAGCTATAAAAGGCGAAGTAGACAAAGCTAATTTTGTAGCTATATTATTAGATGAAACAACTGACATTACTAATAAATTGCAATTGTCAGCATGCATTCGTTATGTTGACGAAAATGGCCATGCACAAGAAAGATTTTTGTTTTTCGCTGACGTTAGTGCTGACCGAACAGCCAATGGTTTGTTCACGCTTGTCCAAGATGTGATACGAGACTACCGCATAAGTAATAAACTCTGCAGTCAGACTTATGACGGGGCATCAGTAATGTCTGGAAGCACTAGTGGACTGCAAGCGAAAGTTAGGGAAGTCTATCCTCAGGCGCTGTTTGTCCATTGTCAGAGCCACGTACTGAATCTTGTGCTTCAGCAATCGGACTGCAGAATCAAAGAATGTAGCATCTTTTTTACAACATTATCTGGATTGGGTTCTTTTTTCTCTAAATCGACGAAAAGAACCCAAGCATTAAAAGAATTTGTCGCGAAAAAGTTGCCAAAAGTTGCACCTACCAGATGGAACTTCTCTTCGCGTCTTGTCAACACAATAAAGGAAAGTAGAAGTGAACTAATAGAGTTTTTTGAGAATATTGCCGAAAGTGCTGGGGAATGGGATTCCGAGACTATGCTACAGGCGAATGGGTGCATTTCTTTCTTAAACAAGTTCCAAACTTGTTTTTTGCTCGAACTATTTTCCAAAATTTTTTCCTACACTGATGTGTTATACAACACATTGCAAACTAAGAGTTTGGACATAGCCTATTGTTCACAAAAAATTCATGACGTGATGCAAATACTTAAAGAAATGAGAGTTGATGGTTTTGCGCAAGTATGGTACTCGACTAAGAGAGAAGTTACAGACCTGGAAAGGAAACGAAAAAATGAAGACCCAGAAACTAGTTACAGAAGATTGTTTAATGAAGTGATCGACACATTACATGGTCAACTTAATGATAGATTTGGCGATTTTCATACATTGCACTTTGTTTCCCTCTTGGATTCATTTCAGTTCCCAGTGTTTAAGAGTAACTTCCAGAAAGAGCTTTCATGTCTCTATTGGAAAAATATGGTGCACACTTTGATTCTGTGAGGCTGAAAAATGAACTCACCGTTCTCTATGCATCTCAAGATCTCAATTTTACTGGGAAGCCAATTTACGAGATAGTTTCTAATATGGGAAAGAACAAACTAACTGTTGCCTTGCCAGAAGTATATAAGTTGGCAACACTCATTCTCACTATACCATCCACTACAGCTTCTGTTGAACGTTCTTTTTCGGCACTCAAAAGAATAAAATCATTCTGCAGATCAACCCAAGGACAGGACAGGTTAAGTGGACTTGCTCTGCTATCAATTGAAAAGGAGTTGCTACGTAATCTTCGGAACAACCCTACCTTTTCATTTCATGAAATCATTATTGGGAAGTTCACCTCTCAAATAAGAAGACTGGAGTTCAACTACAAGTAATCGGGTCCTGGGGTAAGTTGAATTTTGCACTTAAATTAATAATGAGGGTTTCTATTTCACTAGTGCACGTCTTTCATTTTATATTTCACAGTTTTTTTTATTTTTCTTTATAATACTGTCTTGTTTTATTATTTGAAATTCTACACGTATATTAATTAATTGATTGTGGTCGCCACAATAAGACAAACATTCCCACAAAATATTCCTATATCCCATATGGATCCTGATATAAAATGCACGGAAACTTTTGGAGTTTGATGATCAAGGGTCGGAGATTACCCACTCGTTAGAACCAGCATACGCCACTGCTTCTTAGGTATTCCAAACTCAACTAATATATTATATAATTTATCTCATTTGACCGAATCTTATGCTTTTTTGAAATCAATGAATAGCTGATGGACATTTTGATTATATTCCCACTTTTTTTCAAGTGTCTGTCTAATGTGAAAAATTTGATCTGTAGTTGATCTGTTACGTTTAAATCCACATTGATAATCACCTATATAATTTCATTAGCATATGGGGTTAGTCTTGTTAAAAGAATGTTAGATAATATTTTATATGTTGTTGAGAGTAGAGAAATTCCACGGTAATTATTGCAGTTCATTTTATCACCTTTTTTAAACACAGGAACAATTATGGATTCTTTCCTCTGTTGAGGGAAATTGTCTTTTAAGTTTGGAAAACTGTATTTTATATTTGTCAGTAATGAATTAAACAAAATAATTTTGGAACCTAATATTATTGCACTATGCGAATTAAGCTTCTTGCTTTAGGAGGGGGGAAGTGCCCACTCACAGTGCCTTATTTGTGATTTCATTTTGGGGACTTAGGTTTTTTGGGTATGCAAATGTACGTATGTTACTAAACTATTGCCTTTCGGTTCTAACCTATAGTTCATTAAATCTTATAACATTTGCACTTAATTTAGACACTTGGTGTATTTACATTCTAAGAAAGCCTAAACTCATACATACAAACTAGTAACACCAAAAACATGACCAAATTTCTATTCTCAAGTTGAAACTTAATGTCCATGGGCATGGAGGTTTGTGAGTGTCCATTTATCAATAATATCATCATGCATTCATCCCCATCTTCGCAAATTAGCCAAAAGTGGCACAAAAAGCGAAGTAAAATAAAGCAAATCCTTAACAATAACTACGGACGTGAAGTTTTCGTACTATTTTTTCCTAAATTTCGATGTTATTAATTTTAAATCGGTGTTACTTTTACATGCGTTTTTACTGTTCCTCTATGCTTAAGATTTTCACATTGTTTTAGTTCTGGAAAATTGAGACAGATTTTAGATTTAATGACAAAAAAAAATATGGCTTACCTTCGTGAGAAATGACCAAATTGCTTCCATTTGGAAAACTATTTCGTCTCATCAGCCACTAAATATGAAATGTTTATTGAATGCTAACATCCAAATATTGGAACACAATCATGCACATCAAATTTCCATAACAATGTCAAAAAATCCCTCTCCAACCTCCAAATCCCGTTTTGTGTCCACGCCAGTGACGTATACTGAGTCCAAGATCTGGGCTATCTCACTATGTCACGTGGTCCTAGGCTATGAATAGAAATAAATTTACCAACTCCTAAGAAATCAGGTTGCCAACTCATAAGAAATCAGGTTGCCAACTCATAGGAAATCAGGTTGCCAACTCATAAGAAATCAGGTTGCCAACTCATAGGAAATCAGCTTACCAACTCATAAGAAATCAGGTTGCCAACTCATAGGAAATCAGGTTGCCAACTCATAAGAAATCAGGTTGCCAACTCATAAGAAACCAGGTTGCCAACTCATAGGAAATCAGGTTGCCAACTCATAAGAAATCGCGTTGCCAACTCCAGAATCAGCATCATCATCTCACTGATATGAATAATGTTATTGAGAATTTCTGATTGATTTTTCTCCTGTATCTCGACTTCGGGCTTCGCAGATAGCATAGCTAGCCCAGAATATACGCTCCTGGTCCACACACATACACGCCATCCCCCGTCCGCTCTGGGAAGAGGGAATTCTATTTCAGGACGAGGTTAAACACTGTCAGTCATGCCTGTGCCAAACTGAAATAAGTGAAGCGTGACAATCTCTTTTGAATCGAACTTTCACCAGCTAAACTAAAATGAGAGAGTGCTTAAGGTAGTTCTTTTTGAACAGAAGAAGTGTTATCCCCAGTTTATTATTGCATATTTCGCGGCGCTTTTAGCGTTAAAGTGTAAAATTCGGTGTCATTCTGAAAAAATGGCATAATTCGCGTTATTTCGCTATTCCGAAACACCGAAAACTTTTCGGAACGATTTTTCAATTGTGTTTGTTAAGGAATAGAATACTACAAGTATATATGGTTTCAATTCCATTTCTTTCAGGGGATAAAACTAATTTTCTTTGCCGGAGATTGTTTTTTTTTGGGGGGGTGGAATTCCCGGCATTCCATGTTTATTCACACACTGGTTCCAAATCTGCAATTTGGTAAGAACTTTATAATATTGCACGTTATCGAAGAGAGACGGAAGGGCAAATGGCCATTTTTTCTGGCCACCACAACTGCCGTAAATTTAGATCTGTTGATCTGAAGTTATCACTGGCAGGTATACATCGTGTAGGATTTGTCTACCGTTGCATTTGAACGAAATCGGTCAACGTATTTCGAGATATAGAACTTTTAATAATAATAATTAAAAAAATAGAAAATGCTCTTTGTAAGGAATAGCTCTGAAGAAATAGTCACTATCGATCTTCGATGAGAACATTTTTTGTATAAATTTAATATTATTATTATTTACTGCGCAGTAAGTACAGGGCATGCAAATCATGAGATTGCAACCACCCCTCATATTAAATTACAAAACAACTTTGAGTTTTCATGCACAGTAATATGTTTCTGAAATGATTATATATTTGCCATGTGTCATTGAGGTGCTGAGCTCCACAATCCACTCACAACTATATTCATATTGCTTTCTTTTCGATCAAGTGTTCTCGGTTAACCAGCCAGTTTAAATCTGTGTCAGTGTTCAACGTTAAGAGCGCATACATTGCTCTCATCTTCAGGGAATGTCCAACGATTAGAGCAATGTATGCGCTTTAAACGTTGAACACAAACACAGATTTAATCTGGCTGGTGAACCGAGAACACTTGTTCGAATCACGTCGCCAGGAAAGCTACAATTCCTATTTTCATTTCTTTGTTCAGCACAGAAAAGAAGTTTTACTTATGTTGAACATATAATATGTACGTACCAGAAGATACAAAGATAATAAAAATATTGGAGTTACAACAAAATTAGCCATAAATACAGTTCAAATATGGTTTACAGTCTGATCCAATAAAAAGAGCAAACTTTACAAAATTATGCTTCCAAGAACATCTATATCTGTATCGAAAAATAGATCCAAATCATATAATAATGATATTTCATCAAAAGATTTCTGTGATCTTACAATTGCAAAACTTCTATGAATGTTCAACCTGGAGAATGGCGTGTAAAAATGATGCTTTTCTCCTTGTTCTAAAAGGTGTTATATGAAAATTTATTTATTCTTCAGAACAGAGATAGTAAATTTCCGAAAAACTATTACCTCATTATGAGTCTCGTATCTTTAAACGTATTGAGATCAAAATGGCTACATAAACTGCTTTCAAAATCCAAATATTGCACTTCAATTCTAATATATGAAACCTGATAATAATGGAAAATAAAATGGAGTTAATTTTTATCATCTTATGATGCAGTTCTACTATTCAGTGTTATATCAAGGGCTAGACATCTCACAAGAATGTTTAGCGACACCTATAGTTTTCAGCTGCTATAGTGGAAATCGCGCGATAACTGGTTGGTGCCTGGTGTGATTGTGACACTGTATATAAGTCTTGTGCCAGGCAAACAAACGCTTTATCTCGCAGCAGAGAACAATGCAGTAGAAGTCAAACAAACTATCTGGTTCGAAGTTGTGCTTCTGTGGCAGGTGTAGCAAGCCTCGATATCACCACCAAGTCAAGTTGGAAGCGGGCTTTGTGACCCGCAACCAGAAGCGTTTCGTGAACGCATGCTGCGCATGCGTCAATTGTGGGAAAAGGACAGCTTGCTCTGCGACGACATTCATGAACATTTCTACATTCTAATTTCTTCATATAGGAGAAGTATTTATTTTACACGAGAGCCCTCAACTAAGCTTATATTACATTTCTTGGATCTGAAGTGAAAAACAGTAATAATTATTTTCCCACAATTGACGCATACGTCACTTCAGATCCAAGAAATGTAATATAAGCTTAGTTCAGCGCTCTCGTGTAAAATAAATACTTCTCTTATAAGAAGACATTATAATGTAGAAACGCTCATGAATGTCGTCGCAGAGCAAGCTGTCATTTTCCCCATAATTGACGCATGCGCAGCATGCACCGCATGCGTTCACAAGACGCCTCTGCCCGCAACTAATTCTTGGTCAGAGGTTTCGTACCTCATCGTCGAGAATATCCAAAAGCATGGACGTCGGGAATGGACGGAAGGGGGGGTTACGCCCCCCCCCCCCCCGGAAAAATTAAGGTTCACCTAAAAAGTATTACATTTCACACATGATTTCATTTCAGTCGCGGTAATTTATGTTAGTTATTATAATGGTGTTGAAGGAACATGATAATTTCAGACTGAGGCAGTGTTTTTTGAGGAAACATCACTATTATGGGGGAAAATATGCCTCCTTTGGCCCCCTTCCAGGAAAAAATCCTTCGGACGTAAATAGCATAAAAGTGGCAGAAAAGGGAATTAAAAATTAACGAAATCAATCAACTCTCAGACAATAAGGCTCGGTCTGGTTCTCGGACTTTTCTCGTAAAGACTCGATAGTTTTGGTCCCGTTCTCGAATGTGAAAGTGTGGTCGAGACCTACAACTTGCGTGCTACAACAGTAACTGTCAGTTAAATGTGCGTCTCTCGTATTACCAGAGAAAAAGAAAAAACAGTCGAACGTTGGAATGGATTAATTACGGAAAGAAAAGAGCAATGAGTCCAAATGTCGACGGCCTCACACTCCCTTGCATGCAATCAAATCCGCCGTTCCGACCAGAACGAACACAAACATTGGAAATGACACCCGAACCAAGACATAAAGCGAAACATTAAACGGGAATAAAAGAGACATTCCTTCCAGAACGAACTCCACATGAGACCTCCGTGCCGAAAACGTTTCATTAGGCGCAGTGTTGCCAGCAATTGGAAACCGGAAGTCACTAAATATCCACGTAATTTCCACAAAATGAAATCTGTGAATAAAAAATATGAAATATGATTTTAAAAATTTGGCACTGTAACTTCAAGATAAAATTCAAATATAATTCCAGATTTTCCGGAAACTTTCTGTCAAATATTAAATTTCAAAAGATTCTATGAGGTGATGTGAATTACAAATAATATATCAAGATATTTGCAAGTGGGGATCGAACCCGGAACCTTTGCAACTCCCTGCCACTTTTGCCTAATCGCGACGACGAGGATGAGAAAACATGAAGAAATTGGTGAAGGCACACTTACAGGGGACATCCATGCCCAAACCGAAGTGAGATATTGAAAGCAAACAAGAAAATTTTAAAATGGGATATGAAAAGGAAAAAAAGTCGATAAAGCGTCTGACTGCCGCGTGGGAGATTCGGATTTGATTTGCGGGCTGCGTGATTTCAGATGAGATTTCTTTGCAGCAATGTCCGTACATGGAACGGCTCTGGGGTTCACCTAACCTCTAATAAATGGGATATGAATGGCCGAGATCGTGAATATTCTGGGCCAAACCCCCAAATCCCCCTCCCCCGCTTGTGTGCCTTCACGATTTGTTGAAATGTATTGGGCCAAAGCTTTATCGTACACACACACACACACACACACATATACATACAAAGTGTTACTTTTACATAGCTTTAGAAAATATTTCCTTAGTTTCAACGGTGGAGGCACATAGTCGTTCGGATTCCACTTTAAACTGTAGGTCCAGTCCCGATTAGCCTATCGCACATGATACTGTGGTTTGCATCCCACTTAAAACTGTAGGTTTAGTATTATTAGGCTGTCTGTGCATAAAGTGGACTTAGGCTAATAAAACAAATCAATCAAACCGATTATCATATCTATGCATAAAGTGGACTTGACAAACTCAATTGTTCCTTAGTTTCAAAAATATATCCATTTTTCACCGTAACTTCACATTGTCTCAAATCATTTATATCATGAACAATCTGAGTACATTTTGCTAACTAACGAAATATTTACCAAAATTACCCGGAAATAACTACTTTTTACCAACATCTCGCTGAAGTTGGCAACTATGATTTGGCTCTGAAATTAACTTAATGAAATCCGTAACAGTCATTGCATTTCCCTCCGTCCAAAGCCAGGAAACGAAATACTTTTGTTCGCTTCACACTCCCACTCAGGACTCCCTTTGTCGGGCGACGAAATAAAACAAATTTTCTCTTTCATGACTGGGAGCTGGAGACAATTCCGGAACCTTTGTGAATGTCTCTGTTCTGGCGGGCGGTGAAAGTGTGACGCAAATGCAAAGACACTTTCTAACTTCTGCGACAAAAAGAGACCACAATGTTTGTGCTGTAGACAAAGGCGCGACTTTGGCAATAGCATTTCACTTTATCATTTGTCCGACATTTTTTTTTTTGTTAGCCATTGCTACGCAGTACACTTAGGAGACAACCATATCCACTACATTCGCCAGACACAGGGCGAAATTATCTTAACCCAGCATCCTGTCAACATAAATAACCTAGAAGAGAAATTTTCAGGATCATTAGTAGAAAAGCTAGCATGCTAGAGAAAAGTAAGAGACAATGAAAGATGTACAAGTGAAGGAAGAACGAAGATAGACATAGGGTGATAAAGATATATACGAGAGAAAGGGGGAGGGGTGAGGTGTTGTAGAGAAGGAGAAAAGTGAAATATTGAGAAACACAGCAAAAAGAAAAAAAAAGGAAATCTGTAGAGAACGGAGGAAAGAGAGACAGATAAATAATCATAGAGAGAGAAAAAGGGGAAAAGTATGGAGGAAACAGATAGAGAGAGAGACAGGAAGACATTGGAACAGAGAACTGGGGAAGAAAGATAGAGAGAGAAAGAGAGATCAAGTGAAAAAGGAAGCACGAAACAGAGAACTGAGGAAGAACGAATGGAAAACGTTGATAGACAAAGGAAGGAAGAGAGAGAGAGAGAGAGAGAGAGGGCGATATATCGCTTCAGTCTGTCATTCTCTCTTTCGCCTCTGATTTCGTTCCTCTGTCTCTTTTCTTTACTCTTCTCTCTGTCGCCTCAATTTTCCTTCCTCCCCCCTCTCTCTACTTCTTTATTTGTTTGGCTTCTATATTTCTTTTATTTTCATTCTCTGTGTGTGTATGCGTATGCATATGTGTGTGTGTCTTGCATGCATCATCTTAGGGAACGGAACTTAAGGTAAATAAATGTTTTTTTCTGCGATAAGATAGAGACCTTCGTTTTTGCCAAAATTCTGATCATAGCCTTATATGTCAACACATCAAATTTTATTTTACATAAAAACACATATTTTCCAGTTTTCCGTATGTAAATACATATTTTGCGAATTCTCATTTTAAATACATAAAATCGCTCATTGACTTCAGCTACCTCGAAATCCTAGAAGGAAAAATGTTTATTCTCCGCACCTCTTTCATATCGAGAGTGTTACGTTTGTTTTGTCTTTGAACACGCTCGCTGGCAGACTTCTGGCGCCTCGCCTACGATCCTATTGGGGGAAAATACTACCCCCACCGGATCTAACCCTCAACTGCTAATGTCTAAATGTACAGAAATTTTTGGGAAAAATCAAGGTTTTCAAACTTTGTGCCAAATTGCACGTGTTTTGGAAGGTGAGGAAGAGGAAGCTTTGGAAAACTTCAGCGTTAGTGACATTTCGTGCTTCAAATATGCAAGAATTGTCTTTTGTGACGTAGAGCGATCTTTCTCACAATATAAGATGCTTTTTAGAGATAATCGTCACAGATTTACAATGGAGAATTTGGAAAAAACTATGGTGATCCACTGCAACTCTTCCAAAAAAATAGCTCACTAAGAGGTAAGCATTTAGAAACTGATTTCGGGTGTTTAAAATGCATGTAATATTTTGTTTTTCTTACCAAATGTTTTATTTTTAATTTTTGTCACATATTTTCCTGTTTTTATCACATATTTTCAACATTTATGACACATAAAAAAATAATTATTTCTGAGTTTTTTAGCACATAAAGTTCCGTTCATCATCATTATAGATAGCAGCAAAATATCAACGTTACAGTCGCAAATGTGTGTCGAATAAGCGGAAAATTTATAAAATTTGAACATAAGTGTTTCAAGTGTGTGTGTGTGTGTCCCTGTGCGTGTGGATAAAGTGTAATTGAAATTGTTTATAGAATGTGTGTGTGTAATTGTGTGTGTGTGTGTGTGTGGATAAAGTATATTAAGTGCAGTAGACTGCGGCTATATCATGCTTCGATCCATGGACTACCAATGATGACGTCGTACTGAAACAAAGAGAATCTGCACAGGCCTTGTTTTAAGAAGGCATTGGCTGGACGGACTTCAAAAGTAAAATATAATTAAATTTAGAGCCCCACCATAATCTTGCTTAGGCAACCGAATATCCACACAGTAAACAACCAAGCATGGAGACATTCCTTTCGTCCGGATGGTAAGCATCTACATAACAGATACTTTGTTTTCTGTCTATATATAAACACACTCTCGCCGTGACGTCACACCGGGGAAGAGACGTGCAACACAACCCGTGAATCAAACGCGGAAACGGGTGAGTAGTTAATTGGATCAAAAGAAATGGACGAACAGTTGCTGTTTGTTCTTCTGTTACTATCCCACGTGGAGAGATGCATTGCCAAAGGTTTGTTTCTTTTGGTCCTCCTGCTGCAGGCACAATCTTGGCTTATTTTTGTTTCTATTCTGGCCAGGGAAGGATTATTACTAAGCGTATTCGTGTCAACGACTTGCCTATGCGTTTTATTCCACCTTCTCCTGCTGGCGTCGGATGTAGTTTTCCTTCCAGAGTCCAGACCATCTGTGATAAGCAGTGCAGTGGCGTGGCCGTAGTTTCATTTTGGGTTGGGGGGTGCAGGGGTGACCGAACATTTTCATTATTTACTTTATGTACTTGGTAAGTCTTTCGGAAGAGAGGGGTGTGGGTCGTTTTCTCGTACACATGCGATTTCTTAAGGAATTTGTACAATTCAGTCCAGAAGACATCTATTTGATGTCTAAATGATGCCCTAATAAGGTTATGATATAACCCAAAAATCATTCCTGTTATATCCATATAATGCTAGGAAAATATCCATAATATTTTCCAATTTAGACAATACAACATCTTGCAAACATTCTTTTTTACATACCAATAACATCCAGAAAATGTTTAAAAAATGTTCCTTTCATATATATAAATAATGTACAGATAAGATCCAAATGTAGTTTAATATATGTATTTTCGTATCCATACAATATCCAAAGTAGGTATAAAAAGCATAATGTCCACATAACGTCTCACTTGATGTCCAAAGCATGTCCAAAAGTGTTACGGAAATGTCCATTTCTGGATATCCCCTGGATATCACGTGTGCGGACAAAGGGATGTCCAGGAATGGACATTTCCGTATCACTTTTGGACATGCTTTGGACATCAAGTGAGACGTTATGTGGACATTATGCTCTTTTTTACGTACTTGGGATATTGTATGTATACGAAAAATACATATATTAAACTACATTTGGATCTTATCTGCACATTATTTAGATATCAAAGGAACAAAACGTACCACTTGGGTTTTTGCGACGAAACGTACCACTCAGATAAACAGCTACCTGTGAAGGATCCACTAATAATTTCAAAATATTTACTCCGCGACAAACAGTACCACTTCAAGGAAAGCGCTTCAACTTGCCCTTGACATGTCAGACATTCCAATACGGTGCACTATAGTGGAACCACAAGGAAAGAAACCTGCGCAGACCCCATCGCGCTGGCGGGTGGGGGAAAAAGACAGGAGGAAGGAGCCTTCAGAGCGGCCAACGTCAGTGTTGCCAGACCTATTATTTCTCGGTAGGATTCCATAATAAACTATTGCTATGGCACCTCCAACGGCCTGCTCAAAAACAAGTTTCCTGGTCACCTTACTTGAACATGGAGGGGAGAGTGGAACTCCACTCAGCCATGAAAAGTGCTGTTTGAACTGTGAAATTATGCCAAACGATGTGCTAGGACATTATTATTATTTTATTACTATTACTACATTACCATGGGCGTCCGGAAGGGGGGGGGGCGTGGCCCCCCCTGGAAAATGAGTCAACCAAAAATTATATATTTTTCACATATAATTTCATTTCAGCTGCAATAATGTGTGTTAATTATTGCATGAATATGATACATTGAAATTTAAGCAATGTTTTTTGAGGGAACAACACTATTATTGGAGAAAATGTGCCTTCTTTGCCCCCCCTGGAAAAAATACCTTCCTTGCCCCTGCCTGGAAAAAATCGTGCGGACGTCCATGTACATTACTATTTTTAGATGGTTGTATTTTATCCCACCCGAAAATCTATTTCTATTTTAGTTATTTTACGTCGCTTTTGTGCCTCTACGGGTAAGTACGACAACAAGGATGAATGAAAAACTGATGAAATGAATGAAGTGACACACAGTGAAACGTGCTTGCCTTACTAAGTAGAAATACTGACTTCGTAGCGTGGGCAAATTATTTTATATATGTATGTGTGTGTGTGTGTGTGTGTCTATTATATATTAAATGCAGCAACATACTACAGGCAGCATAACTGACGAATAAAGCATGTGAGTGTTAATAACACGAAATTTGCTACAGAACGAAGCGGCATAGTTCAATTACGAAGGAAATAATGCACCCCCTCCCCCGTAGTTGCTTGGAACTTTCATCGGCTTGAAAATACTTAATTTTCTACCCTTAATATACTATTCTATACTTAAATACTTAATTTTCTACAAAATTATAAAGCGGCATGGACGTCCAGAAGGAAATAAAAGGATGGTCGCCACCCCCTCCCCTTCTGGAAAATGAATGTTGACATAAAAGTACTTATTATTTCAGACGTATGAGTTGATTTCAGTTACAGTAATTTACATCCATTATTATAATAGGGATGTAGGAACGTGATAATTTCAAACTCAAGTGGTGTTTTCTGAGAGGGCAACATTAGGCTATACGGGATAATATGCCTCGTTTACCCGCCTGATACAAATACATTGTTTCCCCCTCGCTGGAAAAAAATCTGCAGACATCCTCTTGCCCCCCAGTGCGCACGCCTATACCGCCCCCGAGAAGGTCGTTCATCCGCTACTATTAGATCATCGGATTTTGTAGCAGATCTTCTGGTTTCCCAAGGAACAATCTTATGAATTTTTCAAATCTGACCTGGCAACACTGCCCCGAACACCGATAACGGCAGGGAAGTTGCGCGAACTCTTTGGACGGAAGGGTTTTTTCCTTGTGGTCGAGCTATATCTGCCACCCGAATCAGCACCCAGCTAATTTGACCTTGAGTTAGGTTAGGTTAGGTTAGGTTATAGGTTCATGCTCCCAAATTGGCAGCCACATCTGCGATTCGCCCTTCGATAGAAATCAAGGGGTTATTCTTCCATTTTAAGAAATGCCTTTGGCGTAAAGTTCAAGATATAGGACTTTCGGTCGAGTATCGAGGGAATGAGGAAATCCGTTTGCATATACGCATGTGTGCCGCTCTGGCCCTCTTAAAAACGGAGGAATTTTATGATGCATGGCTGGAAATACCAAACTCAAGCCCCAGAATCAGCGAAGCTAACTCTTTTCTTTGATTACTTTGTGAAGAGTTGGTTGCAAAACGCGGAAATTCGAATAACAGTGTGGAACTGTAATAACAAACGACACGATTTTTGATGCCGTCCCATCAAGTGGTACATTTTGTCGATGGTTCATTTTGTCGATGGTACGTTTTGTCGATGGTTCATTTTGTCGATGGTACATTTTGTCGATGGTACGTTTTGTCGATGGCACATTTTGTCGCTGGTACATTTTGTCGATGGTACGTTTTGTCGATGGCACATTTTGTCGATGGTACGTTTTGTCGATGGTTCATTTTGTCGATGATACATTTTGTCGATGGTACGTTTTGTCGATGGTTCATTTTGTCGATGGTACATTTTGTCGATGGTACGTTTTGTCGATGGCACATTTTGTCGATGGTACGTTTTGTCGATGGTACATTTTGTCGATGGTACGTTTTGTCGATGGTACGTTTTGTCGCTGGTACGTTTCGTCGATGGTACATTTTGTCGCTGGTACATTTTGTCGATGGTACGTTTTGTCGCTGGTACATTTTGTTGATGGTACGTTTTGTCGCTGGTACATTTTGTCGATGGTACGTTTTGTCGATGGTACATTTTGTCGCGTATTCCTATTGGATATTCCTGGATATCTATTGGATATCCAGAACTTCCGACATGAATGTCAAATGGATGTCTTTTGAAAATGTGTGTGCTGTATAGGATACTGTATTGTTATTCAATGAATATTCAATTCTTTATCTATCTGACACCAGTTTCCTTGCTAAGGCACTTGTTTTTATGTAAATTTTGACAACCACGTAAGCTATTAATGATTACGTGGTGTTATATCTCTATTATACCGTCTCTTTATCTATTCGTGTAAAAATAACAATACAATACTAACTAATTTATATATTTTTATTTAATATAATTATAAATTAATTATTTTAACTTAACCATTTATATTATTATTTATGAGACACTTGGTTCAGACCACCAGCCCGAAATATATTTCGAGGTACGTACCTGATTAGGGTGGATGAAATAATATCTTCACATGAAGATAAGTGAAGATGAATACACTCACAAAGACCAACCACATCCAGGCCTGGATTCGAACCCAGGATCTCTGACGTCGTAGCACGCTCTGTCACAGGTCAGCGTTTTAATTCTTTCTTTACTATATTTCTCTGTCTGTTTCTCTGTCTCATCTTCCATCTTCATCTATTTCTTAATCTAGTTTTTGTTTGCTTATGTTTCTGAATCTTATTTTCTTTGTTTCTCTATTTGTTTCTGTGTTCCTTTCTTACTTCCTTTTTCTTTTTGTCTCTCGCGTTCTTTATCTCTTTTTACATCTTCACTTCTTTCATCTTGCTCTTTCTCTGTTCCTATTTGTATTTATTTATCTCTTTTGCTTTCTCTGTCACTTTTCTTTCAGTTTCTCTATGCTATTCTTTCTATTTATTTCTCTTTCATTATCAATTTTATTAGCAATATTAGTAGCAATTTATAATATGCTATCATTGAAGATATCTTGACATGGAACCTATGAAAAATTGGAGTTTTCAGAAATAGAGGGTGTTCATGAAGGTTGTTTACAATTTCACACTTTAATAACAAGAATTATAATTGAAGTGCGGAAGCATACTGTGGCTCATGTGATGCACCAACTCAAACAGCTTTTTCGTGTTCAGTTCAGTACACTTGGATATGTGCATCTCTGCGTGTGAGTACAACATTTGAACGGTATTTCCACTCTGTCTATATTCGCCGTAAGAGCAGTGGCAAAAATCAAGATTAATGAGAGGATTGTGGTACACTTTTTTCTTCACATGCCTCCACAAAATACGCCCAGGGGTGTAATTAATATCAATTGACCTAGGAGGCCAGGCAATTGGACCATTTCTACCAATCCAACGTGGAGAAAACTTCTGTTCATGACATCTTTCATTGGCCCAATTCTGGTGGTGCACAGTGGCGCAGGAACGTTTTTCATTTGGTGGGGTACAAAATTCAGCCTCCCATATATGTATATATATTACTTCACAGGTTCCCATTCCTTGGTATAATGTGAAGGCATGGGAACTATTCCATTTTAGAACAGCTATTTATGTTATTTAATGCTAAATTTGAACAAATAATTTTTATTTCTTCGTTTTTCTTAGAATTTATGATAATTTTAAAAACATGATTTAAGATCAGATACTAATTCCGAAACATATAAAGCTCTGGACCTTGTTCTGGGCTCATTTTGAATTTAATGGAACGGAAAATCAGGACTTCGAAATGTGAAAATTGCGAACAAAGATACATCTATTCATTTTAATGCAAGTTGCGATTTAAAGGGTGTGAGGAAGATTCCCACCCCGCACAATCTCTATCTTGAGCCATTCCAACCAGGAATAATCATCTACCTACTGGATATAGAAACCATATTATTGAATATATCATACTTATAGAGTTCCACTTCAGTTCAAATCAATTTTAATGTTCCATGCCTACATATAAAAATATATTTAAAAAAATCATGGCAAAGCATTTATTTGTAATATAATTAGCTGTACCAAATGACGCTGTCAAGCACTGGAAGTACTATTATTACACATACAAAACCGAAATCCTTCAGATCTCAGAGCAAGTAAGGAAAACCATACGCTCGAAAGTTTCTTCTATTTCAATCTTTGGTGGACAATATGAAGAGCCAGCCAAGGTTTATTTTCATATGTAGTGGTATTAAATGTAGAATGTACGTACATGCGTGTGTTTTAGGGTGACATGCCAATTCTTCGTCCTCCGTGGCGGAGTGGTTAGCATAGCGCACGCTACGATGACAGAGGTTCCGGGTTTGAATCCCAGCCTGGACATGGGTGATATTTGTGAGTGTCGCTTCATCAATTTCATCATAATCATCAATCATCCTCATCTTCGCGATTAGCCAAAAGTGGCAGAAATGCGAAATAAAATAAACCAAATCAATCAATCAAACTTTCCCATCTCACTCAAAGACCTTGTGAATCCAATTCAAAATCAACTGAATGTGAAAGCGGGTTCAATGCAATAACCTAACTTAGCTGATTAGAGAAATCATTTAGAAGTTTTACACCTAATTTTCCTTTCAATAAATAGACCAGTAGAGCAGTGTCCCCGGTTCTAAGCCCGAAAATGAGGCTCGGTGAGGCTCGCCTTAATGGATTTCTCTCGTAAGGCATGAGCCTCATTTTCTTGCAGTGTTGCCAACTCCTCACTCGAAAAAATCACCAAGGTTTTTGTTTTTGGGTATAACCTAACCTAAAGCAAGGAGCTGGCAACACTGCTTGAGGCTTGCACCTAACCTAACCTAACCTAACCTAACCTACCTAACCTAACCTAACCTAACCTAACCTAACCTAACCTAACCTAACCTAACCTAACTGGTGAGGCTCGCCTTAATGGATTTCTCTCGTAAGGCATGAGCCTCATTTTCTCGCAGTGTTACCAACTCCTCACTCGAAAAAATCACCAAGGTTTTTATTTGGTCTAACCTAACCTAAAGCAAGGAGCTGGCAACACTGCTTGAGGCTTGCACCTAACCTAACCTAACCTAACCTAACCTAACCTACCTAACCTACCTAACCTAACCTAACCTAACCTAACCAACCTAACCTACCTAACCTAACCTAACCTAACCTAACCTAACCTAACCTACCTAACCTACCTAACCTAACCTAACCTAACCTAACCAACCTAACCTAACCTAACCTAACCTAACCTAACCTAACCTAACCTACCTAACCTAACCTAACCTAACCTAACCTAACCTACCTAACCTAACCTAACCTAAAGCAAGGAGCTGGCAACACTGCTTGAGGCTTGCCTTAATTAATTGCATAAAGCAATTTGCCAACCTACTGGTATTTTTGCCATAGCTTTTTACAAAAAAAAAGAGAGGAGAGAGAGAGGGAAGAGTTAAACAACCGACAATGCTGCTAATATTTACCTACAGCTTTTTTTTTTTATTTGGCAAGGGTTTAGCCAATTTATACACTGGCGCAACATACACACACTGGGCAATAGAGCCGGCAACAAATATATACTGCCGTAAAAGAGAGAGAGATGGATGGATGGTAACACAGTATGTGTGTGCGTGTGTGTGTATAATATGTAGCATTATTAACTAGAGTGTGTTGGCAACCCATCTACAACTAAAAAAAAAAGATAGAGATACCAACATTGCCGTAAGATAAAGAAAGAGAGACCTATCGCGATTTTTGTAAACCTCTCTTGGGGGAAACACGATGTGCTATACACACGTGCGCGCTGGCGCCTCTTATTATTTTTCGTATTGTGAGGCAAACAAACAAATAAATAATTGTTGTTTTTTAGGATGCCTGGCCCCTAACCCCGCCAGGGTGCGTGGTGCCCAACCCAAAAAGGTTCTAACGGCTGCGGCTGTAGATAACCGCACCTCTGTAGGGTTTCACGTGTTTTTTTTTCCCCCAAACTTCCATAAAACCCTACAGAGGACCTCCGTAATGCATGCAACGTGTACTAACGACTCTAGTGTTATTTGATGTTGTAATATTTTGGATATAGAGTTTTATTGTGTGATAGATAAAAATAATTATGTTTATTATAATATTTTTTTTGATGAAGATGGAGAATGTATGTGTGTGTGTTACAAATAAAGTTGCATGCTTATTTTTTTAGTGTGTTTGTATGTGTATGTGTTTTTGATGTTTCGACAGCATCTGAAACGATAAAAAAGAATTTTATTGTTAATTTTCTCGTGTAAAAACAACAACAAATTTTTTTGTGCAAATTTTCTGATTTGTCTCTCGTGCTATAGTGCAAAAAAAGATATTGTAACTGATAAGTGATGAAATTGATATTGTAACTGATCTTGAACTAGTGAAATTTTTCGTATTGTGCCATTGAAACTGATTGTGCTAGTACAAAAATTTCTTATTGTGCAAGAAAAAATGTTAAAAACTTGTTAAAACTGCTCTGTGACCCTCTCGTTCTTCACGTCGTGGACGAAGGACTTCTCGGCGACCAGGATCACACTGCATACGGTGTCCTCGGGCAACGGGCTGTTGAACTCGCAGACGACCTTGATGTTGGTGCGATCGTTGACCACCACCTGCTTCCTCTTCGTGGTATTGATGACGGACATGGGTCTGTGGGTTATGAATTCGCTGGGCGTGTAGTACATGTCCACGTTTCCCTCGGTCACGCGTTTGAAAGAGGTGTAAGCTTCGTAAAGTTTTAGGTAATCGTTTTTGGTCATGTCGAGGTTGTAATTCTCGCGCGGGAACACTTCGTTTCTTCCATTCTTCAGATAAATATTCTTGATCTTGCAGTTGTCGAATTTGCTGGAATTTTTTTCCTGATTTTTATCGCGCCCGGTCTGAAAAAGCACCACGACGAAATCTGGCATGTCGAACTGTATGTTGTTGAACTGCGTCGTCACGTCGAATTCCATGTGACTTCCCGACGCCATCTTTTGCACGCACTGGTAACCGTGAAAGCGAATCGGCACCTGCGGACTCTTCAAGATCTCTGCTTTGTACTTGAGGGCATAGTTTGTTTCGTATTCCACGATCGGCATTCTCAACTCCATGCTCCGGATGACGCACTTGGCTGCTTCGGGTAAAGTGTTGGCTATCGGCGTGCCGTCGGCGTTCAAGTTGGTGTATCGCATCAGCACGTCGTTGTCGTTGGCTGCTCTTCGAAACGTGACGCGCAATCCTCCCTTCCACATGATCTCTTTGTAGTCCGAGAAGAATCCCGGCAGCAGACGCATGGGAAAGAGCACCGTGTGACTTGTCGTCGATATTTTCGTCCCTGCTTCGAATCCTCCTGCTTGATAGTATGTTGCGTCTGTTTTGGATAATTTCAATGTTCCCACTGCCGTCGACGTGATGCCTGGATAGTCTATTCTGTCGATGACGGTGTTGTGTTTCCTCACCTCCACCTGCGAGAACAGGTGAGGCACGAAGTTGTCCACGAGTATCAAATTTGCATTGGGCGGAAACGCGTCTCCGCTTTCTTTCTTCACCACGTCGAATTGAAGGTAGAGGTCCGCTCTGTGAGGATGAACAAACCCATCGCCTACGTCCATGTCGTATTCGATCTCCCTGTTCGCTTCGTTGAGATTGGCGAACGTGCGACGGTTGGGAGGGAAAGATTGCAATTCGTAACTTTCGATTTGCTCCATTTTTACTATGCGTGTTATTTATTATATGTTGATCTCCACGATGGCCGTCGTAGTGGCACCTGCGAAATCCACCACGTCTCCTTTCTCGTTTGTCACCACCAACTCTATGTCGTCTATGCGGTTGCGGCATACTGGAAAATAGATCGGCGAAGAGGGTGTGTAGATGATCGGTTCCATGAACTCGGAACTGGGTTTGAACGTAGCTATGATTCCCGTCTGCTTGTGACTTCCTAACAATCCGTCCGAAGATTTAGTAATCATTCCTTCCGCCACGTTACAGTGAACGTTCAGAGTCTCTATGGCTAGAAATTTAGGAATGTTTGCTGCCGTGTGCTTGATGCCAGCTTCGAGTTTGGTGTTGTTCTCGAAACCTAAAAGTTCTCCTATGGTACCCAGGTCAACGGTCTCTGTCGCCGACACGATTTCCACTCTGTGCGTGACCGAATTTTGAGAAAGGTACGTGCCCTTGGGTAATTGAGCTTGCAAAGTGGAAAGATTGTATTGGCCTGGCGTGACGACGATGTGTTCGCTTCCGACGCTAATTTTGTTGTTGTGCTGCGTGACGTTAGGTATGAGGTACATGCTGTAGAATGCACGCAGAGCTACGGATTTAGGATAGACGATGTCGTCGTGCAGCGTGAGTTTCAAGATTGAAGATTCGCTCGTGAGATGAAACACGCCCATCGTGTTTAAGATTCCACAATGCTTTTTGAAAATGTTCCACCGACGGGTTATTTATTTTAGACATGTATGCGAGAACGGAAAGGCATAGGTGGCCGCAGTTAACATCGGTGAAACCCTGGATGCGTTTGTCATTGTAGTAGAGGTTGGCAACACTGAGATACTTCACCAACCTGGCAGGTGGTGTGCCACCGAACGAATCGAAAACAAATGCATTGTTATCGTCAATTTTGAGGTAGCATATCCAATGTGTACCAGAATTTTTGTAACTATCCAGGTTGACCACGCCATACTCTTTTTTCTTCACAGCAGAGGGTAGAGAATCGGACATGAAAACACCCCTGAAGTTTTTTATTCCCAACAGTTCGATCAGAGATTCAATATCGAAGTTGGACAGGGCTTCTTCTTTTTTTTATATTTTTTCAAAGCATCGAGGTTGCTTTTTTGTGTTTTGGTTATACCTTTCCCCTTCTTCTCCATAGCCAGGTTGTGACGTTTCTGTTCTTCCAATTCTGCCTTGTTCTTCTTCGAGTCGATGACTGTTTTCGCGATGGCGGCACTTCCGCCGGCCAAACTTCCAACGGCCCCCAATGCTGCCAGGATGGCTGGGATGCTGAATATGAAACCTCCGATTTTTTGCTGTTTCCGCGAACGCTGCAAGCGTCTCAATTGAGGTGTGCTGAGAAGTAATTTCATTCCGTGTCCTTTCGTCAAGCAAGAACGTTTCTTCTCGCGTTGTTTCTTGGTGAGTAAACCATCGAGGGCACCTAGATTTTTCAGATTGGAGTATGGTATCTGGTACACGACACCTTTGGGCTTCATGTTGATGCTCTATATGTTATTTTCACGGTATGTTATTTATATATATGTTTTGAGATTTTTTTTTGTTTTGTGTAATTTTTTTTCGGTATGTTATTTATATATAAATGTTCTGAGATTTTTTTGTTCTGTGTAATTTTTTTTCAAGGATATACTCCGCGCAGAACCGTTACACAAATTCTATTACGTGCTTTGTTTTCTTACCAAGAAGTTCCTTTGTACCCTTGTACACGATTTGAGTTTTGTTCTCGATTAAAATAGCTAGCTTCTCGTCAGATAACATGTTAGCGTATCGATCTGGTAAAAATAGACTGTATTGTGCGTTGAGCAACAGACGCGCCTTGGGACCATACTGGGTAGAAACAATTGAACCGGAAGTTATCGTGTAAGGTTTGTCCACTTCCAATTCCTGAATTTTTACATATTCGACTGATGAATTTAGCATTTGTTTTAATGCTTGGGCGTCTAGTGATTGTTTACTCATTTTTATAAGATGACAAACACAATTGGAGTTTTTTTTTTTATGTAGTGTTATTTATATGCCGAAGAAATTTTTTTCACGGTTCGAGAAATTTTTTTATTTCTACACACCCCATCCAAATTTTTGTTTTGTGTTCATGGCTATGGTGGTGCCCAGTGCTGCAACTCTTTCTCCCAGCGAAGCGTCTCTGCTAACGAATCTTTCGAAAGCTGCGTGCTCTAACTTTCTGTCTGCTTCGTGACGTGCATCCAGATCGGTGCGAGTGGTGTTGTAGGCGATGTCGTGATCTTTGCATGCGGCGTCCAACGGATTCACACCTTTGTCTCCTCTCTCCAATCTTTTCTCGAGTTTGGTACCCGGTCCGCAGAACTGGTAGCCGGGTAAATGCATCTCGAAAGGTAACTTGTTGATGATGTCGTTCACGAGTCCCTTTCCTTCGGCCACGTTCCAGAATCTCGGAGGCAGCGTGTTGATAATTTTAATGAGGTAACCTATGCCCTTGTCGTCGTTCACGATGAAGTTGGAAAGTTTTGTGCTGATCATGTCCACGATGCCAACCTTCTCGTTGTAGAAATTATGATTGCCTGCATTCTCCTCTCCTGCAATAACCAACAATCGGTCTATGAGCTTGCGCACGTCGTCCACCCACACAAACTCTTTGGGTAACGTGTTGTAGAGTTTGACGCCGCTGCCTGTTTTCACCTGGTTCCATATCGGCTTGATGAGATTCCTGTACTTCTCGCCGCTGCTGGATTTGACCCTATTCTGCGTAGCGTCGTTGTTTTGGTATAAGGCATCCGTCATGATCAAAATTTCCTTGTAACTCTGGTAATCTTCGTCGGTGTAATCTTTCGGCTGTTTTTTGGCAACGAGTTCCCACAGTCCCACCGTACCCGGATACCTGTTCCAACTATCCTTCTCGCCTAAATTAACTTTAATGTCGTTGCCTTCGAAGCTCACCTTCGATTTTCCAATCTTCCAAACCACACCGCCGCCTTCGTTGCTCTCCATGCTTGGATACAATCCGAACACTTCATCCTTGTCGAATTTCCCCGTGCTCAGGTAGTCTCGTGCCAAAGGTCCCAACTCGATCTTATCCAAAGACGAGGGCGTGCTACCTATGGCTCGACGTCGTGCCGGTACGTCCTTCAGTTCGAACGGTGTCGAAGGAATGCTCGAAATGGGCGTGGGTACGGTGTAACTTTTAGCTGCAAGTGGTACGAGTTCGTTGATCAAATTTTTATTTTGTTCTGTGACGCCTTTAATTTCTTTACCTAGATCGCTGATGGCGTCGATCACAGGTTGATCTTGACGTTTCTTCTCTTCGTAGAATCCGCGATTCTCGGATTTCCAACCTTTGAAACGTTTCGCGAGGTAATCGCGAAGCTTGAGATTTTCGTCTTCGATTTTTCGTTTCGTCATAACGTTATTTATACACGTCGTTTCTCACAACGTTGCAACGTTTAGAAAGTCGTTGATTTTGTTTCTGTATTTTCCATCGTTGGGTTTCTTCGTCATGTCAATCGTCGCAAATCCGAAATCGTCACTGTTCCAACAGTAGGAGCAGCGTTCCGAAAATTGATTGTAGTTCATGTCTCCGCCTACGTAGTCATCGTACGCGTGCTTGAGGTTGGTGTGATCTTGACGAAACAAACATATGAAATTAGCATTGTCGCGTACTAACTGTTTTGGAATTTTGGAAAACGTTTGAGCTAGGAAGAAACAATCTATTCCTTTGTGACGACCTTGCGTGAAAAAGTTACGAATTTCATTTTGATTTTCCAGGATGACATCGTCGAACACAACAACTGAATTTTCACGACAATCGTCGAGTGGTTTTATTTCCGAAGCGAACGTTGCAATGTCCAGACCTTTGTACAGTTTTATCAGTTGCTGGTATTTGGATTGCTCCAAACTTTTCGAAAATACGTAGAGGTACCTGTTCTTCCAATCTAACCAATTCGGTGCGAGGAGAAAATTGTCCACGAGCAGTGTTGTTTTCCCACACCCCGAAGGACCTACGATCAGACAACGGATGCTGTCGGGAAGCAACTTGCCGTTCTTTTTTTTCGTTTGACTTTCCGAATCCGGTAGACGTTTCACCACGTTCCACGTACTCACAAGATCACTTCGTTCGCGTCGATCCAACTCTTTTCTGGAAGTCCCAGCCATTTGACAAATAGTTTGTTGCCTTTCCTACGCAAAACTTTCTCGATGAGGTACGTGTCAGGATGTTTTGTTTTAGAAAGTTCCTCTTCGTAAAATCTTCCTTTCAAAATCTCGCCGCTACTATCTTTTATTATATACGTGTGTCGGTTTCCGGGTAAAACTCGAACCACCGTAAAAAGTTCCGTGCTCCAATTTTTTGTGAACCCCTTCTCGAAGGTGCGTTTGAATTTGCTGATCCTCACCTGGTCTCCAATTTTGAATTTTGATTTCTTGGTAGTCGTGGGGGTGTACTTTGGACAGTAAACTGTAGAAATTAAACGCTGCTCGTCGGACTTGGTAACGTCAGCTGGCTTCATGCCTATCGTTCTGTGTACCGTATCATTATAGGTATCGACGAGTTCAGGCAGTATGTCGACCCATTTGTAATTTCCTCGAAGCGTGAATTGTTTCCACATGTGTGTTTTCAAGGTTCGATTAAATCTTTCCACGATGCTGGCTTTGATGTGACTGAAGGTTGAATAATGTCGAATGTCGTGTTTCCGAATAAACTTTTGGAATACGGCATTATAAAATTCCTTCCCCTTGTCTGTTTGCAAAAACCGAGGTTGTCTGTCGCTTTCGCGAAAAATTGTCTTGAATGCTTCCGTGACGCATGTTCCTGTTTTGGCTTTCAAAGGTAGAGCCCATGCGAATTTCGAAAACGTGTCTATGACGGTGAGGAGGTACTTGTTGCCCTTGTTCAATTTATGCACATTTTTTAGATTGCCGCTACTCATCTCCACGAGGTCACTTTGCCAGAGGTCATCGATTCCCTTGGTTACCACCGCCAAACGTTTGTAGTTGCGGCGTGCAGGTTTATGCAATTCTTCGACGATGGCTTGCCTAGACATTTTTTAGAGATTACGTTTGAAGAGAAGCACAAGCGTGATGGGATTCAAAGAGGGTGGCACTTCGCTCGTGTTTTGAATGATCAGCTTATCGCCGGCACTCACGTCAAAAACGGTGAGATCTTCGTCTTCGTGTATTTCATATATGTTGCGCGTTTCGTTCCAACGTGCCAGAGGAATGTTTCCTGCTTTCTGGACACCACGATTCGATATCAAGGTCATGGTGGGAACGCTAGCTTTTCTGCCGTGAGACCAGTACGAAAATTCATTTATCTGAATCGTGCCATCGAGGAGAAACTTGTAGTACGGATGATAAGGATGTAACATGTACAGTTTGTTACCTTCGACGAACGTGGAGATTCTCTGTTGATTGGGTACGCTGTTGATTTCGATGGCTTGCAGAGAATGCAGTTTAGCGAATTTAGTATCGACGCTAACGAGGTTGCTGTGAAGCTGTCCCAGTGTATTTTGTACGGGCAACAAATGTTCGACGATGGTATCCGTTACTGTAGAAAATGACGGTTTGATTTTCACTTCCACGTTCAACTGCTTGTAGTTTTCGTTGAGTTCTTGCAACTTTGCACTGAAAGAGGCCAGCGTCGATTCCTGCGTGGATTCCAGCACTCCAACTTGATCCCTGATGTTGACGACGATACTCTGAAGGTTCTCGACTTGATTCAATTTCGAACTTTTTTCGGTAAGATCGTTCACGATGCTTCGCATCTCGGTAAACTGCGTGTGAAGATCGGCGACGCTCTGCGAAGTGGGCAGCGTCGACACCAGCGAAGCAAGTTCGTCTCGAATCTGTTCCACGTTCGCCGTTTCCGTTTCTAGTCGTTTCAGCATACGTGATATGCTCCTTTTCAAAGCGTGTAATTCTTTTGAGGTGGGGAGATTGGCCACCCTACTCTCGAGATCGCTCAATGAACTTTTGATGTCGCTCGATTCGGATAGTGCCGTCACCGCCGTTTTCAATTTTTCCAAATCTTCGCTCGAAGGCACGCTCGTCCGTAACGATTCCAAGTCACCCTGTATGTTGTCCAGTACGTGATGAAAATGAGCAAGGTTCGTTTCGACGTTCAAATTTTCTAAATATTCGATCTTCTGCTGAACCGTGCTTAACGTGTCTTGTATGCTCGTCAACGCACTGGCTTCAGCGTGAATATTTTTAATTTCTTCGTTGATCAACTCCAGAGACGCCTGAAGCGTAGCGATGGTGGTTTGAATGTGTTCGAAATCTTGATAGGCCTCCAATTGAATTTTTATGTTCGCGACGCTTTTGCTGATGACCTGCAGTTCGTCTGACGATGGTAGGTTCGTCATGGTATCTTCCAAAGTCTGTAACTTGGATTTAATTTCTTCCAACGTGCCTGCGAATTCTTCTTGTAATTTGGAAACAACAACATGCAAGCGTTCTACATCAATATCCTTCACGACGGTTTGAAGTTCAGAGAAATTCTTTTCGATTGCCGAAGTTCGTTCTTCGATTTCGAGTTTCAATTTTTCCAAATCTTCATTTTTCGATTGAAATTGCTGCAATTTGACCAAATCATTTTGAAGCTTATCCACGCTCAACTGTATATTTTGAACATTGTCATAAGAAGGCACGTCGACATAATTTTTTATGAGCGTTTTCAGTTCGGAATCGATTTTCAGAATGGGGTCGAGACATTGCGTTTGGAGCGTAGTGATCTCCGACTCTAAACTTTTGTTTAAGGTCTCCTGCAAAGCGATCAAATCGCTCCTCAACTTTTTAATTCGGACGTCCAACATGAGAATCTCTTCTGCGTGGTCTACACGCTTAGTGTTGCCGAAAATATCGTTAGGCATTTTGGTTAACGGTTATTTATAATAGGATAGATGATTCGTAATTCTACGAAGAGAGGAATGAGTTTGTCGTAATCTCCTAGGAGTTCCACGTATAAACAATCTCCTGCAGAAACATCGTATGTAATGTTAGAAAGCATCTTGTCGTGCTTGATTCGAAAAATGTTCTTGCCGGTAGATATTTTGATTTCGCCTACGTTTTCCGGATTCACGGTGATTTGAAGTTTTGCATCGATTGGAATTTTGTAAAAATGTAAATTGTTGTTGAAGACGTAAAACATCTTGCCTACATCGTCATCCAATTTCGTCCAAATGCTGTTAAGGTGAACAATCAGTAGACCGTTGAGTTTAGTTAACATGGAAGGTAGAAATTCATGATCTGTCGTCGCGCGGTGTACAGTCTCCATGTTGGTTTGTTTTCGGAAACCAAAGAGATTCATAGGTATGCTGGTTATTTAAAATACGGTCAAAGTTTTTTTTGTAATAACAGTCAGTGTTTTTTTTTTGTAATGACTAACAAAATGATTTTTTTTTTTTTTTTTTTTTTTGTTTTATGAATCTTCTGTTGAAGATGGGCATATGTTGCAGGTTTTGCTTTCTGCTAAGCGATAGTGCCCCCACGGCAGTGTGTGGATTCCACATTGGAGAACGTACCTCTTGTCGTCGTTGGGATCCAGGGCAATCTTCCTCACTTTGTTGGTGGTCAACACATGGTCGACGCTCTGGATGCGCTGTTCAGCTCTTAGAACAGACGACCTGGTCTTGAGGCAATCCACGAAGTCCTCGAATGTGAGATGCTCCCGAACCACCTGTCTGCCGACACCCTTGGCCTTCTTGGTAACGCTGCCCTCGGCTTTGATGGTATAGGCCTTGGCGCGAAGACCTGCAAACTCAAGAATCACGTCTCCGTCCTTCTCGTCTTTGAGTTTGCCAGGCACCTTCTTGTTGTGGGCCAGGATATCGTACTGGTTCGGCTGGGGATAGCCCAAGGTGTCGAAGAGTTTAACCAAAGATGGAACTGTGGCTATATCCCCGTATGCGTCGGCTGTGCGAACGTGGTATACCAAGCTGTCCGTGTCCGTGTAGAGAAGCGAGATGTCGTGACCGTAGTGTGGACGTAATATGTTGTAATACGTCTCGAACATGTGAAGCTTGCTCAGATCCAGAACAGTAGCTCCGACGTAGATGGGCTTGGTGAGTTTCACCACACCTTGCTTCATGTGAATCAGAGCCAGCTGCTCGTTATAGATTGTTCGAGACTTGAACAATGGACTTGCGACAAGCTGACGACATCGCTCTTTCCTCGTCACCAATTTTATGTCCACGCGATTCCGTACATTCTCCATGGTTTTGCCAAACACCGCATTATTCATGAGCTTGAAAAAATCCTTATCAAACTCGGACGTGGCTGCGGTGCGGTGTTTGGTGTTGACTTCGATATATGGACGCAACCATGAAGAATGCTCGAACTTGAGGATGTGGTGAACTGTGCGGACTGTGACCCCTTGCTGCATCAACCACCGGAGATTCTGGTAGTGAAGAACGTAATTCTTCTTAGGTTCAAAATCCATGACGAGCTTCTTCTGATTGGAATCGGGTGGACACTTAAACTCGGGTGCAGGGGGAAGATCGCAGAACAAATCCTGCAGCTTCTCGGAGAACTCAAGGTCCACCTCGGCAAAAAACCCATGTTTCGAATCGTCGAAGCTTTCGATGTCGAATTTGGAAGGATCAGCCCACTCGAACCCTCTAAAAGGGAGTGATTGCATCATGGAGTGCCCATACAAGTTATTCACGTCCGTGTGCATGATGTAGCTCGACGGTTGGGTGGAGTCGTAGCCAGTAGCCATGTGATGGTTGTTGGCGCACGCGTACCGTTGCGACACCTGGACCATTCCACCCCGCACGGCACGTTCTACAAACAGCATCATGTCCACGTCCGAAAGAAGCTCCAGCTCGATTTTCGTCACCAGAAACATGGCTGACCACGCCAGTCCGGGGAGACTATAGAAGTAGGCGGGATCCAGGTGGTAGATGTTCATTGCGGTCGCCCGGAACGCCTGGAACACGTCGGCGAGGAGCGTCACATCAAGTTTGAGGTAGGCGTCGTGGTAGTCTCCGAGAGTTCGACAACCCAGCTCGTGCCACATGGACTGGGCATGGTGATATTCTTCGTCGGTGATGTTCGAGCCTCGTAGCTGACTGTAGAACTTCGCCTGGGGAGGTAGCGACGTCTCCGCAAACTTGGTAGGGTCTGTGATGTATTCGTAGGGGTAGACCCCCTTACGCCTGAAGAGACCGGCATCCAAGTTTGGAAAATTCGCAGAGGTGATGCGCATTTGTTCGTTGCTCAGCTTCCCTGCGAGAGCATCGAGGCTGGCTGGGAGGAACCTCAGGGAGTCGAGGAAGCGAAGCTCGATGCTCCTGCTTTTTGAGTTGGGGATCGGCACCCACTTACTAACACTAATATAACGCTCCTCGTTTTGTGCCAGGACATTGATTCTTGCATTGTCGTACCCAAGATGCTTGATCAGGTGGTGAAAGTCGTACCCCGAGCCGTTGTGAAAAAACACAGGGATGAAGCGTGGGTCCCGGGCCATACGGTTGCAATCATTACACCAAGGACCAACGTACCTACCGTTAAAGTGATCGTGGTGTCGGACTTTATAGTTGTTGGCGGTGTACTCCTCGGCGCAGACAGGGCAAGCGATGGCCTCGTCGTGTCTATGTTGATCGTCAGAAGACAGTGGGAGCATAGACTTGGGGGTCAACAATATCTTCCCTATTTCGATAGCCTCGTCAACCATCCTCTCGAGAAAGTGTTTGGCTGCGTCGGGACCACGGTACACATAGGGCTCGGGGGCAATGTGTTGGTCCCGTCGCACCAGAACGTATGCGAAACTGGATGCCTCGTGGAGTTGGTAAGGGGTGGTGGAGGAAACTTCGGGATCGGGATCGCAAGTGGACAGGGGTTTGAGGAAGGCTTCGAAATCCGCGATGATGATAGCGGGGTGCTCCACCATGGCACCGTGCATGTGGAAACGCTCCACGGCACCAGGTTTGGGCAAGTCTGCCACCCCAGGCTCGTTGGCTTTGCAGTAGAGCTTGTGGTTAGCGAGCTTCTCGGCAGCGATGTTGCGACCTCTGATGCGCTGGTAATCCTGCCGTTTTCGATTACGAAATATAGACAAGCACCTGGGGCAAACTTCTATGTGGTGACTATCACTGCTCAGCTGGCTCGAAACAAGCCGAGAGAGGGAACGGATGAGAGTGTAATGGTGATGGGTCTCGTCCTTGATGAGCAGAAGATAAATTTCCTGCGCACCGCCGTCGTCTACGTCGCTCACCCGGATAGGGTACACCACATTTTCGTCGGTGAGGCCATAAACGTTGATGGCCAACCGAGGGTTGTGTGTACGGGCCTCGAACTTGCGAATGTCCGAGACCTCCACCGGGTAGTCAATCCGAGCCATCGCATCTTCCAGCTCTGCCTCGTAGGGTAGGTAGTGGTTAACTCGGCGTGGATGGTTTTTCCAGTGGACAGGGTGCAACGCTGCAAGCACACACCATACGAAGCACTTGGTGTCACTGTTCTGAATGTTCAGAACAGCCTTCTTTGCCTCAATGGCAGCTGGTAAGGGGACGTAGCTGGAGGCGGAGAGAGGCACAAACTAGGAAAGTTTGACGCGCAGTTCATGACGCTCACCACACAGCGAACCCCCCGAGCCCTTAGCTTCATGTTCTTCTTGCTTTGCCAGCAGCTCCTCGACAAACTTGCTGTAGATGACCTTGAGGTTGTCGACATCCGCCAGATGCAGCGTCTTCGCCTTGGTGTTGTGGCAGAAGCTGTAAATTTCACCAGACGGCTTCTTGTACCAGCAACGTAGCGATGCGTAGAATTTAGTGGAGGAGTGCGCAGCCAATGTATTACTAAGAATAGAAACTATCTCTGCTCGCTTCTCCTCTAAAAAGCTACAAACATCGCAAGAGCCATCCGACAATTGGACGTAATCTTCTAATATTCCTCCGAAAGCAGACCGGTCTGTTTTTATCGCAGGCTTGACGTGTTTAGCAGGTGGTGTATTGATGGAGGCTGCTTCTGCCTCCCTCTTGGTGGAGGTCGAAGGCTGGGCCCCAGATGTATTTTTGCTTAGGCAAGTAAGCTTATGCTTCTTGGCATATGCAATTGTAATGTGTTTATTGCATCCGGAACACAGTTCGGTGGCAGCCAAATGCTTGCCTTGCACGCAGGTGCGACAATGTCTTGCAAAATTTTTGCTTGATATAGTTTTTTTGCACACAGGGCAACTTTTCATGGAGCGCATTTTTTCGGGGTATGTTTATTTATATATGGGCGGAGTTGCCTTTCTCAAATATGTGCTTTAATCAACTCTATAAAAAAATAAAAATATATATATAAGAAAAATATAATTGTAGATAGAAAAAAAAAACACAATAAATATTGTATGCATGTGTAATTCTATTTAGTTTATTTTTGTTAGACACAAATTTTCTTCAGATTTTATTGCCCATTAGTATATTTTTCCACCAATCTAGTAGAGGTATGAAACTATGAAAATATTCTTGTTTATATATATTCTATTATTTTGGCTGATATAATAGCAAATATATATATATATAGCTATTTTGAAATTCTAAAACTTTCAGGTATACTTATTTTTACATGCAAACCTACATCATAAAAAATTACACAATCGTATTTTTTTCCATACACGCATTTTTTTATTTTCAGAAAAACAAAATTATTTTCGATCTTTATTTTTTTAAATCAAGCAATAAACATTATTTGTGTTTATAGTATTTGTCGGGCATTAGCAGATAAAACAAAAATAGGTTTTCTACGATCCATAGTTTACGAGTGACAAAACAACTTAGAAATTACATCTTGAAATTTAAATTTAAAATAACTCGAAAACAGTAAACACTAATCATTATGTTTCCAATAGGTTGCAGAGTACCTTCAATTTTTATCAAATATCATTAAAATTTTCGAATTAGAGTAAAAACTAAGCCGGCAAATCAAGTTTCTCAAAAAATAAAAAAATTGTCTGTATTTCCAAAACTTGAGGGGGTGGAATCGATTTTATTTGTTAGTCGAATAGTTTTCGTCGAATCCTATCCAACAAACCTAAAATCATCATCCTAGGTCAATTAGGAGCCGAGAAAATCAATGTCTTGGAAAACATCTTAAGATTTTTGTCTTAAGAAAATTTTCTTGACAGACCGGAAGTAACATCTTGAGATACCGGAAGTCGACTTTCTTAAAGATTAAGACAAATATCTTAAGACGTTTTCCAAGACATTGATTTTCTCGACTCCTATGGGGCTTAGAACTATGTAATTTTGGTCTATGTATATACTAGTACTTGCCCGACCCTGTGGCCGAGTGGTTAGCACATCGCGCTGTAACGCCAAGGGTTCCGGGTTCAAATCCCGGTCGGGTATGGTTGTTTGTGAATGTCGATTTTCATCAATTTCATCACTCATCCCCATCTTCGCAAATTAGCCAAGAGGCACAAAACGCGAAGTTAAAATAAACTAAATCAATCAATCAATCAATTATTAAGTTCCGTGTTGCAATCATAAAATTAAATTTTAATTAACTTTTTTTTCTATCCATCTCTCAAATCTATATAGCCTGTTCATATTTGGCATGTCGACCATTTTGTTTACGTAGCAAAAAAATCTCAAGCCATTTTTTTTTTGTGATTGTTCGTTGTAGCTATAAGTATATTTGGATATAATTGCCTGATTTTATTTAACTTTAGGTTTAAAAATCAATAAGCGTGCATAAAAAACTAAATATTTTAAATAAATAAGATTCGAATAACTATGTACTTTCCACTAACCTTTGCGATGGCGCAGCGGTAGCATTGTAATCAAAAGTTCGATACCTGCACAAGTGGTTCTTGAAACTGTAGGTCCAGTCCCAATTAGCCTTACTGTGCATAAAATAGACTTAAAACATCAAATCAATCAGTACTTCCACTAACCTCTGCGATGGCAAAACAATAGCCTTGTAATCAAGGGTTCGATACCCGTACAAGTGGTTCTTGAAACTATAGGTCCAGTCCCAATTAGCCTTACTGTGCATAAAATAGACTTAAAACATCAAATCAATCAGTACTTCCACTAGCCTCTGCGATAGCACAGCAATAGTCTTGTAATCAAAAGTTCGATACCCGGTAGAGGTACAAGTGGTTCTTGAAACTGTAGGTCCAGTTTCGATTAGCCTTACTGTGCATAAAATAGACTTAAAAACAACAAAATCCAATCCAGAGTATCAACAAATTCAAAAAATAGAGTTTCCCCTGTACACTTGTATAATTTTAAACTCCAAGTTCGATACCCGGCAGAGGTGGTTCGGATCCCGCTGTAGGCCCAGTTTCGATTAGCCTTACTATGCATAAAATAGACTTAAAACAACAAAATCCAACCGAAAGTATCAACAAATTCAAAAAAATAAAGTTTCCCCCTGTACACTTGTATAATTGTAAACTTCAAGTTCGATACCCAGTGGAAGTGGATTCTTTTCAAGCACATGTTATATATGCTCATATTTTTTTGTTTAGCATAATTTCGCTGTTTAATCAAAACAACACTTTCTGTTCACTAACACCGCTCGCAATTATTATTAACACACACACATGCAAAAAAATAACAAAAAAACAAAACTTACCTACAAAAAGCTGCTAGCAATTTAACACACACAAAAACAGTAGTATAATTGCGTAAATTTTAGTTTTATAACTGGTCAAGCAACTTGTGTGCATATAACTTATGCTGATATGGTACTCACCTGACAGACCAAACTAATTCGGTTTCTATTACACTTGATATTACACTTGGTATAGCGTACACTTTTATGCAACTACCCAGTAGCAATACTCGACTGCAACTGATGTGCGCGGGGTTTCTAATAAAAACTTATACCTGTCGGTAGCTAAAATTCCAAGGTTGGTTTGAGTTACGTGTACATGGCTTTTGACGATAAATAATAACAAAAAAACAACACACCCGTCCATCATGATTTGGATCGCTGCCTTTGGAATTTTCTGTATTGTAGTCGTCATAATATGGGTCACCTTGGCATACTATAAAAAATCCAGCAAGAAGAATAGCGAAAAAGCAGACAAAAGCCCTGGCATGTATCACGCCCCGGATTCGCCAGATGTTAATCAATACCCGGCGGAATCAACAGAATACCGACGAGGTCACCCGTACAAAAACCTACTGGAACTGTGCGGAGCAGACCTTCCGGTGGGAATAATGGCGGCGGAGACAATCAGACGCCACCGCCTCACGTTCCCACGCTAACTTCTCCAGTTACCAGTAGCACTTTGCCAAATAACCAAAATACTACAACAACAATTAACCTATTCATTATTGTCAGTATTATTATTATTATACAAAAAAAACACGTGAAACCCTACAGAGGTGCGGTTATCTACAGCCGCAGCCGTTAGAACCTTTTTGGGTTGGGCACCACGCACCCTGGCGGGGTTAGGGGCCAGGCATCCTAAAAAACAACAATTATTTATTTGTTTGTTTGCCTCACAATACGAAAAATAATAAGAGGCGCCAGCGCGCACGTGTGTATAGCACATCGTGTTTCCCCCAAGAGAGGTTTACAAAAATCGCGATAGGTCTCTCTTTCTTTATCTTACGGCAATGTTGGTATCTCTATCTTTTTTTAGTTGCAGGCAGGTTGCCAACACAATCTAGTTAATAATGCTACATATTATACACACACACGCACACACATACTGTGTTACCATCCATCCATCTCTCTCTCTTTTACGGCAGTATATATTTGTTGCCGGCTCTATTGCCCAGTGTGTGTATGTTGCGCCAGTGTATAAATTGGCTAAACCCTTGCCAAATAAAAAAAAAAAGCTGTAGGTAAATATTAGCAGCATTGTCGGTTGTTTAACTCTTCCCTCTCTCTCTCCTCTCTTTTTTTTGTAAAAAGCTATGGCAAAAATACCAGTAGGTTGGCAAATTGCTTTATGCAATTAATTAAGGCAAGCCTCAAGCAGTGTTGCCAGCTCCTTGCTTTAGGTTAGGTTAGGTTAGGTAGGTTAGGTTAGGTTAGGTTAGGTTAGGTAGGTTAGGTTAGGTTAGGTTAGGTTAGGTTAGGTTAGGTTAGGTTAGGTAGGTTAGGTTGGTTAGGTTAGGTTAGGTTAGGTTAGGTTAGGTAGGTTAGGTAGGTTAGGTTAGGTTAGGTTAGGTTAGGTTAGGTTAGGTAGGTAGGTTAGGTTGGTTAGGTTAGGTTAGGTTAGGTTAGGTTAGGTAGGTTAGGTAGGTTAGGTTAGGTTAGGTTAGGTTAGGTTAGGTTAGGTTAGGTGCAAGCCTCAAGCAGTGTTGCCAGCTCCTTGCTTTAGGTTAGGTTAGACCAAATAAAAACCTTGGTGATTTTTTCGAGTGAGGAGTTGGTAACACTGCGAGAAAATGAGGCTCATGCCTTACGAGAGAAATCCATTAAGGCGAGCCTCACCAGTTAGGTTAGGTTAGGTTAGGTTAGGTTAGGTTAGGTTAGGTTAGGTAGGTTAGGTTAGGTTAGGTTAGGTTAGGTTAGGTTAGGTGCAAGCCTCAAGCAGTGTTGCCAGCTCCTTGCTTTAGGTTAGGTTATACCCAAAAACAAAAACCTTGGTGATTTTTTCGAGTGAGGAGTTGGCAACACTGCAAGAAAATGAGGCTCATGCCTTACGAGAGAAATCCATTAAGGCGAGCCTCACCGAGCCTCATTTTCGGGCTTAGAACCGGGGACACTGCTCTACTTAGACCCCCAGGGCATTGCTTTCATGCAGAAAAATTTGCAAGAAGTTGGATCAAGTCTAAGCATCAGAGCTCCCATGACAAGCAAATTAGCAAACCAGAGACCTGCAGTGATTCTAATTTCTCTCGTGCATTCATCTGATTTTCTTACAGTTTGACTTTAGGGTTTAACTTAAAATATCATTGTGTTTGTGTTTCATTGGATATCAAATTAGATTTTAAGCAATTAGTGTCTAATTCTAATTATACCTAATACATAGATAAAAGTAAGTCCTCCTCCCTCTGATAAAATCACAAATCGCACTGTTTTAATGTGTAGGAATCATTTCATTTCACAGGAATAATATCGCGATGAGACGAATCGAGAATTGTCACAGCTTTATCTCGTCTCCTGTGTGATGAGGTCCTTCTCGTTCTTGTTTGTGCTTATTCTTGTCTTGTATCACTTCATGCTTAGATAGACTAATCGGGACTGGATCTACAGTTTAAAGTGGAATCCAAAGCACTGCTTTAATCCGTCTATTGTTATCCCCATGGCTATCCGGGAACAACGGTGTCTATGAATTAGGCATCTCTCTATAATTGCACCGCGTTTGGTACCGACAATTCTACAGTTCTGTGCTGTGTGTGTTCCAATTATAATTATATGAGCGTGTTGTTCCTATGCCAGATTTATGTGGTTTCGGAGTCAGATCCCCACTTCAATCTGTCCTCATCTTGATATCTGAGGGCGGTTTTTAACCCCTAAAACAATTTTTTAGCCGAATAAAAAAAACATGTATTTCTTCCTTTGGCCCCCTCTATACACCTGCCAAGTTTCATTGAAATCGGAGGGGGACACAGGGGTCAGATCCCCACTTCAATTTGTCCTCATCTTGACATTCGAGAGGGGTTTTGCCCCCTAAAACCGTTTTTCGGCCGAAACAAAAAACACGTATTTCTACCTCTGGGCCTTTCTATACAACTGCAAAGTTTCATGGAAATCGGAGTTGGACACAGGGATCAGATCCCCATTTAATTTTGACATTTGAGGGAGGTCTTTGCCCCCTAAAATCGTTTTTTAGCCGAAACAAAAAAATACGTATTTCTTCCTTTGGCCCCCTCTATACACCTTCCAAGTTTCATGGAAATCGGGGTGGGGGGGGACACAGGGGTCAGATCCCCACTTCAATTTGTCCTCATCTTGACATTAGAGGGGAGGTTTTGCCCTCTAAAACAGTTTTTTAGCATAAACAAAGAAACACTTATTTCTTCCTTTGGACCCCTCTATACACCTGCCAAGTTTCATGGAAATCAGAGGGGGGACACTTAGATAACCTCCCTTGTAAGTTGAGATGGTTCCCGATCAACAAGTATGATGTCTAACTTTGAAATATTTGTGAAACATTTGACAAAGCATTTATTTGTTATGTAATTAGCTGTACCTAATGGCACTCTTCAAGCACTGAAACTACTATCATTACAAAACAAAAACGAAATTCTTCATATCTCAAAGGAATCAAGGAGAGCCATACGCCCAAAAGTTCTTTTCCATCTCATTCTTTGGTGGACAATGTCAAGACCCGACCAAGGTATTTTTTTTCGTATATAGTGGTATTAAATGCCGATACATGCGTGTGTTTTAGAGTGACATGTCCATTTCTCGTTTATGTGAAAAGGTAAACTATAATATAAGCAAAAGCATGTGCGCGTCACAGTTAAAGATTTTCGCATCTACGAAGAAAATCCAAAACACATTCCCACCTCGCCGGCCTCTGTGGCGGAGGGGTTAGCATAGCACGCTATGACGCCAGAGGTCCCAGGTTCGAATCCCGGCCCTGGCATGAGTGTTATTTGTGAGTGTCCATCAATTTCATCATATCATTACTCATCCTCATCTTCGCGAAGAGCCAAAAGTTGCAGAAATGCGAAGTAAATGAACCAAATAATCACACATTCCCATCTCATTCAAAGACCTTGTGAATCCAATCCAAAATCTACGAATGGTACCTGCAATGCATTTATCTCCTGCATTCATCTGGCTTGTGTTGCATTCGATATCAGAATTAGATTTTAAGCAATTTATGTCCAATTATAAGTATACCTAATACATAGGTAAAAATTTAAAAAAATCGCAAATTGCACCTTGTTTAAATGTCTAGGAAAAGTTTCATTTCACCTAGGAATGATATCGCGATGCGATGAGTCGAGAATTGTCACAGCTTCATCTCGTCTCCTGTGTGGTGAGGTCTTTCTCATCCTTGTTTGTGCTTATTTTTGTTTCGGTTTCCACTCTGAAGTTATTAAAACTTATTATAGATGCAGATAGGCTATTCGAGACTCTATTTTCAAAAAAAGTCTTAATATGTAGATTTAAGTATAGTTTTCCGAACACCTTCTTACAAAGTTATTAAAAATATGTGTGTGAGGTACAGGAATACATTGTAACCCCCCCCCCCTCCCACTTGGTCTGTCGTGTCTCGTCTCGTTCGTGTAAGTATTTCGTTTCGGAAAATTCCATTTTAAATATTCATAAGATAACGGGATCAGTCATATACTCTTCTCATGAAGATTTGTATCTTATCTTCGAATCAACGCGACCACTTTATTAGAATAGTGTACCCCCCTTACCCAAAGGAGCATTCGTCTGCAGCGTGATTTTTGATGGCAAATCTGATTCAATCGTTCCACACACATTTTAAACAATTTTCATCTCCATAAAGAGGTTTCCAAGAACATAGGTCAATGAACTAACTAGTAGCAAGCACAATGTAGTAGAATAAGTTTACAATGGTTTGAATTTCTGTGGTAAGGAAGATAACACTAGTAAGTTATAAACAAAATACACTTTTTTTATTGGGCAAATTGAAAGTATGTTCTTTTAACAGTAGCACCTTGCGTCTGCTGTCAAATTACCAAAGGTGGGGGGAGGGGGTACAGGGGGTACAACTCGATTTACGGATTTAGGGGGGTACAGTACCCCCTTCACAAATTTGAGGGGTACAATGTACCCCTGTACCCCCCGTTCCTGCGCCACTGGTGGTGCATCATCTTGCTGAAAAAAGGAGAGGAATGTTTTGAGTCGGTGTATCATGTGAACTGTCTGTAGTACACTTTTGTATGCTAATTGCAAATCTGTAAATCGTGTTATTGGGATGTGAAGGACCTTTATAAACACCGTGTATATGTTATATCAGCATTCACCGTGAATTTCAAAGAACGCCTCTGATGCCTTGAAGCGGTGCTAAAGTCCTTTGAAACCAAGCACGTTTGATCAACAGAGCCACAATTTCAGGCTTTGAGCGCGCCAGAAGCCTTCTTGGTTTAAACGTCGTTCTCCTTTTTATCTTCTGCATCTCTCCTCCCACTCCCCCCTTCCTGGAAGTGTTTTTTCCGTTTTCCCTTTTGACTCGGCAAAAGATTGAGTGACACCCATGCCGCAAACAGGAAGGCGTCGACGGCCCACCTAGTGTTTTGGGGCTGTTTGTAAAGACTCCCTTCTTGTGAGCACAGAGGGCGTAGTGTGAAGCCACCCTCAAGCACCCTGGAGGAGAGCCCTTGAAGTGCCGACACAGACGTCGACGCCCTCTAACAAATGGGCTTGTCCCTCGGAGGGGCACCAAAGTAATTGTTCCATCCGATGTCCCACGTGTTGGCTTACTGCACTGCACCCGCGCAACAATGAAAGCAAGGCCTTCCAGTCATCCAAGGTTGGTCTTGGAAGTCGTTGGAGATTCACAAGAGATGCTGGGCTTAATGGTGTGATTGGATACGGGCTTCTGCAGTTAAATGGTGTGAAATAGAGATCGCTGGAGATACGCCTGACTCTGTCACTGTTGGATGTCGTGTGGGTAATTCATTTTTTTAAAAAATGGCGGACGCGTCATGGCTTGCTCTAAAGTAGTAAACGCCTTTACGCTCAGTGACAGTGCCAGAAGAAACGCTCCAACTATGATTGAGCCACTGCTGTTCCGTACCCTTCACTTTCACTGACTCGTAATTATGAGCCCAGGGCTTTGATGCTTGCATTCGTTATACCCCTCTCCTCCCTACATACAGCCTGGATGGTCTGCTCAATGCTGTCCCTTGCACTGTCCCCACATTTGCGTTGTCTGAGGTGTGCCGACCAAACACACTCATGTGGGATGTGAGCCCTCGTCTCCTCTTCGCCGCATAACGTGCAGATGGCACGATCGTCCGGCCCCTTGAGTTTGTGTTGCCTCCACCCCCTAGCAGGAACCAGGCGAATCCACTTTTTTGCTGGTACGTACACGTATCAATGTATCGTTTCCTCCCCCATTCCACCCACACACCTGGCGGTTGTGCGGTGGCGAGTGTTACCTTCTCCCTACATTCTTGCCTGCTACTGTCCACCAACCTTTCCCTTATGATTTGCAACATCCCAGTTTCGCACCTCCCGCCCCTCACATCTTCCCACAGTTCCCATAGACCCATTCTGTACAAGTCGTCTCTAATCTCACTTGCCCAGTGGCGTGCGAACCCTTCCTCAATCTGAACTCGCAGACACGTCGAACTCCCAGAACGCTCCTCCTATAACGACTGGGAGTTCGACGTGCTGACCCCACGTCACCCTATTACCGGTTGAAGATCTCTACACCTCCAGACTGGAGGGAGACTGGCAGTCGGGAGATAGGCCAAGGCCCTTCTAGGGCTGTAGAGCGATCAGTTATATACCATACAAAATGCATTTTGGGCCAAGGGAGCATTTATTTATCTTGCTGGTCCCAGAGAGAAACGGGCCAACTGAGGTAGTTCGCCCCCACCAGCCTCCTTCTGTTTCCTTTGCAGCAGGCACCGTTTCAATCTCCTCTCCTCTAGAAATCATACATAAGTAAGTTTTTTGCACTATAAACAACAAATATAACCCATTTATAAACCATCCTTCGTAAGCCATGCCGTGAAGAACTTTTGATTGGTCCTGGAGCCATCTTGTTAACATTCTCAACACAGGCTTCCCTCTTTTAGTGACTATCACCGACAGATATTCTTTCCATTCTATTTTCTAGTTCATCCTCTTCCTCTCCTGCCTTCTGACCTTGCTTCCAGTGTTTGCCTTTGTTTTCTCTCTTCTTCCATTCTAGTACAGTGACCATACCAACAAGGACGTATTTAGGGGGGGCCCAGGGGGTCCGGACTAACCAAGTACAAAAATGAAATAATGAAAATATGAGTTGTTTAACATTTGTTGCATAATCGATGGTTATTTGCTTCAATTTATTTGAAGGAAGTAAATATTTAGTTTTTATAATTCTTTTATTTATTTAACATTCATTTGATGTGTGTGTGTCTAAACAAAAACTATGTACAATGATTCTTTTGTTGCATAACAACAACATAATTATTTTATTGAGAGACGCTTGACACTAAAGTACCCTAACGCACTGTCAATGACATATTTAGGGGCGAAGCCCAAGGTTCCGGACCCCCCTTCCCCCCCAAAAAGACTTACAAAGTACTAACATAAAACAATGAAAATATACATATTTAGCATTTGTTGTATAATCGAGGGTTATTTCCACCGAACTTTGAATGACAGCACCAAAGATAGTAATCTGAAACTTTAATTTTCGTCAACTTGATCTAACATCGTACTATCTTGTTATTTAATAAGTATTCAATTCTTTATCTATTTGGCAATGATTTCCTTGCCAGGGCAGTTGATCTAAAACACATTTTGGCGATCTTAACTACACGCTAAGTCGATTACAGTCGGTATCGGCATCGGCAAAAATCCGATATTTAAACCGGACCAGATTATACTAGAGTTTTTAGCTTCTAATAAGTTTTATATTTTAATTTTGTAAGATTTATTGAAAATTAGGTTATGATTTTCATCATTTGTAGACTTTTTGAAATAAAACTCTCATTCAGAGGATCATCTATCAGAAATAAAACAGTACATTGCTGAACCAACTATTCCACGTGACCAGGATCAGCTGTTGTATTGGAAATTCAAGAGTGAGTATCCAAACCTGAAGCAAGTGGTGAGAAAATACTTGGGCATACCTGTTAAATCTCTTGAGAATCTATGTTCTTCTTAAAGGTTCACATAACCACTTTCTTTTTAGATGCAAATGTATCCAATAGAAATATACATAGCAAATTTATTTTTGTCATGCTGAAAATAACATCCCATTTCTGTTGAATAATTGTATGTTTCGGAATCGGTTAAATATCGGCATCGGTATCGGTTCCAAAAATTATCGACATCGGCATTGGTAAATTTTCAGCTTCGTCACATCCATAATTAATACATGCTTTTATATCTCTATTCTTACACAGGTTTTTTTTAACCGATTAATGAAATAATAGCAATACAATATTAATTTAATATTAATTAATTATTATTATTTTAATTTAATATCGTTATAAGATAATTTAAACGTTTATATATATAAATACGTATTTAGAAATTTATCCGAACCAAGTGTCTCAGAAATAATAATAAATCATATTTAATTTAAACGTTTATGCCAACCCAATGTTCTACACTCTATTACCTCAACTGTTTCTATTTCTAGCTGTTCCCTAATTTTAGTGTCTCTACAATCTTATAATAATCAAACCACGCTTTTCACAGTAGTTATCAAATGTAAATTGTACATTAAAATGTTATTCTTCTAGTAGGATATTACATAATTCATATTTCTTGCTAATTGTCTTAATTGGTTGGACATACGCCTGTTGTATTCTAGATAAATAAATTAATAAATAAAATCATCCCGGACAGAAAGAAAATTTACTTCTGTTGCAAGGGGATCTAGTAGCGGCAAATCTCTTGCAACCCCCTCCCCGTTAACAAGCATCCTGTACGTGATTATCATATGCAACCATTGTAACTTCTTCGATACACAAAGGACCATATGCATTCAGGAATTATGAGGTAGTGTTCAAATAACGAACACCTGCTGGTGTGTCGTGTCATGCACCAGAAATACAAGTGACGAAAGCTGATGAATTGTGAAAAGGCAGTGGATGATGGAATCTGTAATCATCGCGGGCACGGCGGTATGCTTTGGCAATGACTATTCATAAGGAATTGATAACGAATTCAATTTTTTTCGAAATGAAAGAACAGGAACTCTATCTGGTGTAGACATTCTCATGAATTTAGAATGGAATGGTAACAATATTGTGCATAAATGCCCAAAATGCCTTCTGTGGAGTACAATGGCCAGTACACCCACCACTGGACATCCATCGTATGCATGAATGCATCCTAAATATGAGCTTTTGAGAGTTAATGTCTTGGACCGTGTCCGAATTTCTCCCGTCGCTTTCCCGTTTCGTCGAAGGCGTCCGAATCGAAAGGGCCTCAAGACGAGCGGTTAGCGACATTATTAGCAACTTGGAAATACATGCTAACAGCACCAAACCTGACCTGCCTAATAGCAGAAATATATATGCAAATAGGTTAGGCAAGTTATTTTTGTTTATTTAAGCTATTGATTTGTTATTTTAAGTACACTTTATGCACAGAAAGGCTAATCGGGACTGGACCTACAGTTTAAAGTAGAATCCGAACCAATATATGCCTCCACCTGATATCGAACCCGGGACTCCTTGATTTATTTCAGCTATTATATGCATACCAGGTCAGGTTAGGTGCTTATTATTAAGATGAACGGATAAACAATAAAATTGTCCGGACAATTTGGGTACCCATATAATCCAGACAATTCAGATACCCGGATAATCAGCATATCAGGATGTCAGAATATCCGACATCCGGATATTTGAAAATAATGAAATCCGGATAGAAAATTATCCGAGATCCTGATACAATTTTATACGGATTATTATTATTATTTATTATTTGAAGTAGGGTTACACTTAAGCTTACAATATTTTTACACGGATTATCTTACTATAGAAACAGCTTTTTGCCCTACACGGATTAATTTGTTAAGCTATATAATTCTGCTAAATGTTTATAGGTGCCTATATAATTGAAACACACAAGGAATAAAAATACACAAGGAATAAAAACACACAAGAAATAGAAATTAAGTAAGTATATGTGAAGGAGGCAATGAGGCAAATGTGGCACGATGTCAGTATTCGTAGATTAACATCTGTAGTATAAAATGGTCCCGCTTTGAGAGTCGAGCAGTTCGATTGTGCAAAATGAGTGGATTAAGTTGAATGAAGCCCGATACTTTCGAAACTAATTTGCAAACACAATGACCACACGTTGGAGAGACCACTCTCGGTTTCTCACGACACCATCCCCATCTCGAGTCTCATCTCTCGCACTTCCTCCCTCCTCTTTGTTCTCCCGAACCCCCCCCCCCCCTAATCTGTTTCCGTGCTAATTTGAGCTGACCTTTTCGAGAGGAAGGTGGAATCTGGTCCCGAAGGGCCGAGGATGCTTCGAAGCCTACTTTATGGAAGGCGGGATTGCATTGTTTGCAAATGCGAAGTGTCGTCACCGACGGCGAAAGTTGGGTGAAAACTCGTTTAAATATTGGGTGGCGGATTTCGAGGAAAAAGAACACCTGGGCTCGATAGCATAATATACGTGACCTCTATACACTCTATCTTAATATATTTCTTTATAAAGTTATATTAATGTAGAGAAAATCATATTATTCAGTTGTTACAAGTTACTGATTGGCTTGCTTCCCGCGCTTCCTGATCGCTGGCTTTTCTGGCAGAAACCACGCGGCATTGCCGCTGCAGACCGCGTGAACTCCGTGCTGGGGAAAGCCGAAGCCAGGCTGCGATTAAAATACGCGGAAATGCACAAATATACAGAATTCCCCTTCCTGAATGTTCCAGCTAAGATGACACTAAACACAAAAAGGACACAAGCAAATATCACCAGAATAAATTCCATCGTGGACATTTTAAAACGCACACTAAGTAATCAGCACCACTCTTACAAAACAAGCTTCTTCAACAAGACACAAACAAAACACGTGAGTTAGACCGCAACGTGGCAACAGCGTCTACGTAAGCGCCTTTCATCTGCCTTCCATTTGCTCCTCGTGCCCAGCAGACGACTTTTTCCTCGTTTCTCATTGGCACCGAAACTGTCGAGCGATCGCTAGCACGGGAAACGGGACAGGTTCTAACAAGCGCGGTATAGAATTGATCTCTGGGGGGGCTCACGGGTTATCAGGGGCATTGTAAACCAAGTCCATTTTTTTTAAAATGAAAGTAAATTATGTGTGTGGGGGGGGACTCATTAAGTTATATAAAAATTTAAAAATACAAAAATAGTTTACCTAATGGCAAGGGAGCTGATGGCAGTTGCGCGGGGAGGGCTGACGGCAGTTCCAGGGGGGCTGAGTCCCCCTGGCCCCTGCCTGGCTACGGGCCTGCGTGAAGATGAGGATGAATGGTAATAAAGTGAGATAGATGAAGGGACCATCACACACATTTACGGACGACGCAACACGAACCATACAGAGGCCAGGGAGTCCAGACACCAGGGCCTCGTTAGTCTGCAAAAACTTCTTGTAAGTGTTTCACCTTATTTGTTCCCGATATATACCTAAAGAGGCTGCCTTGAAGAGAAGAAAGACTATTTCATCTCGAGAAATGAAATATGGAGAATATTATTGAAGAAAACATCGTTTTTACACAAACACACACACACACATACCCCAGGTACTCCAGAGCCGAATCATGAAAGGACATGTCAGGAAACTTCCCACCTATTATCACCCATTCCCGAGACTCTCGGGCCTCCCCGATGGCGCAGTAGTAGTGTCATCGCCTTGTAATCAAGGGGTCCCGGGTTCGATACTCGGCGGAGTCACATAGTGGTTCGGTTCCCAATTTAATCTGTAGGTCCAGTCCCAATTAGCCTTACTGTGCATAAAGTTGACTTAAAACACCAAATCAATCAATCAATCAACCGAGACTCTCTCTAGTAGAAATCAGACTACGACTGGACCTCACACACGCGCACACATTTCTACAATTCGCAATAAAAGATTAAAAGGGTTTCTAGTTTCTACCCCAGACACAAAAAGACGAGAATGGGGATGTGCCTCCACTGGCACGCACACACACACACACACACATACACAAACACATACACACGTAGTCTGCTAGAAGAACAGAATATCCAATACGTCGCCAGATCTCTTCCAAAACTGAATATCCAAAATACATACAACTCTGGATATCTGATACATGTCTAGAACTGATCCAGAACTTGTTATCCAGAATTTTGTGCGGGTGAACGAGTTTTTAGACGCACTCTGCGCCCTTGCTCTTTCATTTCACCATTCCACCTCTTTCTTTCCACTTTTTTTAAAGATAAATTGCTCTGTTTACATGTTTCTATCTTTCTTTACTCTTTCCATTCACGTTTCTCATTCGCCTTTTCTCTTTCCTCTATTTCTCTTCTGTTCTCTATTTTCTTTTCTCTCTAACACTTTTTCTTTATTTCTGTTTCAACGCTTTCTTATTCTCCCTTATTTTTTCACTGTTTCTCTCTACATATCTTGCTTGTACTCTTCTTATCTCCCTGTCTTTTTTCTGTACTCTCTCCCTAACTTTCTATCCGTCGATCTTTCTCTCTCTCTCTCTCTATCAATTTCTATATCTCTCTTTCTTTTTGTCTTACTTTCTTCATACCACCCCCCATATATGTGTAATTTACCGTAAGACTAGTAGATTTTCTGGTAATTTAACAACAGGCCTTACAAAGATTACATTTTTTTTCGGTCTCTGTTTCATCTTAGCTTGAAGTACCAGTGACCCACGCACAAGTTTCAATCTGTCATAATCTTTCCACTCCGTGGAAGCGATTACCGTCAAACCAATGCATTTAGAGCTTATTTTGCGTTATCTGCCCACGGGAAGCATATCACTGCGATGCCAGTGCCCCCTCGCAGCTTTTTCACACACTACTCCGTTGTTTTCGCCTGTCAGGACATAAAGGAAGGGAGAAAAGAGGTAAGGAATCTCTCGACCGTGTCCTCCCACTTCTTTATTATTCTTTCTTGTCCTGCCTGAGGAGTTTCTTGGTCAGGGCCGTGAGTCATTTCCGGTTTCTCGAGCACCGTCTGGCGGGGAAGGAAGGAAACTACTGTCAGAATCGTTTTACATTACATTCTCACCCCCCTTTTGTCGTTGGGTTTTGTTTCTCCTTGCTGTTGCATCTCGAAGCAGTGTTGCCAAGTGAGGGAAATTCCCTCTACTAGTATAATATCAGAATTGCAGAGAAACGTGAGGCAACATGAATATCAAAATACATTTTGATTTGAAGATCTGGCCCAAATAAATCTTTGGCAGTCCTCGACTGACCGAAATTAATCCACAACAAACTTTTACACCTGAATTCCAACCAAAATCAAGGTGGTAAAATCTCTGCTCGAGTCATATTTGAGGTTCGAAATTTTGTACTGATCTCACGTCACGGTCTGGCATCCCTAAACCCAAAGGTCTATTGCCACAGTAACAAGTATTCCATTTGTCCGTGACCTGTGCAAGATCTGTCCAGTCTTGGCCATTATTGGCACTAACCTTCCACATCCAGTCATCTTCATATTGTCATTTCATCTTCGTCTTGGCCAGGGGGTGGGGAGGGATGCTTGACCATCCCTTAATTATATTCTGCACCCCTTTTCAAGACTAGTTTCCAACTATGTTACGTTATCAGGACTTGTTAAAATAATGTTACCCGACCTCCGTGGTGGAGTGGTTAGTACTTTCAATAAAACCATAATGTCATACTGAGCTTGGAATATTATGTATTGAAGTGGGACCGCTCTTATTGTATACAACAAGCAAACCATTGATTGTAATGTGCATTTACCTTCCTGTAAATCTTCTTTTCTAAGTCACAACATATTGGTCTGCCTTGAACAAGCTTGTACGTTTCGAATTTCAAACATGTAGTTGTGGTCAAAGGAAGCAACAATGAAGTAAGTCGCCAATAGCCGGTGTCGTTGACTATTCACAAATCCCTCCTGAAAATTGATTGGTATTTGATGTAGTAACTAAAACATGCATACATGTTTCATGATTACTTCAATTTTCAACATTGCACTCCCATAAAATTCGCTACAAGTATACCCTCTGGTTTCCTGTAAACTTTTGTATCCTCCCCCTTGCCTCAGCCCGTTGAAATCTTCTATCTTCTATCTTGATTTGAAGACTAAAATTGGTAAACGCTGTAAGTGCCATAAGAATTCAAACATGCGCCATGCTTTATAATGTGGTAAACGTGTAAAGTGGGTGGTAGCCTTCTAAGGAGTTCAATGGGCGTGTGAAAAGGCACCAGTGTGAACGTTAGTACGGGCTGATGTGCGGAACGATGCGATTTCCGAACCCTTTCGCTTTTGGCACTTACAACGTTTACCACTTTTAGTCCTCATTTAATAAATAATTCCACTTCTTTATTTGTAACTCAAAATTTTGGCAAAGTTCCAAGTTCATATATTCAAAGATGGACTCAAGAGCACTGGAAAATGACACGAGTGAAAATTTTAACCCGAGGCTATGGCAACGCTGTTTCAAGTCAGGCAGGTGGCGCTTCTGTTGGAGTGTGTGTGAGTGTTCTGCGAGGCGGAACACGGGGTCGCACAGCGGTCATCAATCCACGAACTTTGAACTCCAGGCGGGGGAAATACAAGTGACGCAAATCTGTTCTTCGTGCTTCTTGTAAGAAAAGAGCCATCTGTTGCTTGGAGTTGTTGTTATTTCGGTGATTTGCCTCGGAAACTGAGAATCAAGATGGATGACCCGAAGAAAATGAGGCAAATTGGCATTGTCAGAGGACAACACTGCTGCCTCCTGATACAACACCAACTAATGTTGCAATGGCTTCTGGGGACACGTATTCAAACATTTGGGCTACAGGTAATATTGAAATGTTTTGAATATTTTCAACAAAGTCATAGACTTTTCAGTTCGGGAAATGTAGCCAGGGGTGCCCACGGGGGGGGGGGGGGGTTCATGGTATTTTTTGGGGGGACAACATTTTATACCAATTCTATATATCTTCACACAAAAATGGGGAGGGCGTCGTATCATTTGATTGACTTGTTAATGATTTTTTAGTTTTGGTTCTTTTGTTTAGTTTTTGTACCTACCTGTGGGTGATCACGGCGATAGGGTTGAAATGAAACACCACCTCTTATGCCTTTAGAATCGCTTTGAATGGGGGGGGAGGGGGTGGTTAGTCGAGCAGACAAACTGTGCCGAATAAGGTGACTAACAACGGCAGTGAGCCTAAAGTATCTAAAGTAAACATATATTGCTTAAATATTTCTGTATTATACAGTGACGCAACCACAGAGGGGCAGGGGGTCATTGCCCCTCAACCTTCGACGGAAGTCAATTCTAGGGTAGAAATCGGGGACAAACATTGACGGCCAAGGGCACCTGCGGGACGGGGGAGGGCGCAGAGGAGCAATTACCCCTTCGATTTCAAATTTTATGCAAATAAATATTCATTTTGTGGAATTTTCTTGCTTGATTCGCTAGCATTATCTGCTTTTCTCGTTTTCGTCAAGTTCAGACCTGTAGCTAGGGACGGCGGGAGTCGGCCATGGACGCCGAATGATCTAAATGCAAAAAAAAAGTTGTAACAGAGAGAATGCCATGGCGTCCAGTGAAATTATTTGCGGCCTGTTAAATCAATATTGCTTTCAATTTCAAAAATTGGATCTAAATATTGTCTTGCTCGCTTCGCTCGCATTCTACTTGTATTCTGTAATGTAATGTATTTAAATAATATGTGTTGTATATTTGTATTGAATAAGCTTTGAATACGTACACAATTTAGTGTTAGCTTGTTGCATATGTATTTTCTATTTTATGTCGCTCCATGTTGCATATGTGTAAAACATATGTTGTACATGAAAGTTACACATGTATCTTCGGAATGCATTTATCATTCATTTTCTGCCTTTTAAAAATACAATTTCTTTGTGTGCTTGATTTCCATTATTAGCTAATGTGAAAAAATATTTCAAATCGTTTGTTCCAAACAAATGCTTTAACACAAACTTCTGCCCCCTTTTTTGCGTAATTTATGATACTACTACTACTACTATTACTGGTGGTAGTAGTAGTAATAATAAAAATAATAATAATAAAGCCACTATTAATGTTATTATTATTATAGGTACGTTTATCCTGGTACTTGCCCCCCCCAGACAAAAATTCGTGGTTCCACCTCTGGTATTATATTTTTCCGCAAATTTTGCCTGACGAAAATAATTTGAGTAATTAATTCGGCATAAACGGGGGGGGGGATGTTCTACCTTTTTTGGGGGGAGTGCGTCATGGGCCTTGTGGGGGGTGGGCACCCCTGTGTAGGACAATTGCTATGTTTTTTTGGAATAGCTATGTCCTCTTAAAAGTTGCAAGTAGAACAATTGCGAACAGTTTGATTGACCTTGAATGATGACAAACTGTAATTCTCACCCCACTAGGATTACCAAATCGCTATAAAGGAAAAGTAGGACTTACTGTCCCAAAATGTAGGACTTTAAGTCAAAATGTAGAACACAAAACATTCACAATAAATAACACACATTTCCGGAACATGTTAGAAAGTAATTTAAAATTTACACTTTTCAGCTTTTAAAAAATATGATTTCTTAATGAATTCTTAAATACAAAATTTACAAACTTGTAAATCAATACTACATAATACTCTTCTTGCTACTTGTCTTAGCTGATACTTCTCAGAGGAGCCAATTTTTATCAAAATGTCAGGTTTAGTCAAAATATATTTATGAGAGACTGAACAGTCACACTCTTCGAAATGATACTGAACCCCAGTACCAAATGTTTTACAGACTTTTTAAAATAAAAATATTTCTTTCATGACTCCGTTGTGCTGATGGTAATGAAAGTACTCTCTCTTTATGACCTGCAATGGCAAACAAATATTCAGCAATTACCGTAACTTGAAATGGTTCCAGAAGTTTCATTTAGGGTAGTTTCTAGTTCAATATCTTTGTTCTCTATACCCCCTGCTGTACAATCAAAATATTGAATAAGAATGGGAAACACCTTGTTCGATCAGTATAAACCCCAAGACAAGAAATTCCACTCAGGCACTGAACAGTGACATCATCAGAATGTGGCCCAAAACTTTGTTCATTAATTGCTTCCGTTTTTGTTCTAGCAGAAACTTTTCTTTTCTTTTTGGCCAATGACTGAATCAAAATAAATTTCACTATTGAGTTTAGGTGTGTAGTCCATAGACTTGTAACTTGCATGATTTCTCTCTGTTAAACTGAAACACGTATTTTCCTAATTAATATTATGTGATGCTCAAAATGTAGGACATGTATGATATTTTTCAAATTCCTCCCGGACGCCGGACATTAGGTTAAAAATGTAGGATATGTCCGGGAAAAACCAGACGTCTGGTAACCCTACACCCCACTCACACCACTCATGAAATATTGCAATTAAGAATATTCATGTTGGGCATGGAATTACATATGTATTGTTATTTGTTATGCATTTGTTATAACATTTATGATTTTTACCTTTAACTTTACAAAACTTTATTCAATGTGAAACTTTGTACTTCTGAAAAAAAATTTATTAAAATAGCACCGTAGAGCACGAAAAATAACACTGGGTTGTAGCACAAAGGGATTTTGAGGGGGGAAATAAAAGGATATGTTCCCGTCCTACAAATCGTCCAAGAATAATAACAAAAAACAAACACAGTACATTTATTCGACATACGACATATGAAGTCCCCAGTGGCTATACTGGGTCCAAGATCTGGGCTATGTCACTCTGTCACGTGGTCCTAGGCTATGAATAGAAATACATTTACCAACTCCTGAGAAATCAGGTTGCCAACTCATAAGAAATCAGGTTGCCAACTCATAAAAAATCAGGTTGCCAACTCATACGAAATCAGGTTGCCAACCCATAAGAAATCAGGTTGCCAACTCATAGGAAATCAGGTTACCAACTCATAGGAAATCAGGTTACGAACATATAGGAAATCAGGTTACCAACTCATAGGAAATCAGGTTACCAACTCATAAGAAATCAGGTTGCCAACTCCAGAATCAGCATCATCATCTCACTGATATGAATAATAATATTTACAATTTCTGATCGATTTTTCTCCTGAATTTTATTCTCTAGACTTCAGGCTTCGCAGATAGCCTAGCTAGCCTAGAATATACGCCCCTGGAATTCCCCCATTCAGTAACATTTCTGTACAAGAAGAAAACTCAACTAAACAGATGGGAGTCAATGCCTTGACCCTTCCATAGGATGTGGTTCGCAACGTTTCTCAGTTTATCAGCACAGAGCATAGCCTGATTCTTCCCAAGAATGGCAGTTTGTCGAGAAGAATACAAAATGAGAACGAACTGTTCAAGGCGAATGGTGAAAGGTGAATCTAATGATAGAGGGGAAACTTCCAGTTATTGTATGCGAAAGAACGAGATTGGAGGAGACGGTTTCCTGAAGCCTGCAGTGCATTTTGATGGTGGATGTAGTGGGTCACTCTTTATGTCTTTCTGGCTGTTGCTCTCTCTCTCTCTCTCTCTCTCTCTCTCTCTCTTTCTCATGTACTTTTCTATCTCTATTTTTGTCCATCTCACCCTCCCACTTTTGCTTCTCCCTATCTTCTTTACCTTTCCTGTCCAGATATTATTAGAATAATTAAATCAAGAAGACTTAGGTGGGCAGGCCATGTGGCACGAATGGGAGAGGAAAGGAGAGTTTACAGGATTCTTGTTGGGAAACCTGATGGTAAGAGACCTGTAGGAAGGCCGAGATGGAAGGAAGATGGAGGGACCTAAAGGAAATCAGTCAGGATGGAAAAGATTGGATTGATCTTGCCCAGGATAGGGACAGATGGAAGGCTTGTGTTGCTGTAGCAATAAAGAGAGTTACTTAGCTATATTCTTTACCTATTTGCAATATTTAATTCATTAACTCTTTCTCTTTATCTCTCTCTCTCTCTCTGTAGTTTGAGGGGGGGGGGGTGACCCTATCTGAAGAAACCCAAATGTCAACCTCTCTTCCATGTAGTACCCAAGGCTAGCAAGACTCTGGCGTCTCGACTCACGGCCAGTACAACACTCTATGGGACTTTTTGGTGTTGTTCATATGTGTTTGTGATTGGCCCTTCACCTGATTCATCCTATCTCCATTCATCCTCATCTTTGCGATTAGCCAGAAGTGGTAGAAAAGCGAAAGGAAATAAATCAAATCAAACAATCTCTCTCTCTCTCTCTCTCTCTCTCTCTCTCTCTCTCTCTCTCTCACACACACACACACACACACACACACACACACACACACACACACACTCTCTCTGTATCTGTTCCTGACTATCTTTGTATTTCATCGCCTCTTTTTCTTTCATCTTAACTTCCTCGAACAGTTTCATTGTGTCTTGCTTGCACTTTTCTATCAATCATTCTCACACAGTCAACTATGGATGTTGCGAACTCGGTTATAGTGAACTAGTGAACATTGTGCTATTGTGAACCTAGATCATTAGTTCCGACCAAAATACATTACACATTTTGCTTATAGTGAACCCTTAATGGGGCCTCTCCGATGGCGCAGTGGTATCGTCGTCGCCTTGTAATCAAGGGGTCCCTGGTTCGATACCCAGTGGAGGCACATAGTGGTTCGGATCCCACTTTAAACTGGAGGTCCAGTCCCGATTAGCCTTACTGTGCATAAAGTGGACTTAAAACACCAAATCAATCAATAGTAAACCCTTAGCTTCGAATATAGTGAACAAGCTATCTAAAACCTTAAGGGCTCATTATAAGCTGATTTTGTTACTGACATTTTTTTTCATGTGTTGTGCAATAAAATACTCGTTCCAAATCTATAATTGATTAAATTTTGAGCCGAATCTCATGAAGAAATTGTGTCAGGCTATGCAGGCACATCCTTCTTACTGGATACTCTGAGGATTTACAATAAAAACTTCAAAATTGTGCTTGACAGTTTGTTTACAAACTTATCTTTGTTCTTTACTTTTTTCAATAACTCTGGAATACACATATGACAATATTTTTTAATTTACTTCTTAGCATACATGTGTTTCACATTTTTATTTTTGTAATTATTCATAAAGATTGTAAACATAGGAACACCCAGTAAAATAATAAACGTAGGATTCTATTGTTTATTTGATTACCATCTTTCCACATACAGCTCGAATACCATTTTGGTATATTGCAGATACACGCTTCCAATATATCAGAAATGCTGAACAAATGTGCATGATCTCTAGAAGAATCTGGTTCTATTGGACGAATACGAGTAATTAATTGTTTGTTGCGTATTTAAACAAAATATCAGTTATCAGAAAGAAACTTTTTCCTCTGTGGGAATTATTAATTCCACTTGCTTCCCAACCCTTTCCATGCGTTCAGAACAATGAATACCGGTCTCGTCCAGTTCTGAAAAATCACCCTCGCCGTTTCTGTGGCACGGAAGTTAATTTTTCTATATTCTTCCCCGGACGAAGAGAAACAATCGAGAATCTGTAACAATCGCGAATTGGAGTAAGGGGAAACGGTAATCCCAATTGCTCCAGCCACCCAGAATGGAAGCAGTGTGGCCAGCGATTACCCGAATCAATTCCCCGTGAACAATTGAGCTATTAAACGGGCAAACAAGGTAAACTGCAGCGCAATCTTATTTAGCAGCTGGAGGGGAACTGAGAAGCTGCGGATGCACAAGATGCTGGATGGAAAACGAGTGTCGTGTTCTCCAGTCTCTAACGTAGAGACAGTGCTAGAGTGAGGTTACTTTCGTAACATCACTGGCTGTTATGCATTTGAAGCTTGGTAGCGAATCACAAGTCTAGAATGCTCCAATCAACAGGCAAGCCGCTGGCGTCATCTCAACCCAGCACCAATCGCTAAGCCTCTTGGTGACGCTCTACAGTGCTGGTAGGCTCGGTGACTAGATTCGCGCAGTAGGCTGGGGATGTTCCGAAAGTAATTGGACTATACCAATATTTCGCTTCGGAAGTACAATATTTCCATATTCTCTATCTTATCAGAAGATTGCCGTTGTGAAAATAATATGGACAGGATACAACAGAAGTTCCAGAGAGGATTATATGATTGATTGATTGAGTTGGAGGTTTAAGTCCACTTTATACACAGTAAGGTTAATCGGGACTGGACCTACAGTTTAAAGTGGGATCCGAATCACTATGTGCCTCCGCCGGGTATCGAACCTGGGATTCCTTGATTACAAGGCAACGATGCTACCACTGCGCCATCGAAGGAGGCCTATAGTGGCCATCACTCCAGACGCCAGGGCCTCGTTAGTCTGCAAAATGCAGTTCAGGGTATACTACGCGGAAGTGAGGTTGACATTAGAGTGTCGAGAAAGGGCCACCTTTTACACCCCAGGGTCTGTGATGGGATGAGACCATTAGCAAAGATGTGAGGATAATATTGAGATGAAGATGAAGGAAATTGACACATGACTTTTTGGAGGGAGAGACAAATCTAGAGATTGTGTTGCTGAAACAGCTAACCTTCGGGTTTAGTAATGCCAAAGTGTTTTGTGTTCGATTCATATCATATGTTTTCCTTTGATAGAACACATTTAACAATTTTCGTGAACTAGATAAGTTCCTTCGCTCAAGATTTTCAGATGTACAAAAGAGAATTTTCCTGAATGGACCACACTGCGGAAGGGCTTTCAGCAACAGAAGACTGTTGTTGTTGTTGTTCGTGTTCTTCTTGTTTGTTCGGCGAGTCGATGCATTGTTCTCTTGTGGTGACCTATCACTGTACGGAGGGAGCCCAACCGGTTTCCTGAGATCTGAGTCGAAGGAGTTCGAGGCCTCTGCCTGCGAGGTATCCTACGCAACACAGGAGACTACGACAAGCAGATCATGTTTTCACGAAGCAACCTACAGATATATTCTCCACAATACCACGCGACTTCTGACTTTTGAGAACTATATCCTTTTCTATGTGTTAGTTTGTCCGTGAATATATTGGTCGGAGCTGTACAGTTTGTAATACAACTGAAGAATCAACATACCAGCTGCGTTGAGTGGTATGGCTTTATCAGACGCACTATACGTATTCCTATCCACAATTCCTGCACAGCTGCCATTCGAACAACCAATAAGATTTCTCTCAAGTCATGTATTTGTCTACATTCACTTCGTTCTTACAGCTCACAAAGGATAGAGTCAGTGGGTATTCAACAGTGGCTTCTAGTGTAATTTGTGTTAATTAGTTGATTAAAACTGTAATTACGGAAAAAATATTATTTAAGTATCCGTTGGATATATATTACCTGTCACAACATGACATTTTTTGTAATTATGTCACTTCAATAAATCGTTAAGTTATTCCAAATTCTTAAAATAAATATATATGTTTAGAATTCCTTTTCAATCTTCGTGTGGTTTGCTTCTCTGTTGTTAGAAGTTACAATAACTAGACAACAATAATAGCTAATCACACAAAAATTAATTTGAATCCTGCTCAGAGAACAGAATATCTGTTCGGAGCGACATAATTTTATTTAGTAAAAACAGTCTATTTTTAATAGCTCTAACGTGCTGTTAGAATAAATATAGTTAAAAGCACATGACAGTCAAGTTAACATTGATGTAACCATTGCCGTTAACATTCTGAGAATTATGACATCATTGGTTTGTTAAGAACCCAGCGTCCCTTCTTACAAACATACAAAACAGTCTATTGCCTAGTAAAGATTACTTATTGCACATCTATTTCTGTCCATAAGGAAAAAACGGAGCATATTTCCAGCAACAGTTCTCTCTCACACATGCTACTTACCACGTCCTCAATTCTTACTGGAATAAGTAAGCCGATCTCGTCGGAAATGTATCAGGAAAGATTCTATCAATTTACGATCCTTCCCATGTGTTAAAATCGTCTCGGATGATAAGGATAACCGCGCGAATAAGAGTTCTATAGGTGCCTTGCCGTTCGTGCTTTGTCGTGCTGTTCGCTGCTTGTTCCCATGGATTTTATAGATGTTACCATGGGAAGGTCAGATTGGTTTCGAGATGTAGGTCTTTTCTTCCCGAAACCAGGACATTCTTTGAAAATTATGGAAGATATGTTTATCGGCTGGCAATGCTAAGAGATTGTCTTGTTCAAGGGCATCACTGTTGCACGAGCCCATCGAGAAAAAATGTTAAAACAAACTAAAAACGGAACGGTTTTGCATGGTATTTGTACTTTTTCTAGAACCGCGGTGGACTAGTGTAGACCTACCTCCGTGGCGGAGTGATTAGCACAGCGCGATACGACGCCAGGGGTTCCAGGTTCGAAACCCGGTTCAGACATGTATGTTTGTGTTCGTTTGTCCTGTATGAAAAAGAGAATTGAGATTAATTGATATGAGTTTGGTGTGTGTGGAGGCTGCAGCTTAGGTGTCTTCCTTTTTTAAAAAAAGTGTTAGGGCGTCTGATTTCCACGATGAAGACCCGGGTTCGATTCCCGAGGTGAGTGATGTAAGGTCGGATTATTTACTGACAGCATCTCTGGGACTCACGCAGCCTCAAATCAATGGGAACCTGGGGGCAACCCTGGTAGGTAAAGGCGGCTGGAGCGTGGTGCTGATCACATCACCTCAGCAATGGCCTAGATCAAGAATGTATGGGGCCCTACCCCCACACCATAGCACGGTGCTAGCTATGCACGGGGAACTTCACCTTACCTTTGGATTTTTCTTATATTTTACGTCGCCCTTCTCTCTCTTAAGCCCGATCACGACGATGAGGATGCATGATGATGTGATGAAGTTGATTAAGGGACATTTTCAAAAAAGGTCACCCATGTCCATGCCGAGACTTGAACCAGCAACCTTTGGTGAGGAAAATATGAGGCTACCCACTCAGCCTCAGCCATTTTTTTAAAAAAATCCACGCTTGTCTGTGTAATCTGCTTCATATCTCTGCACATTTTTTTCACTTTTATCGTGCAAACACAAACGTATGTGCCGATCTCTGGGTGGAGTGGGTAGCACAGCGCGCTACGACGCCAGGGATCTCAGGTTCGTATTCGGTCTGGAGTTGGGTGTTCTTTGTGAGTGTCCCTTCATCAATTTCATTATATCATCACTTAACCTCAACGTCGCGATTAGTCAAAAGTGGCAGAAAAGGGGCGTAAAATAACCAAATTCAATCAATCAGCTAACATCTAGATGCCTTCCAGGCAGTGGCGTTCCCAGGATTTTCGAAAATGGAGGGATGGGGTTACGTATGCGTTTCTTAGTAGTGATTTTGCCTTATTTTCCTTCGTTTGACGTTATTTCTCTCTTTTTTTAATACTGAGTGAAGAGGTGAAGGAGTTATGACTCCCACCAACTCTGCCTTGGGTACGCCACTGCTTCCAGGATCCAGGAACATTAACACTTAAAGCAATTTTAAACGTTATTCTATAATGATTTTTAATTTCATTTTTAGGGTCAATTTTAGATCAGATAGGCACTTGGTGTCTTTATTGTAAAATTCTAAATAAGTTTGAATTAGGTAACTTTTATATACGTTACATTGTAATTCACTAAAGTCTCGAACGAGACGATCGATATCTAGTATCGATTTCATAGACGTCTGTCTCGTTCTGGTCTAAGTCTCGTCTCGACACCAACATGCACCAACATGCACAAGCATGATATAATGACCTCATTATCCCATATGTCCAGCAGCGCCGCCAGTGGTGGGTTCTCTATATTAGGCAGGCATTAAGAAGCGAGTGTGGGACTGGCGGGAAAGTTCGTCGACTCACTGACTCACTGGCGTCAAGAAAGTCAAGAGGTCATTCGTGAGACAACAAAGCCTTCTGCAAACGGTTTCTTCCACGAGGAAATCCAATATGTAGTGAATTGCGCAACCAGACAGACGTGGAAACATTATCACTTCTGTAAGTGTGCTGAAAGGAGCATTAATTTTTCGTAATTGGTTCCTTATACGGGGATTATGTTAACTTTCTAGATGTTGTGGCTGGAAAAGACTAAGTTACGTAAGTTTATTATTCGCATCTGTTCTTTTTTGGCTGTCAGTGGCGGCGCTAGAGCGGGGACCAGGGTGGGCCATGCCCTGTACCCAGAGAACTGCCAGTTATCGAAGTTTGGAAAGTTATTAGAAAAAAGTAGTGCGTTATAGTTTTCTTTTGTCATACATGCATACTTTTTCTCCACCCACCTGGTGGAGTTAAACTTAATGTAAACATAACCACGTGACTTCTGAGAAATAGCTCCTTTTCTGTATTGTTCGTTCTGTTGTTATTTTGCCTATGTTTATCTGCATAGCTTCGACAACACGTTCAGTGGTAGGGCTTTATCAGCTGCACTATATTCCTACGCGGAAGATTCCTGAGCTCTTACAGCGCACACTGAATGAGTGTTTAGACAAGTATCACATCGAGTGTTCCCAACCGTTCAAGCCAAAACCGTATACCAAAAATACCATATTTCTCTTCTCGGGAACTTTGGCTTTCGCCGTCCAGGTCGTTTTCGAAACTTCTTCTTCTTTCGATGACGTACCAAATTCTATATAAAAAAAGAAAAGAAGAAAAAACCTGCTTAGAATTCATACTAGAGGAGTGGTCCTCAAACTATGGTACGCGTACCCCCAGGCAGGCCCGGATTAAGGTGGGTGCTATTGATGCTGCAGCATTAGGCCCATTCCTGAAGTAGGCCCAGATGAAAACAGACGAGAATTTTCCGAAAGCTGAACAATTTTCTTTTGCTATATTAACCTGAAAATAAATCTTAGAATGAAATTTGGAGCCCCAATTTAGGACGCCTAGACACAGCGTTACTTAACAGTTACTATTATTCTTTGCGCTGTGACGTAACTATAAGGTCGTTGTGTTTTTTGTTCACCGAAGATTTCAAGCATCAGACCCAATTTCGTCATAATCCGGCCGTGCCCCCAGGGGTATATGATAAACTTGAAGGGTCTCACTTATTGCACAACACTTGAGCAACCTTGTGTTCTGACGTCACGGGAGAAAGTTTTTTAATTTTAGGCTAGATGCCTACGTTGTCAGGTTAGGCTAGCTAGGTTTAGTTCTCTTAGCCTAAATAATAATTTTTCATTGTATTTATGCTAATGGAACCTAACCTAACCTCGTAGGCATTCCTCTCTGACGTCAGAACACAAGGTAGCAAAACTGTTGTGCGGAGAGGAAGACCCAAACTTGAATGGGTTACGCATACGCGATCAGCTCAGAAGATAAATGTCGAGGATATCCACACGACAACATTTTTGCTGCAGGTGTGTAGAGCAGACTTCATTGTTTCAGACTTCAGAGCTTTCACACTCAACAGGAAAATAAGGCTGATTTTGTCACTGACACTCTTATCTTTGTTTCAAATGTATTGAAGTAAATACTCGTTAGAAATCAATAATAGACTAAATTGTGAGAAGAATCTCCGGTTGAAAGTTTCAGGTACACAACCAAACATCAAGAAATTGTGTCAGGCTATGCAAGCACATCCTCCTCACGAAAAACTCTGAGGACTTTTAATAAAAACTCCAAATTCGTTACACTATTTAGCCTTGTTTCCATGTTAATAAAACATGAAAATGCTGACGAAGGCAAAATTTATTGTATAAAAATATACACTAAAAACGTAACGTTTCCACCCTCTAAAGAGTGAAAACTTTACGTTTTTAGTGTATATTTTTATACAATAAATCTTACCTTGGCCAGCATTTTAATGTTTTATCCAAAATTGTGCTTGACAGTTTGTTTACAAACTTATCTTTGTTCTTTATTTTTTTCAATAACTCTGGAAAATCATTTGACAATTAATTTTTTTATTTACTTCTTAGCATACATGTATTTCACATTTTAATTTTTGTAACTATTCATAAAGATTGTAAACGTAGGAACACCCAGTAAAATAATAAACGTAGGATTCTAATGTTTATTTTATTATTTACCACCTTTTCACATGTAGCCCGTATGCCATTTTGCTCTATCTCAGATACAGGCCTCTCCGATGGCGCAGTGGTAGCGTCGTTGCCTTGTACACATAGTGTTTCGGATCCCACTTTAAACTGTAGATCCAGTCCCGATTAGCATTAATGTGCATAAAGTGAACTTAAAACACTACATCAAATCAAACCAATATATCAAAAACGTTCCACCAATCAGGCAGCTCAGAAAAATCCCCAAAACACGCTATTGGGATAAATCCTATGGTGGGTGTACATTAGACGTTTAGTTAGACTAAGGGGTACAATAAGAAAAAACTTTCAGAACCACTGTTCTAGAACATTCACGTGAAATTTCGCGTGGCTTACTTTCGCTGTTATCTGTGTGATGTACGTACATAGTCACGAAACTATTCGCGATTAAAATTACCACCTGAGCGCTAGTGTCGCTTCCAATATGGCCGCTCTACGTAGGGTAGATCTTTGTTTACATTCAGTAGTAGTACATAATAGCAGCGTGTTGTCATTGCTGGTATGGAAGGAACGTCTAAATTACGCGATATATTTAAATATTGCGAATGTGATGTGAATTCCAGGAACTATAACGAAGGTGAAGCTGTGCTGAGAGCGAAGCATTTAATTATGATAATAGAAATAACACGGAAAACGGAGACCTAACTAATGTGTACGCACTGGTTTTTTCAAAGCGGTGCTGTTTCATCTGCACTGCAACTCGGTTGTAACTGCCTAACTGGGGCTCTCAGAAATGATTTGAAAATAAAGGAATTCACCTGTATTACAAAGCTTGTGCAGGAAATAAATGTAAACATGCCTTTGCAGTTTTTTTCCCAAAGAGGCAGGCTGGTTTAATAACAACACCGGATAATGATAATAATAATAACAATAGCAACAATTTCATTGAGGCTATCTTGAGTCTTCACTAAAAATTGACATACTGAATGAAACAGCAACATTAGCATGTCAATTATGTTTTTCTGACTTACTTCTATGATTACGGACATTAATTAATTCTCAAACTATTTTCATCTTCGCACTTAATCGACTTGCACTTGTTCCAAATTACATACATAATACATTGTTTTCGAAAAAAAAAAATGCTATATTCATAAAGAAGAATTTAAAACTTACTTTCATGGCAAAAAAATTATCTTTCCGAAAGATTATTTCGGAAAATAAAGTGAACAGACTCGTCATTGTGCATTCTTCGTAATTTCCTTTCCGCATTTCAGTTATGCCAATCTTGTCAATCAGTTCTGTTTTCCCTGATTTATATAAACATTTATTTTTGTTGATTCCGCGGGGTGGAAAACACATGTAAGCTTTTCACTTGTCCTGAACCACAAAACGATTTAGAGCAAAAAACTGAACAGTATACGTTACTGTTTCGCATGTTCCCCATGCTTTGAACGGCTTCAACACGGCGAAGTGTCCTACGTGGAGTGGTTCCTGAAAATCTCACCAGATGGCATATCGGATAATTTTAATCGCGAATTGTGAACATAGAGACAACTATGAAAGCAAACGTCACGTACACTTTTCACGTGAATGCTCTACAAGCAATTCTAAACAGATGGAATTTTGCAGAATTTTGAATATTTCTCGTAACGAGAGGAATTTTCGAATTCGCCGCCGTCGACAAAAGGTCTAGCAAAACCTCTGAACGTGTATCACATACAGTCGCCAGCAATAATAATAAAACACCTGTATCCTGAAATTCTCCCTCCCCTGCAACTGGAATACATTATTTACGGCCATTAGTGGATTTCAATAGCAAATTTTCAATGGTAATTTCTGTCACTGCCGTATACGCATCACGCATTGCAGCGAAGCGAGTCTTTCAGGATATAGGTGTCCCATTTTATTGTCTGTGACTGTACATATATAATAATAACAATACTTTAGATACACTAAATGTATCGTCAATTTTCTGCCACTTTCGACTAATATTAACGATTGAGATGAATAACTAACTATTACATGGATTACATTAAATTAACCCTAATGGGAATTATGCTTGTAACCTTCGGCCGCGAGCTCGTGGGACGACCATTCAACACGCTCGTCCACTGAGCTGGCTTTGTTTTTATAAAAACTTGTCCACGTGGGAGGGGGAGGGGACGCACCACGGAGCGTAACATTAATTAAAACAATAACATTCGAACAGTCACTGATCTTTACTTAAGAATTAATTGCCAGGAACGTCTGAATCTTAATATTTGATTTAGTGCCAGCGTGCATACAGTGCGTGGAGTTTGTACGACGCTGCATTTGCTTAGTTCAAATAAACATTGTGTAGTTCTCAGATGGCGTGGAGGATGTGACCATATATTCTCTTGAACTCTGATAAGGTTGTGTGTTTTACGACTGAGCATGCGCAGTAAACCATTCCAGCAACAAATAGGATGTTTGTAAGCTGTTGCAGAAGCCGTAGACACGGAGGAATAGTAATTCAACTCGTTCTTAATTGTAAACGAGTGTGTATCTTTTTTAAAGTAGACAGGTTACAGAGTGGAGGCACATAGTGGTTCGGATCCCACTTTAAACTACAGGTCCACTCCCGATTAGTCTTTTTGTACTTGATACAGAGTCTGATGAAGACCTTGCTAGAAGGTTGAAACGTTACGTTTAGTTTATGTTTTTAATAAAATAAATTACTGCCTTGGTCAGCATATTTATATTTTTTCATAATTGGGATCTATCATATTTATCAAATAATCAACTTGAAAAATCGATTTCCACTTGCAACATGGGGATAAATTCATACTCTCTTGTATAGTCGGGTTTCTTTTTTGTAGACGTGCCTATTCCGACGATACTGAAATAAATTACTTGGTGGAAAACTGTCACTTTTACATTTATTTGAGTAATCTCTTACCTTAAATTGCTACATGATCTTACAATATACTTATTATGTTACGTAGCATTAACGTCAATTAATTATTGTCTGCACAAAACCAACTCTTTTGAAAACAAACAGCCGCGCTTATGTATTCAGATATAATGTTTTAGGGTTACTCAAGAGGGATGACCCTGTGCAGTCGCCCGGTCTTTAAGCCGTTCCTGCCTTTGTGAGTGTACTTCATCAATTTCATGCAATCATCACACATTCTTAACGTCGCAATTAGCCAAAAGTAGCAAAACGCAAAATAAAATAACGAAAATACAATATAAGATGACGTAGTGCTGCGTTACAGGAAGAAATCCTCATTCATGTTCGGAAAGATAAATGAAGCGACTTTATTTGAAGACATATTTCGGTATCTCTTTCTTTACTTTTCCTCTTCATTTCTCCCTCTTTTAACAAAACATTTTTACTTAATCTTAATTTTTCGAACTCTTCTTCTACTTATTTTTTCTTTATTTCATTTCTCTTTGTTTTTATTTTGATGTTGAGAGTTTCTAGCAATCCCGTTTGAGCATGCAAATAAAAAACAGAGCCATCTGTATGTGTCGGATTGAAACATTATGCTACAGAAGTAATAAACAGGTTCACGCGTTGCTGTTGCAAAATAATGAATATTGAAAAGAGGAGAGCGATAAACACTTCCTCATTAGACGCTTGAAATGTACAAACGCTTCGTGGAAATCATGGAGGGTGTAAACAGTTGTCTTACTTGTTGTACGAGGGTCACTATTTATATTGTGAGCCTTGGCAACACTGATTGAAGTTAGGCGCGATTTGACGTTTGCACGGAATCGTCTGGTATTATTGACCATAAAGTACTTCAAATGTTTTGTCAATAGCTTGATTTGTGTTGTTTATGTTGCCTTGGAGATTGCGCGACAACAATAAAATGGAATTAACTCGTGAACATTTTCGTGCGATGATTTCTTACGATTTTCGACGTGGATTATCAAGACAAGAGTGCATCGATCAACTTACTTCCACATTTGGCGATGAAGTCCCATCCTTTGCCACTGTGAAACGCTGGTATAACGAATTTAATCGTGGCCGCCATTCGCTCACCGACGAGATTCGCGAAGGTCGTCCAAAATCAGTTGTTGTTCAAGAAAACATTGATTCTGTGCAAAACCTAATACTGCAAGATCGTCATGTGACATACTGTGAGATTGAGGCAACCGTAGGCATTAGTTCCACCAGCATATATAAAATATTACATGATCATTTAGCTGTGAGAAAGGTATGTTCTCGTTGGATCCCACACAATTTGACAAGAACTCGAAAAGACGCTCGCGTCAATTGGTGCAAACAAATGCTCAATAAATACAATCGTGGTGCTTCAAAAGACGTATATAAGATTGTAACAGGTGACGAATCATGGATATATGCATATGAGCCGGAACGTAAACAGCAGTCGACTGTATGGGTGTTTCAAGATGAACCCAATCCAACAAAAGTTGTTCGCCCTCGAAGCACATCGAAACAAATGGTCGCCTGTTTTTTCGGGAAAACTGGTCATGTGGCAACTGTGCCTTTAGAGGAACGTAGAACGGTCAACTCTGAATGGTACACAACAATTTGTTTGCCAGAGGTCTTCGGTCAAATACGGAAAACAAACAAACGCCGTCGGATCATTCTTCATCAAGACAATGCCAGCTGTCACACATCTCGTCTAACAACAGACTTTATGAACAGTCAAAAAATCGAATTGATGGGTCACCCGCCGTACAGTCCTGATTTGGCACCCAATGACTTCTTCTTATTCCCGAATGTCAAGAATAAATTGCGTGGACAACGATTTTCGTCTGCGGAAGACGCCGTTGATGCGTTCAGAAACCATATTATGGAGGTGTCTCAAGAAGATTGGAAAAACTGCTTTGACAAATGGGAAAAAACCCTCTACCGAGTGTGCAAAATATCTCGGCGATATTTGTTTCGGTTCTCGAGAAACACGCCTTCAAACACCGCTGAAATTCACCTCCTACGTCACGGATTTGAAAACGTCCTCTCCACAGACAGGAGGACCTCTGACGTCATCACTTAGAAATGCGTGCAGGCGGGGCTTCTGCTCGTCCCGTCAACTTAGCATGAGCCGCGGAAGCGACATCATATTCACTTGTTACTGTGTAAAACAGGGACGGCGCCAGGGGTGGGCACGGGTGGGCAAGCGCCCACCCAAAAATTCCTGTGCCCACCCGATTGCCCACCCAATCAAATTCAATAAGTACATATACTTCGAGATATATGAATAATTCGATAAATAAGTGTATTCTGGTGTTCATAACATGTATATTTTACTTGTGAATATTATCTATGCTAGAAATATTCACATATTATCAACCCATAAAAAGCCAATTTTGTCATTAGGAAGTGAAAGTAAATACTAGAGCTATTGAAACAAAAATTGTGATAAAATGAATACTTCCATGATTAAAAGCAGCTAGTAGGCTTAGGAGGCTCAAAATTATGCAGGGTATGATCAAGATTAGATCAGAATTTAGGGTGAACTTGAGGACTGTAGCTCCGAGCCTCCACATACGTATATAAATCCCGCCCTGGGTATGGTTAAAATAATCTCCAAATAAACAAATAAAATCATCATCTTAGCGTTACTTCCTCCGGCAACACAATACATTATCTTGACTTTTTAATTATTATTATTAGAATAATTTAATCAAGAAGACTTAGATGGGCAGACCATGTGACACAAATGGCAGAAAATAGTTTACAGGATTCTTGTTGGGAAACCTGATGGTAAGAGACCAGTAGGAAGGCCAAGACGAGGATTGAGGGGTAACGTTGAGATGGACCTAAAAGAAATCGGCAAGGATCGAAAAGATTGGATTGATCTTGTCCCGGATAGGGACAGATGGAAGGCTTCTGTTGCTGAAGCCATAAACCTTCGGGTTTAAGTATGCTAGAGAGTATAATATGGTTTGTATTTAGCTCGGCATTAAAATTCCAGAAGTGTCCCTTTTTTTATTTCATTACAATTTTTATATACTTGTTATCTTCAAATATCAATATGGTATGCGAAATATCAACTTTATATTCATTCTACTAATAAGAAGGAATCACAATAATCACTACAATACCGAAGTGAAGAAATTTTAATAAACCAGTTATGTATGGAAAAAGCTACATAATTATTCAATTGCTAATGAGTGGCTTATCCTATTTAGAAATCCTCTTTCCACACATAAATTTTGCCACATGAATCAGCCGAAAATGTCTACAGAATCTGTAGATGTAGCTGAAGTAGAGAAAAAAAGTTATGTCACGAAGTATCCAGAAGACGATTTTATTAGTTTGTTTTTAAATCCACTTTTATACTCAGATAGGCTAATCGGGACTAAACCTACAGTTTAACGTGGAACCAGTGTGCATTGTGCTTCCACCAGAGGAGGAGGGAGTCGAACACAGGACCTCTTCATTATAATGCGACAGCGTTATGCCTTTGTGGAAAAATATACAGAAAGAACTCGCACCGAACTCACTACAGAAGATGCGTCCATTTTAGGAGGGCGATTGCCTGAGACAAATATTTGTGACTTTCGGAAAACAACATCATTGTTCACGAAATTAGCTGCCTTGATCTACTAATGAAACGCTGTGCAATTGAAACTACCATCTCAAATTTCTAAGAGGTATGAACTAATGCAACTCCATTTTTGGAAGAGTAAGTTGTGGTTGATTTGTTATATTTAACCTTTAAACCTTTCGAAAGTAACCCCTCTCTCGCCGCGGCCTTTGCGCGCAATTTTTAAATTTTTACACTTATTTCAGAAAAACGTTATATCTCTGAGACTATTTGAGCAATCTACTTCGGATAACTATTGTTTGAAAACAAAAACATCGGAGCACGCGACCGTGTACAATTCAGAAAGCCCAAGTGGGAAAAACGGGGTTGGGAGGGGCCAAGTCCCCAAATTTCAATGAAAAAATCTGACGTTCGGCCCCTCTTCTTCCGTTATTTTGGAAAAGGGCGCAAACTTTTGCATTGTTTTCAAAGAATAGATTTTTTGCAACAAAGGGAACTTAACTTCTTTCAAGTCTCTAGTCCTCATACAGGCTGAAATATGACGCAATATGTCATATTAGAGAATAAATTAGTATATCTCGGAGACTATTTGAGCAATCTACTTCGGATAACTTTTGTTTGAAAGCAAAAACATCGGAGCACGCGACCGTGTACAAATCAGGAAGCCCAAGTGAGAAAAACGGGGTTAGCCTTTCGTTAGCCTAGGAATACTTCATGGACAATGAACAAAGATATTTTTTTCCGGGTGTGGTTTAAATCATTCCTAATAAGACGTTCATTTTAATCCAAACATTCAGTGGCGGCGATTAGGAGGACCGGAAAGTGGGGGATGCAGTTACATCGCCAAATTTTGCCACTTTTTGCCCCCGCACTATGGCCTCTTTATGTTAAGCCTTTTCTACCAAGAAAAGGTATATTGTCTTTGCCCCTCAAATGTTGGCACCCAATCGCCGCTACTACAAACATTGAGATAGATTTCTCAGTTGTACAAACCTTGTAAGCTAAGAAAAGTGACCCCTAAGGAATAAAAAAACTCTTTCAGTTAAAAACTCATACCATGAAAATACTATGATCAGGAACATGCATTTAAATTACGAGAAACTTCACGATTATCTACCGTCGCACTTTCTATCATTGTCAAGTATGTCCCTTGTATTTGCAACACAAGCTTAAACCTAATTCACATTTATTTCACTGTATTAACATGCATGAAAGAATGTGATTAGAATGTATGGCTGCGCATGGGTAAACACTTCCTTGAAATAATTGTGTCCATCAGAGACAAAGCGAAAGGAAATGGAACAAGATGCGAGAATAGATTAGAAAAGAATAAAAAGAGAACAAGAAAAGGGAAGGGAAAAGAAGTAAGAAGAAAATCGGGAGTGTAAGAGAGAGGGGATACATACGTCTTACATACACCATATAAACTATGTATGGTCTTACATTTATACTGTCCACCCTAATCTATCAATAAGGAGCTTCTGCCCACCCGGTCGAAAATTTCTGGCGCCGCCCCTGGTGTAAAACAAGTATCTTACAACTTCCAGTGCAAAAATTTGTGCTCCATTTCTTGGAGATGAATTATACCCTAGCAGTATAGTAGTATTTACTATAATTCAGCCACTCGGTAGAGGGTTTTTTCCCATTAGGGTGATAAACCAAACCTTGTTTATGTTTAGGAATGTGCAGTGATGTCTGGGCACATTTTTCGGCCGTTCGAAATATCGAAATAATGCGAATTTGGCAAAAAAGTGTGGTGCCCTAACTCCACACCACTACTATACACCTTCATGGAAAAGTGCAGGGGAGCACTTTACTTTTACTTCCTCAAAAATCTGTTCCAACATATCAAACTGTCACGAAAATACGTAGACCATGTGACCTACAATTTAAAATAATAGTTTAAAAGCACAATGGAGTATTACGTTTCGGTATATTTGGCAGATAAATGTTCTAAAACAAAAACGCGGATTTTGGGAAACGTAACACTAACAAGTCAAAAAAAGATAATGCCAATTTTTGGTGTCATAATATATAGGTATCTGTCACGTGAGATTGATTGATTTTAATTTTTTGGGTGCGTCGCCACTTATGGTCATTATGCACCCTTCAGTATATACGGGGAAAATTCCATTATCTAAAATCCTTACCTTAAAATTAAAAAAGGGGTATGAAAAATAACTTATATATATTTTTTTTCATAAACTTGTGTAGTAGTAGTTGTGCATTTATGTTTTTGTTTTTTTTCTTGTGCAGTAGTTGTGCTGTGTAGTGTGTTTGGGTTTGTCTTGTGTATTAGCTGTGGTGTCTAGTGTGTTTGTCTTGTGTAGTAGTTGTGGTGTGCTTGTATGTGGGTTTGTCTTGTGTAGTAGGTGTGCGTCTAGTGTGGTTGGGATTGTCTTGTGTAGTAGTTGTGCTGTCTAGTGTGTTTGTGTTTATCTTGTGTAGTAGTTATGCTGTCTAATGTGTTTCTGTTTGTCTTGTGTAGTATCGGTGGTGTGTATGTACGTGTCTTGCGTTGTAATTGTGCTGTCTAGTATGTTTGTGTAGTAGTTGTGCTGTCTAGTATGTTTATTTTGTCTTGCGTAGTAGTTGTGCTGTCTAATTTGTTTGTGTTTGTCTTGTGTTGTAGTTGTGGTGTGTAGTTTGTTTATGTTTATATTGTGTAGTAGTTGTGGTGTGTTTGTGTTTATATTATGTTATAGTTGTGATGTGTTTGTGTGTGTTTTGTGTAGTAGTTGTGCTGTCTAATGTGTTTGTGTTTATATTGTGTTATAGTTGTGATGTGTTTGTGTGTGTCTTGTGTAGTAGTTGTGCTGTCTAATGTGTTTGTGTTCGTCTTGTGTAGTAATTGTGCTGTCTAATATGTTTGTGTTTGTCTTGTGTAGTAGATCCTCCATTCATATTGGGGGTTAGGCGTAGAGCTGACAACTCTGCACTGTAAAAAAAAAATGGTCAAGAAACAGCAATATAAGGCCATGGATGTTCCCAAGGTAAAATATTCCGGAGGTAAAATAGTCCCCCGTTCGGATCTCCGGGTGGGGACTACTTTGGGAGGTCCCTGGACTAAGGATAAGATCTACGTTAGGAATAAGGATATTAAATTAGGCACCTGGAATGTTCTGAGCCTTTACCGGCCTGGGGCATTTCAATGTACAGTTAATGAGATAGTTAAGTATAAATTAGATGTAGTAGCTGTCCAGGAAGTTAGGTGGCCAGGAGAAGGGAATTGTAAAACTAAAAATTATACTTTTTTCTATGGTGGTACTGAAAATCATAATTTTGGAACAGGCTTTTTCATAAATAATAGAATTATCTCAACTCTTAAAACAGTAGAATTTATTAATGATAGGATATCATATGCAGTTTTACAGGGTAGGTGGTGTAAAATTATTTTAATAAACATACATGCACCAACGGAAGATAAAGATGATAATACTAAAGATGATTTTTATACAGAGTTAGAACAGGTCTTTGATAAATTCTCTCAGTATCATATGAAAATTCTGTTAGGTGACTGTAATGCACAGATTGGCAAAGAAGAGACATTTAAACCCACGATTGGTAAAGAAAGTCTTCATGAATTAAGTAATGATAATGGTATAAGATTGATTACTTTTGCAACCTCAAAGAATTTAATTGTGAAAAGTACCACTTTTAAACATAAATATATCCATAAATATACCTGGTCTTCTCCAGATGGTAAAACTCATAATCAGATAGATCATATTCTCATTGATAAGAGAAGGCATACTAGTATAATTGACGTTCGTACACATAGAGGTGCTGACTGTGCCAGTGACCATTATTTAGTAATTGCTAAATTAAGAGAAAGAGTCTTAGTGGTAAATCATAAGCAACAAAATCTAAAAGTTCTAAAATTTGATACAGGAAAGTTTACTGATGAAAGAATTAAGAAAGATTACCAAATTAAACTGTCAAATAGATTTGATGTTTTGCATGATTTAAATGATGATGAAAATATAAATGAAACAGACGTAAATAAGAATTGGGAGCACATACGTAATGCAATAGAATCAGCAGCTAAAGAAAGTATAGGATACCATCAACCGAGAAAAAGTAAGCCATGGTTTGACAATGAATGTCATAATCTAATAGAAATAAGAAATCAGGCTAGACTTAGGTGGTTAAATAACTCTGATGATACAAATCTAAGCAATTATAATAGAATAAAGCGAGAAGTTAACCGCACGTTTAGAAGTAAAAAAAGAGATTACTTGAATAGCAAAATTAACGAAATTGAAACAAACAGCAAAAATAAAAATATCAGAGATTTATATAAAGGTGTAAATGAGTTTAGAAAGGGATGGCAACCTAAAGTAAACTTGATAAAAGATAAAGACGGTGATTTTCTAGCTGACCCAAGCGATATTCTAAATAGATGGAAGAACTACTTTAATGACCTTTTAAATGTCCATGTAAGAGATAAATCAGAAGTAAATGAAGTCCACACAGCAGAACCTTTAGTTCCAGAACCTAACTTGACTGAAGTTAAAGATGCTATTAAAAGGCTAAAGAATAACAAAGCACCTGGCATTGATTTAATACCAGCTGAGTTAATTAAATATGGTGGAAATTCATTAATATGTCAAATTCATAAATTAATTTGTTTAATATGGAATAAAGAAGAAATCCCTCAACAGTGGAAAGAATCCATAATTGTTCCTGTGTTTAAAAAAGGTGATAAAATGAACTGCAATAATTACCGTGGAATTTCTCTACTCTCAACAACATATAAAATATTATCTAACATTCTTTTAGCAAGACTAACCCCATATGCTAATGAAATTATAGGTGATTATCAATGTGGATTTAGACGTAACAGATCAACTACAGATCAAATTTTTCACATCAGACAGACACTTGAAAAAAAGTGGGAATATAATCAAAATGTCCATCAGCTGTTCATTGATTTCAAAAAAGCATATGATTCGGTCAAAAGAGATAAATTATATAATATATTAGTAGAGTTTGGAATACCTAAGAAGCTTGTTAGTATGATAAAAATATGCACCAGTGAAACAGAAAGTAAAATTCGTGAGGGTATTAATATGTCTGACAAATTTACAATTCATGATGGGTTAAAACAAGGAGATGCATTATCTCCATTGCTCTTTAATTTTGCTTTAGAATATGCTGTTAGGAAGGTAAAAGAAACTAAAGAAGGACTAAAATTAAATGGTGTGATTCAGTTGTTAGCATATGCAGATGATGTAGACTTACTGGGTGATGATGTGAATACAATTAAGAATAATGCTAAAATATTTTTCAAAACTGCTAAAGAGATAGGTTTGGAAGTTAACAAAGAGAAAACTAAATATATGCTTACAGGCCGAAACCAAGTGTTAGGTAATAATCAAAATCTAGTTATTGATAACAACTCGTTTGAACCAGTTTCCAAATTCAAATACTTAGGAGTAATATTAACAAATGAAAATTATATTAAAGAGGAAATAAAAAGTAGGCTTAATTCAGGAAATGCATATTACTTCTCTCTTCATAAACTTTTGTCTTCTCGTTTAATATCTAAGAAACTAAAAGTTAAAATATACAAAACAGTAATTTTGCCTGTAGTATTATATGGATGTGAAACTTGGTCCCTTACATTGAAAGAGGAACATAAATTGAGAGTATTTGAAAAGAAGATTCTTAGGATAATCTTTGGACCTAAAAGGGATGAGGAGACAGGTGAGTGGAGAAGGTTACATAATTTAGAACTACATAATTTGTATTCATGTCCAGATATTATTAGAATAATTAAATCAAGAAGACTTAGGTGGGCAGGCCATGTGGCATGAATGGGAGAGGAAAGAGGAGTTTACAGGATTCTTGTTGGAAAACCTGATGGTAAAAGACCTGTAGGAAGGCCAAGACGAAGATGGAGGGACAACGTTGAGATGGACCTAAAGGAAATCGGTAGGGATGGAAAAGAGTATATAGATCTTGCTCAAGATAGGGAAAGATGGAAGGCCTGTGTTGCTGCAGGCATGAACCTTCGGGTTTAAGAAGGCTAGGGAGTTAGTTAGTTGTAATAATGTAGTCAGATGACCTTAAAATTTCCCTGCAATTGTTGTATTTTTCATCGAAATTCCGTAATCAGATGACCTTAAAATTTCCCTGCAATTGTTGTATTTTTCATCGAAATTCCCTTTTCCCTTTTGGCTAAAATTTCGGTCCTGGAAAAGGGAAATTTCCCTTCATGTGGCAACACTGAATCAATGCAACCTTTCGAACCCAATAGACACGGCAAGATGGACATGTCACATGTCGCTTTCGTGTGTCTCGGACTGTGCAGTTTTCTCAATACCGTGCAGCCTATCGCTTCAGTTGGTTGTTCGCGTTTGCGCAGTGAATGCTTCACTCCAACGAGCTATAGTTAGACCAGAGCGTATAGAAGAAATAGTGTGCGCACTCCCTGAGTTGCCGTGGTCCACCGCCTAGATGGCAGTGGTGACGTTTGAGAGGGCGCGGAAGATGCTCGCGTTGCTTACATAACTAACTACATAAGAAACAAAAATGCATGTTACTTAAGTTTGGATAAAAGCTCAGTAGCTGGATAGTTCGGAGAATTTCCGAGATGATTTTGCTGTCTTCGAGGCACTTAATTCCTTTCTTATCTCCTTGGTGCGGAAGAAAAATCGACATTTCAGATAGTGAAATACGAGTTTAGGTAGCGTACGCAGCACATGATCTTCACTTGCGAAGTTTTTACAGCAATTATATTTAAATTGTCCAAACACTCAAAAAATATATCACCCCATAAACTATTAGCACATGATATTTTTTCTGCAACAAATTCTTCCAATCGTAACAGCACATCATAAACACTTTTCGATGCATAGGTAAGGTATTTACAGCCGTCGTCCGAACCAGTCTTGGATTAGCGTAAGTGAGGCAGGTACATTAGTTGGTTCCTCGTGCAGAAAAGTTGTACACAGTTTACAATCCGTCACTTTGGAAATATACCGCACTATGTATCCTGACAAATGATACACCAAGTATTCTTTACCAACACTTTGTTCGTTTAAGTTCGGTATGTTGTTTTCCCAGTCCGGTATTTGAATTTCATCTTCAACAATGGAAATGGTTTCCCTTATTTTATTTTCAGCTTGCTTCTTCACCGAAAGATTTTTATTTTCGGTTGATCTTGCCAGAGTTCGCATTTGATTAACAAAAGACGTCAGAGGAGATTCAGTCCTGTATTCACAGTTTCCGCCCGAAAATAAAACAAGTTTTACTGGTACGTAAATCGACTGCAGCATACGTAATTGCAGAAAATCCACAGTGGAGGGATGATCATCACAAGTGAAAGACCGCAATATACCAAAATGGCGTTCTAGGGGATCTGGATTAAATTTTCCTGTCAAAACGTACTTGTAATTGTTCTTCCACAAATATTCGGACACTTCTAAAGTACATTCTAAAGTCACTCTTAAGGACTCTAGAGTTTTTTTTCTGAAGCGAAGGAATTTCGATTATCTCTAAGGACAGCATTCCATTTTATTAAAGTTGTATGTGCTTCTGATCCTTTATATAGTGCCTGTGCAGGAGTGAATGAATTTAATGCGTCAACCAGGCAGTTTATGTCCCTTGTGACATTTTCCGTTGTTTCACTGCCTTCTAACCCCTCTGCATTAATAAGATCTGCTGAACAGCTGCAGTGCGAGTCTTACATTCATTCGTTGGAATGAATTAGGATCCAAATAAGCAGAGGTCACTTTGTAGCAAGCTTTCATACCGGAAAATTCAGGAGATGAATCATGTTCATGCACTTTTCTGTAAAATGAATAATCAACAATATCAACATTATAGTACACCTGCGCTTTATCATAGAAGTTATTCCTTATGCATTTAAATATATGTGGTGCGTCTGAAAATGCCCAAAGCTTTCTATTATAGTCAGCTGGATTGGATATAGAGCACTTAAGATTGTTTCTGTTTCCGGAAATTCCTAAGCATTTCCTTAACTTTTTGTTATATTCGCTACCGTCAGATGTAAAACCAATAATTCTGACCCCTGCTTTTTCCAAATGTATGATTACCTGAATAAGTATTTTTGTGAGAATGTCACCAGGGATGGCATTCCTGCTAGCATATACTGCTATGGGTTGAATCCAATTATACAGAAAAGGAACAAACATAAAAACTAGAGCATGATTTGCTAATTGATTCTTGCTTTCGTCTGGAGTAAGATTTCCCAAATCAATAAAGCCGTCTATTTTTAAGGAATTCGAGTTAAACTGAATTGCTTCCCTAAGTTTAACTTCGTCAAAAATCAGCATTCCGCTACGCTCATTCTCATTCTTTTCACTAAAAAATGTGTTATAACGTCGATGGCATGGGAATTTACGCCGTAAGGACATTTAAGACCCTTCACCAATTTTCTCAAGTGAGCTTCAGGAGGCAAAGATAGCAAATGGTGATGCAAACAGTGTCTATACCCCTTGGGGGACTTAATTGTTAATAGAAGAGAATCCAGTATAAACTCAGAACTGTATCTTATTCCTGTCTTACTTTTTAGTTGGCATTTCTTTAAGATTGTACCAATTACATTTTTTTGATTTTTGCTAAGAGACGCGAACTGTTTTGACTGTGTGACCGTTGTCTTTAATTTAGCATCTTTAACGCCTTTTTCAAGCAAATTTATTTTAGCCTGTACGACCTTTAGTTTATTCTGCGTTCTAATTAAATTGCGTTTCTGATTCTTAACTTTTTTCTTTAGCAATGCTATTGTATTGCTGGCATCCGCAGTGTGAAGCAAATCATCCTCTACTGATAAGTTTAATGATACATTGTGACGAGTATTTACTTTATTATCATCTGTCCGCAAGGATTGCCTTTTCATGGGAGATTTTCGCTTCTTAACTGTCTTAGTGAGGTATTTATATTTGGGCAGATTAGGAAATATATGAGGAACTGCTTCTGGTTTTAATTTCCACCTTTGTCGTGGAATTTCTACTGTATCGCCATCCACTATGAACGAATCCACTTTCACTAAAAGGTCAGTGGAAAAATGAATATCACACACATAGCAATTATGACTTAGTTTTTTAATCTTTTCTAGGGATGGCACTCTCCCATTTTGAGAGACCATTACTGTCTTTAGGTGGCATAAAAGAATGTCTACTGCCTGAAGAATAGTGGTCATATCCAGATCTACAGCCGAGTAGATCAACACGTAGGTATGTTGTAGTTTTCGCTCGCTGCTGTCTCAAACACAATAATAATGCGTTGAACACAACACAAACTAGTCACAACGGATCAATCACAAATCTAACGACACTAAACTGAATAACGTAACAACGTTGTCATTAATAAAAGTACACAATGTTATTCTAGCACAACAAAACACAACGCTCTACGTAAAGCGCGGCCGCACTGCAAGCAGAAGACGCTCGCAAGCGAAGGTGCTGCCAGTGTTTCGGTGGGGCACGGCTCTATTCACTTGGCTTAGGGGAAGAAAACGAAGTGTTCTCACTTTCTCTTCTATACGCTCTGGTTAGACTTTAGAAGAGAGCCCAACCGCAGGCCTTACAAAGTGTTTGAAGCTCAAATTTGTTGATGTAATAAAGTATCGATATGTACACCCAACGGCGAAAGAAACAGAGGGCGAATTGTCCACCACCATTTTCATTCGGTCTGAATTACACAATGTGATGATAATGAATTGAAATAAAGAAGTCAATAAGCAGAGAACAATGCCTGCTTCCAAGGGGGGCGCGAGGGGGTGCTTGCGCACCCCTTAATTTTCTTCCGCACCCCCTAAGTTCAAATGAAAACACTAACCCTTAGAGTGTCATATTATATTATGTCATGTCGTCATATTGAGCGCCGAATGTTAGGTACTGGTAAGACTATTATTATTGTATGCAACAGGCAAGCCCTGAAAGAGGTGCCGATATACATACTGTTCTGTATTGGCGGCAGCCTGTATAAAGATCAGCGGCTGTTTTTTTCCTTCGTCAGTATTGTTGTTATGAATTATTTCTTCTTTTGTTTCTTCACGTGGTCTGTTTGTGGTTTTCGATAAATTCCTTTTTCTTTCTTGCATTGTTGATAAACGGTTCATTTTCCACCTACTTGTTCTTCCTCACACGGGAACAAAAATGTCAGCTGCTTTCAAGGTATCACCAAGTCGTGCTCTGGAAATTATTTAATGCGAGTTGTAACGTGAAAGGGAGTTTTCTTGTTCCACCTAACATGGCTAGTAAACGTACGATCTCAGGCTTTTTCAAAAACTCTTAGGAAGAGGCCCAATATTCTAGAAGAAATTTTACAGTTCGTTGTTGGGGATAGTGCGGCAGATAGGGATTTTAACGAAGACGAAGTTGCTGTGAACTTGGCGTCTTGTCCTGAAGTGGCAGACGGAAGGTCGTATTTTGTATCGCCATTGGTTACATTGAAAATGTTCGAAAATTGTGTTTTTAAAGGCAAGGATAATTTCATTTTGTATTTCACTATACATAGTTCAATAAGACTACAACGTGTATCTGAATATTTACACTGTATGACCACTTTCTTGGAGTATAAGACTTAATACATACCATCATGGACGTCCAGGCAGAGGGCAAGGGGGCACAGGCTCACAGGATGATATTATTTTACATGAAAAATTTCAATTCAATGCAGCGTCAAAATTCAATGACAAGTAAACAAAATATAATTATAGAAATTGTTATTGAATAATGATTAGAAATTGCAACTTTCATATGTATAATAACAGTTTGATTTCGAACACACCGAGTTTTGTAAATAATGAACGCACTGGCACATCGAAAATTAATACTCTCTGTAAAAAAAAAAAAAATAGCGACATTTGCTCGGATATGGTGTTCACAAGATTCATTAACTAACACCCCCAGTTCTTTTCCATTTTCATTTATTTTTTTTATGTTTCAATGCAATAGGCTCCCTCTCGTGCTACTCTGTTGCATGGAGGCCGATGTTCGTGCGATGCGAACTTCCCGCCTGCACAATGCACCTCAAGAGCAACAGAGTAGCACCAGAGGAAGCCTCTTGCATTGAAAAAGAAAATGAAAATAGAAAATAACTGGGGTTGTTGGATAAATGTCATCGTTTTCGCAAAACCACCTCCAGTTTTTTCTGCGATGACAGGAGGGAGTGAGAGAGGCATCACATGACGAGAGGTTTTCCATCGAAAGAACACGACCGACGATGCCTCCTGCCCCTCTCACCCCCTCCTATCCGCTCCCTTGCAACAACGCTTCAGCACCCCTGCATTCGAGAACTCTCCTTCACAAATACGGCTGGTGGACAAATCCTGCCTTTCTTATTGTTTTAATTCAATTCATAATCTTGTGAAAACCATATCCGAGCAAGTGTCGCTATTTTTTCTTTACAGAGTGTAGAAGCACCAATTTAGAATTAGCCTCTTGGTTTTAACCTTCAACATGTTGTGCTTATCGTTCTTGAAATGTATAAATTAATCGTTCAAATCAATAAATTGATTGTAATAATGTTTGTATTGTGACTTTATAGGGTACCTATACTTCAGACTAAGGAACAAAAATCTCTGATTTTTTCCAGACCTCTGGTTGTAGGCCCCGCATATACTGTATGCCCCAGACCCCGAGCCGGCCCTGTTGATATTGATACACACACCCAGGGTGCGAAATCGTTGAAAACTGGTGGGGGGAGGGGTTCTTCATCTACAAACCCCCTTACAATACATATTTGTAATGTTATTTAAAGTAAAAATAAATCACTCAATTAAAAATATATGATTATTATTACAAAGGAAATTAATTTGTTACTTTTATACATATCAGATATTGCAAAGCAGCTAATTAATTCCTTTACTAACCGGTTAAAGATGTTAATAAATTATGAAATAGTTGAAGTGGTTTTATTATTACCCAGAACTTCAGCGCAGTACCCTCAGAGAGTAAAGGCGGGAGGCATTTTCAAGATTCTTCACGGCGTGTGCTTTTTGCTGCAACATGTTCGACTCAATTGGAAACCTTCAGAAGGAAATAATGACCGCGCAAACAGAACTCCAAACTCGAGAACGCGTCAATCATTGTTATTTGCTTGCTTGCTTTGCCAAGAATCGACGCTCAAAAAGTTGACTGGAAACTTTGCTTTCCTCTGGTTGCGCGTCGGAAAAGTTTCTTCTTGCGCCGAACGCGCTCCGTACCACGTGAGACTCGCATTGTGAATACTCGTCGCTGATTGGCCGCCGCGTCGTTTGGCCGGCGAGTCTCGTTACCCTCCCTTCCCCTCCGAAGCTGGGACTGGTTTCTGTCGTGAGGTCAACCGCTAGATACGTCTGTGGAGTTTAGGGATACACATCTTGTGATTGTGTTGCGCGTATACAGTGTTCTGTGTGATCGGTGCTTGCCGCTACAGCAAGCGTTGATTTATCACAAAAGGGACATTGAACGAAGTGGTGTTATTGTTGTGATTTCTCTGTTACTTTGACACAAACAAGGAGTTACTGTCTGCGTAAAGTGAAGTGCGTATAGTTGTGCGTCGTCTTGGGAACACCTGTTACGCTCTTCAAGCTCCTCAAAAGGTTGCAAAGTTGGAAACTGTGTCGTAGATTACGAGTTTTATTCTGTGACCATTTCTATTTATATACTTGTGTACGGCATCAGTTTTTTATACGTTTTCAACAAGTGATGTCGTAGCGTGTGTTGTGTTTGCAAATGTACCCGGTTATATCCAGTGTTTCTTGCAACGAAAACCAACAGCAAAGAAACAACACCAAATCTCCGAAACTTGGCGTTATTTCAGAGCCAATCTTCGTGTAGAATAGCCTGTTTCTGAGGAACATAAGCTATGGTGAGAAGAACATAAAACATGAGGCGTTCGTGAATTTGTTCTTGAAACTCATTGTTAATCTAATCTAGTCCTGACTGCAACGAGAAACCAAAGTTTTGAGAGTGCATTTTTGTGTGTTCGTGTTTGAAGGAATTTTTTTGAACAGTTGACTGTGCAATACAAGTGTTTCACAAACATGGAGTTATTGTGGATTATAGTCGCTTTAGGTAAGCCAAAATGCATGTTACTAAACCTTAAACTTGTTTTCTGTTTTCAGTTTCGTCATTGTTGCTGTTGCTTTGTTGGGACAATGTAACGCCCCCTCGGTTCCAATCCGAATTTTGATTGTTGTTGGATCCGGATCCAGTTGAAGTTGTGATTATTTCCTAATTCAGTGTCTGTGTGGATTCATTATAGTGGAATATTGTTTTCAAATAGCAAAATGCGAATAGCCCCACATTGTGTCGACATAGTTCAATTGCTGGATGTTTTCGTGGGGCGTAGTGCAAATGCTCTTGACATTTTAATACATTTTGAGTAGGTTAGGTTAGATCGACATAGTGAGATTTTAAGCAGTTGCACCCCACTTTTCAGGTTCAAGTGTGTTGGAGATTAATAATTTCCATTGTTTAAGCACCAGAATTATGTTATCAAAGGTGATTTAGAATTAAATTCCTGCCTTACAAACGTTTTTTTTTCCTCTTGTACACATTGCGAAAATCATTCAGCATGTTGAAGTCAGACGAAATGCCGGATTGATGGAATTGATTTAAAAACAAAGCCATACACAGGATTCGAGCCAGGGACCTTTAGGTTCTTTGCGTCATTTCGATTGTTGTTTTATTGTAAACATTCCATTAAAAGAGAAAAAAACAGGATTGAATAATTGCGATAGGATCTTTAATCGGTTTTACATACCGGCATCTTTGATGGAGCACTTAGCATAAGTTCTCAGGAAGTCCAGAGTTCCTAGTTTCGAGTTCCAGAGTTAGGATGCTGGATATAACGTTGTATTTATTCAGCTTTTTGATCAATTTATTCAGCGTCGAGATTTGCGATCGTTCTTCTTCGGGCCGGCGGAGTGCATATCGCGCTACGACGCCAGGGGTCCCGGGTTCGAGTGCCGGTCTGGATATGGATGTTCTTTGTAGGTCTACCCTTTTTCAATTTAATATCGTCACTCATCCTCGTCTTCGCGATTAGCCAAAAGTTGCAGAAAAGCGAGGTCAAAACCAAATAAATTAATCCTAGCTTCGAATCGAAGCGTATGCTTTCGCATAGGCGTTTATTTGTGAGTCGTCCTTCATTAATTTACTCAAATCATCTTTCATCCTCATCGTCACGATTAGTCTAAACAAGCAGGAAGGTACTGTGAATAAGAAAATACGTACGAAAGGATGGTACTGGTGACATATTTACACTATTATTTAGCTTTTAGAAATTGATTGATTTGCTTTATTGAACTTCGCTTTTTGTGCCACTTTGGGCTAATTTGCGAAGATGGAGATGAGTGATGAAATTGATGAATGGACACTCGCAAACATCCATGCCCAGACCAGGATTTGAACCCGGGACCTCTGGCGTCGTGGCGCGATTTGCTAACCACTCCGCCACGGGGGTCGGCAGCTTCTAGAAATAAATTGTTATGTATGATATTAGTTAATTACTTATTGACTTTTTTGGTGGGTTTCCAACATTTTTTACATTAATCTTGTGCAAGGTCGATTTGGACAAGTATTATCGGTGTTATATCCCTTCCCGCCGAGAAACGGTTGCAATTGCGTTCCTTGAGGTGATCACCCCCTGAAAACGCTTGAAACTCGCGTAAAATTGTCAATTAAGACACCGATACATAATCTTGATGTTCAACAGTCTGTCCGAGCGTTTTCTTCAGATGCTGGGTGTAATTATAGCAGTCTTGGGACTTTTCTTGATGAATGCTTCTTATCTAGGTCTGACAATGGTGGCGATAGGAGGGGAGATAAGAACAGGGGAAGTGACGGTGTGAATATTCTGAAGACGCACTCGTGGGTGACGCTGTCTTTCTTGATTGTGCCACGAAAGCGCCTTGCAAGAATGATGCATAGGCACATAATTTGCATAGCAAGGTGCACACACACCTATGTGAGTAGACTTCTTGCTCATGATTCTTTGCGTGTTGGTTTTGTTGGATACACTCAGGGCTACAAGATTACAATACGTTGCTCTGAGCAATGTAAAGCTCACTTTATCCATACTCATGTAATATAAAAGACAGACTTACATTTGTTCCAAAAGTTAGATATAAACTGTCCGTTCTGCAAACACCGTCCTGGGCTATGTTCTACATTACTGTTCGATGTCAAAAACAGTTAACTATTTCAATATTTGAATATATCTTCAGTTTTTTACCTTTAGTTTAATCGCAGCAACTCGTGTAAAAAAATGATATTTTAGATGCGTCAAGCAGTGGTTGCTAAAAGTGTTTATCGGATTTTTAACAAGACACTTTGAAAGTCAAGGAAGAATCCAATTTAATGCAATTAAAATTTCACACGCCTGTTATCCACGGTAGTACGACCAATTAAATATTCGTTTTATTAACATCCACGTCTTCTTCATGTTACAGTGGATTTTATTTGAAGACAATTGACTTCCCTTGAGGTATCCTGCCACCTGTTGTCCGTTCCAGGAATTGTTTTCTTGTGATTTCTCTCCTATTGGCTGAGAAGTGCAAACGCAGCAAGAAAGTACGAAGTAGTAAAAAATCAATGGTAGAGCAATCGTACACGATTATTATGCATTGATTTCCCTTGTTAGTATGTTTCGGATGATTGTGTAATTGTTTCATTGCTTCCTTTCCGTCGAAATGGATCGGTAATGGCAACTCGTGCTCTCTTTTCACGCTTGAACGGGTTACCCGAACTTGCGCACCGCAGGCTTACATTACACGTTAATAGCAGTAGTGGTTTGTCTTTTCTTCCCACCATAAAACTTTCATAATGCATTCAGTGGAAGGTATTTCTTCACTACAGTACTGTTGCGTAAATCTACTGTCCATTTTTCTGTTTTATGGGACAGTACTTTGGGATATCCATTGAGACGAGCCTCATTTGAGTGGCGTTTTGAGCATGGTGTTGTAATTTTCAAAAAAAGTACCACGTAAATGCTATCCACGCATATTTGCGTAGGTTCTTAGTTTTGGAACAACAACCATTTGCAGTTTTTATTCTTGGGATCACCGCTATTTTCTGTCTTTCGAGATCGGAGGCCGTCATTATTGCTTTGAAGTACCCGCCAGTTTTCCACTACGAAGGTGTATCAACACCGAGACTTTGGAGCTCCCGCCAGGGTTCGAACACAGGGACGAAGGCGCTAACTGTTCGGCTATGCAAGAGCTCCCGTGTGTAGAAATATGACACAAACTTCCCCATAAATGTTATGAGTGTGGTAGTTGATATGATGTTTTGCATTTTTCTGCACATCAGAAATTACTGGGGAACGTCACTGACATACGTAAGAACATTCGTATCTAACATTTCATGTGCGATTTTATTTCACCCTTACATTCAGAACATACTCTATAAAATACGTTTTACTTTACCGCTAAGCCAAAGTGGGAGCATGGTAATTGTGTATACTAAACCTCCATTCTCCCGTTTGCAAGTTATTGATAAATTTCGTCGTCATCTTTTGCGTTTCCAACCCCAAGCCATGAACCTTGGTACGCCACTACAGCGAAACAACATGGCAAATGGTTTTTCCACCAGAAACCTATCAATACTGCGGTTGATGTGGTGATGGAAGTACATCTGTGGTGTGCAAGTGGCTTTTGTGAGACGATAACGTCGAACAATGTATGCGGCTTTTTCTTTAGTGGGTCATGCAAATGAAGCGAGAGCCTTGTGCATCTTTGTTTTGTGAGCTCAATGACTGTCCCCGTATGGCCCTTGCTATTTGAGGCCATCCTTTGCTAAGGCTGCTTCCTTAACACTCAGTTTACAATGAGTAAGCAAGTCACTGTAGTAGAAACGTGAAATTTTCCACTAACAGTTGGAATATCTCGGGTTGTCGCAAGGGGCAAGGACTTTAAATATTGTGGTTTTGAAAATAATATTTGTCAATTTAAGACTCAAGTCTGTTCCTACAGACTTAATATATTTGGTGAGGAAAGAGGGGTTAAGTCAGCGGTTCCCAAAGTGTGCGCCGCGGCGCCCTGGGGAGCCGCGAAGTGTTCAAATATTTTCACTGAAATGACACTTAATTGTTAGTCTACACAGGATGTTAGTACTTTTTACATATAAAATGTTTCTGAATTTGAAATATGTGTTTATTTTTTAACTTAAATCAAGCAACCTAACCTCACTAACTGAGCGTTGCAAGTGTTAGATAGGACTACATTCTGACTGGGACGCCACGGATAAATCTTGAAACACTAAGGGTGCCGGGAAACGAAAAGTTTTGGGAACTACTGGGTTAAGTTAATCTAGGTTGTAAGTTGTGATTCAGTAAACATTATGAATAATGGGTTAAAAGCTTAATGACTTGCAAAATGCTTATGCACTACGTTTAATTGTTGTATAAGCCTTTTTTCACAGTCTATTCTACAATAAATAGGCTGGTTCTTAGATTAGGACAATGCTGAGAGCTCAAATATATACAAACTGTTTAGCATAACCACAGTTTAACCATTCGGTATATTTCGAACATGTCCTTACATCGGTTATCACAACATGTTGATTTAAATAAAATAATAATGATACTCGATTCAATATATAGTAAAGGGAAATGTAAGTTCTAGCGCTTGAACAACTTGTGTGTTTTGTGTACAATGGCAGTCTTTGAGTTGAAAAGAATGGCACGAACTCTTTCGGAAGTTAATTGCCCTTGCACCGGAAGTGCGTGATTTCTTTACGAGATGTGGCAGTCGTACCTTTGTTGGTCTGTGTGCAGGCTAAGGAAAAAAAGGGGCAAGAGGGTTTATTCCAGCCGTAAAACAAAGTTTATAAAAAGAGGCAAAATAAAACGAGGTATGATCTCATTGGATGATTGGTTCTGCTCACGTACAGGAGGCGATAAGAGCTCTTATTGCGTTCGGGAAACAATTGGTTGTAACTGAGCATGACTGTAAGCACCGAACGTAATCAGGTAGGACGTGTTCGCTTGGTGTTTCTCGAATTGCCTTCTTTCCCGAGCATGCTGGTATAAATTGGTTAGGCTTGCAGGATTGTTGTTTTATGCTGGGTGCCAATCAGAAACCTTTCTCCATTGTTTACATGTTCACGACCTTCCGAAGTCACAACATGCTTTTTTTTATTTTTATTATTTATTATTTTCTGTTCAAGAAGGCTAGAGGGCGTGGCAGTCGCCAGTCGAGAGATTAAGGCGCCAGCTCGCGAATGTACACCCATGTTAACCTTCGATTACTCAATGGTGACTGTTAGCAAAGGTTACCTGGCCACGCTGCTCGTTAAGTAGACTTTGGAGAGCTATAACGACTCGGTTATCAGATATTTGTGAACCTTTATACTCAGTCGTGGAGGTTTTGACATGTATAAAAGCAGGAGACAGCAATGGTGAATGTATTTGGCGAGTGAAAGCTTGAAAAATAGAAAGTCGCTGTGTTAATTTTGTCACCCTACTGTAAATATGTCTTTACGCTTGTCTCGTGTCGTGTCTATTTCTGAGAAACCAGTTTCGACACTGTTTTCGGTTTGTACTTGGCCCTTTTGGAAGATCACAGGTTTCAACTGAAATTTAATTGTTGAAATAACATTTGCGCTGAACTCATGCTCGAAAGTTTGAAATATATAATCTCACTCGTTTTTACACTTTTACTTCTAAAGTTGTATTGTTTAGTACGTTCTTCAGAAAAGAAAATAATATGTGTGGAGTAAGTGGCTTAGGACTTTTCTAATGACACTTAAGTATTCTGTAAATAGACGTCGTAAATTATTTCTAATGCACTCTTTCACAATCTAATTTTATGTCGTGAATATGTGACTCTTGTTAAGTACGGAAACTTGACTGATGGCTGTTAAGACATTCACCGTTTCGTCTCCTGCATAATAGATGCTAATGTTGTGCAACAGTGAGTGTCCATTTGCGTTATTTCGTTCATTTCTGCCTAGCGATGTTGTTATGCAAGCGTGCCACCGAATAAAAACAGTAATTTTGTCTCGAGTCCTTAATGGTAGGTGCTATCCCTAATGGCCTACTCTATTCCCAAAGACATATACTAGACTCACCAAAACAGAGTCTTTCGTATCGACTTTGCGAGTAAACAACTGCTCTCATGAGACTAGGCTTACGCGTGTTAGTCTATGGACAGTTATGAACTATTGCTTTCGTTTGAAGGTTTTCTGTTGTTTATTGATCGTTATCGATAAAATAATTAATCAAATTAGAACTTGAACGGTTTTTGCCATCCGAACGACGAAAACCTGAATGTAGCCACAGAGAACCTTATTCTTTCAAATACTAATCTGCACATTATCGCAAATATCTTCCATATCATATAAGTACATTGTATATATGATTTACTCCCGTTTCGCCGAATGCTCCAGGGTTTATATCACCTAAGCAAAATTTTCGGCAAAACGGAATTTGCTTTTTCCGAATTCCCTTTCGCCGAATATTTTCAAGAGAGTAAATTTTCCCTCCAAAATGAAAGAGGTGCACTTTGGCGTCGAACTCATGAAATTTCAAACTGGAGGGAAAATTTCCTCCCTTCAAAATATTCGGCCAAACGAGTATTCGCCTTTCGCCGAAAATTTTACTATGGTGTGAAATCTGATATAATGCGCCTCTGGGCCATTCGGCGAAACGGGAAGACACGGTTTATATAGACTACGTCATAAGTTCGAAATATTTAAATATTGACTCATAAAAGACGGAAGTCTTCTTCGAGATGCATGTCATTCTACATTTCTCTCCCATGACAATTTTTCTTAACCATTTCCTCATTACAAACCCTGAGTCACTCACTTCATATATCTTCCTTGGTAAATCGTTTGATTTCGCCAATATATATTTGGTGGTACGTTATCGTATCTGTGCAGTAGGGTGTATAAATGTTACCAGATAATTTTTTCGTCAGTACTTTCATTTGTTTTTCTCTCACATCCTGTGTGATTTTTAATGGATGGAATCTTATTGTTACAGAGATCAGTTGCTTCGTTAGCATTTTTGTTTCACTTGAACCCCTCATTGTGTAAAGGAAAACGAATGACGGTGGAAAATTTGCCGCTTACAATATACTGTTGTTCAGAAATGAACTGAGTTGAGGTTCCAAATAAGCCATTTTGTATTAATACTAGGCACAAAGTTATGTTTATTATTTAAAAAAAAAACATTCATACACCTTGATTTATCCAATTAAAGGTTATTATATGAAACATGAACCTTACCAAACAGAGAATTGATAACTTCCGTACTAATTTCAGTACAAACCTTCTGTTTTGAAATGTCAGCTCGTAGATCATAAACGAAAACACCAGAAGCAATGTACGTTCGGAATTATTGCGTGGCAAACATAGTTATATTTAGTTATGCGCACAAAATAAGTGATTAATATGTTAATGGTAGGAGTGTGAATCTTTTTACCTATACTTATGTGCTATATCATTGTGGTCCAATGCAGGACACACAGTGAACCAGCTTTTTAACTCACAACAATGATATAGGTCCCGGGTTTGGTACCCGGTCGGTTGCCACTTTAAACTATAGACCCACTCTCTATTGGCCTACATGTGCATAAAGTGGACTTAAAACAGCAACTCAACAACAACATAAGTGATAAATGTAATTATTTATTCTAACACACGTGTTACATTAAAATAATAGTTTCATAATATAAACTTTTACAGGACATAGAAAGCAGATTGTAGAATACAGGATCGTTGGCAACCCTACTCAAAACACTCCTTTCGCTTGTTCACTCGTGAACATTATGTTTGTATTGAAGTCCCGTGGCGTATTTTATCAGCACGCTTGTTGTGTGTCGTAATTTTAAGTAACGAACAGTGTATACTATGCATGCGATAATAGGATCGTCTCACGTAAATGTTACCAGAACATGTCGTTTCAAGTTATTTTGAAAGAATGTCAACATGTGCCATGTGGTCGTTTTTTAAATCCAGCTGCTTACGTCACACTCGGCATGATTTTCGCCACTGCCACCAGATGGGGTTGTCGGCATGTGGAGAAAATGTTGACTCGTTTATAAAGAAGTAAGACCGTTACGTTTTCACAATAGATGACTGTTCGGTGCAAGGGGAGAGGAGAAGGTTTTTTTTTGTAGCTCGCACCTCGCCTTTTATTAACGCTTCATCCAAGTGCTTCGGAGCTTTTGAATGGATGCTCAACGAAGCGTGGATAAAATACCTGTGTGCAAAATACTTCAGGCTGGACACGATACGCATGGCTGTACGTCGCACTGGCAGTTTAATCTCGAAACCAGTTACTCACAATAGAACGATTGTGTACGCCAAATGTTCTTTATTATTTGTTTTATTAGTAGGAGAACGGTATCAAGTTGTGGCATATCCGACGTTCTTGTGTTTCTCTGCCGTCAAACCCAGTGGCAGATTGGGTTGCGGTACGAAACCACTTTTTTCAGTTTTTTTTTGCGTATTGTTTCACTTCATCCAATTCGTCATAGTGATGGTGTGCCATTATTTAAAATGAAATACACTCCTATGCATATAAAGTGGCACACTATAGAATGTGCCTATACAATAGAATGTGGCATGGCAAACTTCGTTTACACAAGATGGCAGTGGTGTTTAAAACAATATTAAGATATGTGCATTTTCAGTTAGGATTGTTGAATACCTACCATTCGGCAGAAAGTTCTGGCTAAGGTCCTAACATAGGGTAGGTGAAGGATTTTTATCAGTAAAAATGGCTTGTTTTGTATTTTATACGTGTCTGTATATTGCCCATTCGGTTTTGGTACATAATGTTTAAGAATATTATTGATCACAGAAGAGTGTTTTGTTTATAATTTTTATACCTTTTTCAGTTGGAAATAACAATATTGTTGGGTTGTTAACATATTAACAGAGGTAAGAATAATACATGTAGTTTTATCCATACAGGGAAAAAAATAGAGGCCTCCGACATTGTATGCCAGGTGTAGAATAGTGTAAGGAGAATGACGACTGATGTTTTCATCAACATTACACGGATTAGATCTAAGTGAGTGGAAGATGGAGCAGCGACAGTTGTGTTGAAATTTAATGACAGTTCAGTTCAAAGACTGCTACTACACCATTTCTGAATCTGAACACACTCCCAACATGATAACAGTTCAAAATCACTTTATCCTGAGCAATGTGTGAATTGTACATATGTTTGTAATACACAATTTATTAGAACAAATAGGAAAAATAAGTACATTTCCATGAAGAATCACATGTTGGTCATGACTCATTTCTCATGTGCCAGCTTGTAAGTTTTGCTTACTTTGTAATTCACACATGAAAATTGTAAATTTACAGCGTGAACGTATATAAAGCAATGCACTTCATGCCAGTACCCTGGCCTGTCAATGGAGGCGCTAGTGTCGAATATATAAGTCTTAATAGCGGAAGCTTGTAGCTCGCATATATAGTACTAGGGCGCAGATATCTTGGTGTTGCAGTATACATTTTATAGCTGGCAGTGAACGTCTTCAGTTTTTATTCACTTTGCACAAGAAGGAAGGAGTGTAGTGAGCCAAGTTCGGAAACAGAAAAGTATATGATACTAGCCGTGTTTATACTTGAGGCATTTTTGTTACCATGGGTACACAGACCTTTGTGCTCCCGAGTGGGGGCATGAGCTTGAGAGGGAGTGGGGCTGCTTTTCTCATCGGATGAGCACCAAAGCGTGATGTACGCATCCATGTCGTGAAGGGAAGACCGCCTCGCTCTCGCCCTTCCATGTTTGAAAGTAAACATCTCTCAGCCATGCGATCAGTTCCGCGAGGGAATTTGCCCCTGCCCGGGAGTGGGAGGGAGTTCTCATCCGTTTACAGGATGTAGTCTGTGCAGTGGAGTCGAGGAACAAGGCGTTATGTATTTATGAAGGTTACACTCGGTCCAGCGTAGCGTTTTCTTTTACCGAGTACTCGAGTGCGTCTTGATGCAACTTTAGGTTACGACACTGGCGCATCAGCGACTTTTCCGACGGGGTTGAACCATTTGGTTCAGAGAAGGGTTACGGTTCATTTTGTCTCCTTGGGACAGACATAATCGCTTGATTTTAGACATGAAAGCACAACTTAACTGCTTGTAAAGAGTAAAGCTATGCCCTTTGCAGTGAACTCTCACAGGAGATGTGGAGATCTCACACTCTCGATACACACAGAACCAGGGGCTAATTTAGCTACTTGGCGTCCCTAGGCAGAAGAAAACTGTGCCGCCCGTTATATCAAAATGGATATACTTTACCACCAACTAACTACATTATTATTAATAACAATAATTAGAATAACACTGCATGGCTATTGAACTTACCAAGCACATAGGAAACAGGCAAGGAGTGTATTACCGTGTGATTTGTGCTAGTTTTTAAAGCACCACGTCGATTTTTTCACTCTTTCTCACCACCTCAGTTTTTTTTTTTTTTTTTGCCTTGTCTTTCGCGGTATTGACAACCATAATGTTTTCCCGAATGTCATTCACTTTAACGAATTAAAGCTGAAAACCACACAACTGCTCAAAACCGGGATAGGATATTTCTTCCGGTGACACCCCGATGGCGAGTTCTGTTTTCGTTATCAAGGGGATCCGGTTTCGATTACCGGCGGAGGCACATTGAACATTGGTTCAGACTATCTTATCAGAGCATAAAGTAAACAAATCTCTTCTGATGATTTCTCCCCCAAGAGGATGTTTTTTGGAAAAGATGTTACTCCTTTGGGAGAAAACTCATGCGTGAATTTGAAATTTTGACGTTCTCGCGACGAACTGAAACCAGTCTCATCTTCAATCATGTCTAAAGAAGGTGTTTCTGGCCTTGGATAAGCGTCACCACGCTACCATTCTCTAGTACCTTTCATTTTCCTCAAACGTGGGCTTCACAGCGCCTGGAGGCACCGAGGCAGGTGAGGCGAGTCAACGTAGCTGAGGATGCAGCTTTTACGTGGAAAGGCCAGGTGCGCGTCAGGTTCCAGGAACCTCCAAAAGGAGAGCCCTGTTCGAAGGAGCGACGGTGGTGACACCTGGTGTGTATGCGCGCAAACGTGGCAACAAGCAGCAGGTGGTTTTGTGGTCTTTTCCCTTCACGCTCTACCATCTGCAATGGCGCATTCTCCGGGAAGGATTAAAGGTCACGGCGCGCCCATAATCCACCACTGCGTTGTTTGTGAAATAGTTCATGCTTATCCATGAATTGACCAGAAGGTTGACTACTTTCTTTCACGAGGACTCTTTTTTTCCTGCACTACTTTCATGGACAGGGCCAAATTTCTTCTCCTTATAGTCAGATGTGCCGTAGAGACTGAATTCCATTTTCTTAGCTTTACCTTTAATATTAAAATATTAACAAATAAATTCTGAACTAATAAATTATGACAATCATAAAGTAAAAGAGTAGTTTGATTATGTATAAACTTGCTAACGAATACAAAATCCGATTCAAATTAGTTGTGAACTAATAAAATCTTGTAGTTTCACACTATTAATTGAGTAAGTGCTGGTTTTCATTGGCATGTTGCATTTTGAACACTAAAGTACTATTATATCATGTACTGAAATGTAATAGCACCTAAAATTGTACGTTTCCAATATAATATTTGAATCTCTTTATCAGTTTTTTTTTGTCTAGTATTTAATCTTCCTATTATTGGATAATAACATGGTTTGGATCATGTAAGAACAGTGTAAGTGAATATCAGAATAATATATTTTTATTTGAAGATCCCACACCAGGCGTCGTCACTGGCACAGTATCTTTTAAATAACTCATATTTGGTTTAAATCAATTTCTGTTCTAACATCATTGATGTACGTTTGATCAACTTCTTCAAACTTGACGTGTAATGGGAAAAAACGTCGTAGGCTTTTAAGTACAATAGTTGGTTTAAGCTAAATAATAATTTAAAAGACATTCTACTAAAAAAGAGGAAAACGTAGCTCGTAAAGTTTTCTGTGTTTTTTTTTTCATTCTGTAAATATGCAATATAATCTTCCAAGGATCTTTAATTCAGGTTAGTCCACCACAGAAAAAGTGAACAATTGGTCAATACTGTGCTAAGGGATAAGTAAACACACATAAGGGGAAACAGAATGTCGTGCTCAAGTGCGTTTATTAATTCCCGAACGTTTGCTAACAGCTGTGCTCGCGAAGCACAGTATCTCCTCATCGGAACGAGCGGTAATTCTGAATCATGATCTAGATATCACGGCGGGCGATCTGCAGGACAATCGCGGAATTGTTGTCGAGTCGTGACGGTCCAGGAAACCGCGTCACGCACGGAAGTTCCACCCTCGCTCTCGTTTGATGTAATAAGTCGCACGCGTTTGGAGAAAACAGTCGATTGATCGATCAGGAAGAGCGAGGGTGCCTTACCGAGGTATTCGAGGCGTTATTGACGAAAGCCGTTGGGGTGTAGTGAAAAGGGGGAGGTGAGAGCCGTTATCGTTAGTGGATCGTTGTTCATTTCAAACGTTCCTGGTAAGCCGTGTCTGTGGTTGTTAACATTGCGTTAACTTATGCAGGTAGGAAGGAGTAGGGAGGGCCTTTCCCGTATTGGAAATGAGGAATTTACCTTAAAACCACAAACTCTGTACTGTAATTTCTTTTTTCTTAAAATCTTCCCAAATAATTGTGTAGATAAACTGCATCTATAAGTAGTTTCCAATCGATTTAATTAGTTTATTTTACTTCGCATTTCTGCCACTTTTGGCTAATCGCGAAGATGAAGTTGCGAGTTCATATAATGAAACTGATGAAGGGACACGGCCGGGATCGAACCCGGGCCCCTGGCCTGTTACTTTCCGAGATCTGAGTGATAAATACCAAGTAACACCTGGGATGATGCCCAGTGACGCCATATTCGTTGCCTCGAGTGTAATCATTAGCTTACATAGCTGAAAAAGAAGCTATCCCTCCTGTAGATTGCAGCTTGCCATTTCTGAAGATATGATCAGCACCACGCTCCGGTCGCCTTTAACCCAGGCACCCATTTATTACAAGCTGGGTGAACTCTGAGCCACATGCATGGGCATTGCTTGAAAATAAAAATCCTACTGAAATCACATTCTCAGCGTGGCAGTCCAAAGCTACATCAATTTCATTACATCATTCTCATCTTCGCGATTACACAAAAGTGACATAATATCGAAGTAAAATACGTATATCAAACCCAAATACAAAATTTCCACAATAGCAGAGAACAGAATGATTCACAATTTTCAAAAAAATATATTGTTAATTTCATGCTTTTCAAGACACCTGTATGATGTTTCTAATTTTCATGTGGGAGGGGACTGCATCCCCAATGCCCCCCCCCCCCCGTGGGTATAAGACATGAGTGTCTCCAATGGGAGCAATGTATTCTAAGGTTACAAAGCGACATGTCAGTGGCGAAGTTAAGTCAATTTTATGCACACCAGACTGATCGGCACAGGACCTACAGTTTAAAATGAGATCTGATACAACAAACCATGCCTCCACCAGGCATTGAACAAAAGTACACGTAGAAAAAACCTGAGGAAAATATCACGAGGACCGCGCATGAAGAGAGAAACTCTATTCGCCATGAAATTGTTTGCTTGCTTGCATGCGTGTACGAAAATAACCACACTGCAATGCATTACTCATTTTCTGCGTTGGAAAACTTTTTTTCTTTTCTGTTATGCGAGTAATATGGGCACAAAGCCAACGCGTCTAGACGCCGCAGTCAACAAGAAAAGAGAGATGATGGAGAGTGGACCAGACAGTGTTCTTTAATCCTCTTCCTTACCTTCCTCTTCTATTCCGTACGTCGCCTCGTTTTGACGAAGTGGTAGAATCCAGGACGCGACCGACTCGGGGTCAGACGTCGTTCCTAGCGGACCATGGAGCTCCAGGGTGTTCGTACACCTGTGCTGCCGCGAGTATGTGGCCTTTATGGTAGGATAGTGGAAGACGGGGAGAGGGGAGGCATTTGTCTGGCATCTTGAATGAATAGGGCATCTACACTTCCTAGTTTTAGGACCTGGAGCAAAACTCGATTCGTGTTATGGAGCGGAGGCTTTTACGTGGATCGTTTCTACACTTTACAGATGAAATAGCCCCTCCGAACCTTTTAAAAAAGGGCTGAATTGACGGATATAATGTATTGATCAAGTGCTATATCGTAGGGAAGGTACCGAGAAGTGTCGCCTTGACCTGCAAAAGCGCTCGTCTTGTTTTCAATCTCGTGTATTTTGTAATATTCTTACGTCGCTTCGGTGGACGAACGCGAACGCGTTCAATGCTAGACTCGTGATCGTGCAACCGAAATCACAATAGATATAATTCACGTGGAGTCCCAGGGCGCTGAGACGCAAGGGGTCGTGGGATCGAATCTCGGCACCTCTGGCGTTCCAGAGTTATTTCTGAGTGTTCCCTCATCAGTTTCGTCGCGAATAGCCAAACGCGTCAGCAAAGCGACGCCAATAACAAAAACAAATCAAATTAAATCCTCATTCATGCTCATCGCCGAAATTAGCCTAAATAGGCAGAAGAACAACGTAAAATGCCAAAAATACATACAAGCATTGATGTCATTTTGAGCTTTTGGACTTTTAACCACTGTGTTAAATCTTTAATGACCTACGTTTCGGAGGCTGTTTCTGCCTCGTCTTTTCTTTTTAAAAAAACATTTTTTTTATTCTCCATAATAGATACCGTCCCCAAACAGATCATGTTTCCCTACATTTCAACAAGGATCAGGTTGCACAAAAAATGCAAGAGAAAGACTTATAAAAGTAACGAATGGCAAATTATAGTCTGTATGGGGGAATTTCAAAAGAGGTTTTGTCATAAGAACATACATGTTGTTACTTTTGAATTATTTGGAGGAACGTATTGTATATTATGCTATTTAAGGCGTCCCCCATATACCCCCCCCCCCCTTCTTAGGCCTCTGAACCTTGGTGTCCGAGCACGTTATCTACTCAGAATCTTGCTGCAAACAGTTCCTGGAACTATGATTTATTAGACACAGAATCAACCTCCGAAACGTAGGTAATTAAAGATTAATGTGGTTAAAAGTCCAAGAACTCAAAATGAATGAATCACCACTGATCAGCTATTTAAAAAAGAAAAAAGAATAGCATTGATGTATAGGAAGAGGGATGTGTAATTTCGTGAACTACTTTTTATGTATATTCTTTTAAATCCTTTTTTTTCAAGGCTACGCCATTCAGGATGATAACATATGCATACAAATATTCTACTGGAAGGTATTTTTTTAGCTCAATATTCTCCCCAAAAATGAGAGGAATACCCTTAGAGTAATATATCACCGTGTTTCATAAACACGCATATTTTGTCATTTTATTTGCACCTCGTTCCTCACTACTCTTCAAGGCCCACTGTTTCGTAAGCGTGGGAAGAATGTTGCACGTCAATCGAAGTCTGCTCTAGGCGAAACATGAGACGCAGAGAGTATTCCAGTCTTTTAGGACATTCCAGAGGTACCTATTTTTCTTCCTGCTGTTTGTATCGTTGTCATTATCATCGCATCGTCTCGCGGCGAGGCCATGTTGCAAGTGCTCAAGCGGAATGATATTTTCCAGTCGACCTTGTGGTTGATATTTTACGACCGATTGTGTTCTGTTTTCTGGACGTATCCTTTACCTGTCAATCGCTTGTTAGACGTCAGCAGGTGTGCACCTCTCTGCTTCCTCTGACGTGCTTCAGAAAGTGTCAACTGTCAATATTTTTGATTTATCACATTCTGTGTGATTGTCCTATTTGGTGTCTAAAATACCATATAAAAAATGTTGACTAAGCAGAAAAAATGTAAAAAACAAGAGATTACTTTGATAAGTAAGCATACTTTGAAAAGCAATCAATTGTTACACAAACCAAGAATAAAATATGGATTTATATTTGTACCCGTTCGTAAATTGTCGTTTATACAAGGCAGGTGCAGTCAAGCGAGTCACCGAAAAGTAGCCAACGGCCATTGGTTGACGCCATGGCGTCATTGTGCGTTTTTGAAACTCATGAAATCGATGCAATCGTATTTGATAGCGGAAATACTGCAATGAATAATCGTTACAGATGCAGTCACAATAAAACCAAGGAAACTCCTTGCAGGTGAACTTTGAGATTTTGAAAGAAGAAAGCTTCGAAATCGTGGGAGCAAACGAGACATTGCATTTACAAAATCAAGAACCAAGATATTTCATCTACCGATGCTGTACTTGTAAAGATAAAAAATGTTGATTGTGAGCTCGAACCTTCCCTCACAAACCTTGGCTGCCTACAGTCTCAGTAGACAGGTCGTTTTTGTCCTCCTTAGAACGCACACGATAATTTTTTCCCTTTGTATTTTACCCAGCAGACAAGACATGCTTGTTGTGCCGAATAATATGACACAGTTGCTCCACAGAGGGAAGCACTGTTGTTGAAAAAAAGAATAACGTGTAGAAGAATGGGGCCGTTTCTCATTTGAGATTCAGCCCTCGGCAAGAGCTTCCGTGCTGGCCGGTAGTTGTAGCTTGGGAGAGAATCCATTACATAAGACAAGTCTGCCTTCTTCTAACGTCACTTCCTCTCAAGAGTTCAAGCTTGTTCCAATTCTCGTCAATCTTCCATCGCTTCTAAGAGCCAGAGGGATATCGTGTCTCCAACTGAGTATTTTATTTTATTGGGTATCTTATTTTACAGTTTTTATTATTATTCGAAGTAGTGCGTTGGAAGTAGGCTAAAGGGGAATGAAATTCTAATGAATGAGCTGGTTTTGAGAGGGCAAAATGGCGGAATGCCGGCACGTGTAGTTTGTTGGTTACTTCACGTGTTTGTATACACTTTTGTACAAACGCGATGCTGAGGATAGATGAGGTTAGATGAATTAGTTGCAGGTTCAGGCACTTGAGACCGTTGGCAACTACGTTCGGCCATCTAAGCAAATCTGTGTTATATTGATCATTATGTGCTTCAGTCCCAATCTCTAATTTAACCTGCTGGACCTTTTGCTGGATATACTTTTCAGAAAATTCTTATGCTTCCAAAAAACCTATTTTCTGTCACAGATCAAATAAACCACATGTAGATTAATTTGAATACTCTCTACAAGTAATTCTAAACAGAAATAATCTTTCAGAATTGGCATAGTACGTTTTCGAAAGTAATACATTTTAGAATGTAAATCGTGCTCAATTTCATTGATAATGTTTCTCGTTTGAGCAATGTTGTCCCAAATAATTCTGTAAGGATGGGAGAAGGGTTATGACATTTTCAAGTGAGAAGTTTTTTCTCTCTCCTTTTTGGTGCCCAAACTACCTTTGGCCGGCCTCTGTGTCGGAGTAGCTAGCACACCGCTCTATGGCACCAGGGGTCGCGGTTTCGAATCTTGGTCTGTGCACGGGTGTTCTTTGTGTGTACCTTCATCAAATTAGATCATCTCATCTTCATCTTCGCGAATAGCCAAGTGGCAGAAATGCGAAGTAAAATAAACTAAATCAATCAGTCCAATGTACTATTTTTTTAAAGTTGGTACAAAGGCAAGAGTGGGTTAGGTGGACCGCTCTCCCCTTAAGTAATAATCACATATGCTAATCAGGACTGGAGTTTTCAAGTATACAATATGCTACCACCAGGAATCGAACCCGGAACCTCTCGATTGCAAGGCAACAGCGTTAGCCACTTCGCTATCGCTCTAACAATAAAGCAACGACGCAGAGACTTGTTATTCCGCTTCTATCCCAATGGAGGATACAACCCCCCTCCCCCATTCACGACGCTGCCATCCAATCCCTCATGTGTTAAAAAGCGTCCTCCACTTCTTTAGATACTCACAGGGATTCGTGTCAAGCCGTATAAAATGCCAAGTCTTTTTATTGGCGTTCCACGAGGCGTAGGGCACCTTATCCTGTTTCCATAAAAAGAAACGGGAGCTTAGAATGGCGAGGATAAAAAAAATGTGAAAGAGAATCCGTGAGGGAGGAACGAAAGGGGCGGGGGGGGGGGCGAGACAAGTGGAATTTAAAACCACTCTCAGCGACAATGTTCGGTGGGAAAGACAAAGGAACGGGAGAAGGCGGTCCACCTGTTGCTTCTATGCACACACAGGGTGCCGTGCCTCGATGAGGGAAGAAAGATGCAATGGGCTAAAGGTGGAAGGCTTCTCTGAGTACGTATTCGCAATCCCTTAGTAAGCCTATGGCTCGATTCCCGTATGGTCGACTGGGGTCGGTAACTGTGGTACAGTGGGATGCACAAGTATTACGTGCAGAGGTTGTCAGCTGCTTGTCTGGTGTTTTGTTCCAATTCTTGGAGCACTCATTGGCTAAAACAAAGAGAATAAACACGGTGATGGACAATTTGCTTGGTAATGCGTATGCATCCTACTGTACCTAGACGACTAGGCGCAAGTATCATATTGTCTGTTTGATTGTGTTTGTCCTGTTCTAGGTCTATTTCGTTTATGTTTTATGTCGCTTTTCTTCTACTTCGGTTAATTGCTACAGTAAGAGTGAACTAGTGAATTGGTGATGGGGTAAAAACAACGATACACTCATGCTAGACCAAGCTTCGAACCTGGAACCTCTGGTTTCGTAGCGCGTTACAACGACGTTAAAATTATCTATACATCCACTAAGTCCGAACAAGCCTATAGTAAAGCCATTTTCATTTAGGTGCAACATTCATATTTCTTATGTTCCCGTTTACTACAGTCTCGAACTGAACGAGACTTTCGCAGAGTAAGTCTCGGCATTGTTTCAATTTCACAACTATGTTGAATCTTCTCGACAAGTATAATGGTATTCTCTCGTAGTTGTCTAGATTTTAAAACTGTGATCGGTATAATGCGAAGACACTTTTTCGATGTCAAGGCGAAATTCGTATAGGTGCATCCGTCGGTATATTCTTATTTTTGGGAATTTTCGTGTGACGCGGGTAGTAGGCTGTCATAAATATGCACAAAAGGCTTCAGTACCTTTCCCAGGGCAATTTAGCTAGGGTACTTAATTGCATCAAACTGTCAAAATTATAATTTTTCGGTATGACGTCACCTAACCGTGTTAGTTGAATATTCCGGGCGGATCCAACTGTATCATTTCTATCGTTGGTTTACATACGTGCACACTCATGTAGAGCAATTGCATTCATTACTTCGACAAATAACCTTCGTCCCTGTCCAACGGATGTTCAGATAGGCGTGAAAAGTAGGCTAGTGCACTTCCGCTCCTCGCAAGCCTCCCTTGTACTCAATACAAAATTTGAATTTAGGTTTTCCTCCTCCTTGTGCGTTTCTTGGAAAGTCTGAAAGGCGTAGAGATGGGTGGTAGCTTAGCTTTCTCCTTTGTGGCAATACGGACCCAGTGTTGCCAATATCTCAAGTTCTTTTTGCCCAATTTTTTCCCTGGTTGATGTATGATGAAAATACTATACACGAATGAAAGAGTTATAAGGTGTGAAATATAGTAGAAATGTAGCAATGAAATTCAACACTTACAAAAATAATGTATTGAATGAAAATGTGTTACATGTTCACTAAGTAAAGGCAGCGCTTAGTCCTAGATTAGAACCTGGAACCTTTGTTCCGGGGGGGGGAGGTCAGGCTAATGATAAAACTTCAATAGTAGGAAATAATAATAAAAATAGATAGAATGTAGGCCTAATTGTTATTATACAATGATCCTAAGTATTCTGAACTAATGAAAATAACCAATTTTATTACAAATTATTGATATTATTATTATTATATGCGAAATTGTTATTTCATTATTTCTAAATTTCGTTCAGTTGGGCCACTGAAATTCGCAGTCGTTGTATTTTGTTATTAATTTTTGCATACCTCATTCAAGAAAAGCTGTAAAAGTTAAGGGAAAATTTTACTCTTACGGTTTACGTTACCTGTCACCTAAAACTATAAGTTTCGGAGTTTTGAAAACTGTGGAACCATTTTAGAATATGAAAATACAATCAGGTTCCTGTATTTTCATTCATTTTTTCGATGTAATGCAATTTTTACTGTATTATACAGTATTCTGTTTGAATACTTTCTAAATAAACTATATTTCTGTTATTTGCAATAAAAATAACAGGCTTTCTGATTTTTGTAACTTGGAATGAAGGATGCTAATTTCCAGGGGAAGGGGGTCGACGGTCCATTCGACTCCCCCTCCCGACGCCTATACCTGTGTTGTAGATGGACGCTCCCCCAATTCAGAAATCAAATTATGAATATGTATTATATTATGAACTTTTTGTATTTGGTTGAGTGTAAGAAAAGGCATTAGCCTTAATCTCCGCCATAAAAATTAAGAGGCATATAAATAAGTAAATGCAGAAAAATATACAGTAAACATGGACGATATTGGTTTATGTTTTACACCTTACCAACAAATAATTGCGTGAGCCTAATTTTTTAAAATAGATCTCCAATTGTGATCTTTTCCATGAGCAAATTCCACCTGATTTTCCCTCGCGTAGGTTAGGTAATTTTTTCCATGTGGTAACACTGCACTGAAACACCATGTTTCATCACCACGCTGGTAGACAATGGAAGAAAGCCCATTTCCTCCACCCAAGTATGTTCCTTTTCTCGGAAAAACCACCTGTTTTGGATGAAGATATCGACGCACGAGGGGGTCCGTCCAGAAGTGGCAGGTACGCAAGTGACAATTACTCAGGCGTCTGTTGGTTTGCTGGATCTTTATCTCAAAGACAAATTTGGGAGCTGCAAGAGGATTATGGGGGCTGGCGTTCTATTGGGGAATGTTAATTGTGCTGTCTGCTTGTTCGGGATGGAATGTGGGCTACTGGTGGTTGCTGGAAAACCAATCTCGTTGATTGGTGGTTGTGTTTGGTTTCGTTCGAAATGCACAAAGAAATACGCGGTTTATGATCACAACAGTAATGACAGAGGCGAAATTGTAGCAAGAGTGTCTTGAGGCTTGAATCAGTCAGTATCTCTCCACTGCTGACCTTTCTTTTCCAGAAGAAGTTAGAGTATTTTTGTATTCATCTTTGTCCCTCTTGTATCCTCTACAAAATTTAAAGCTTACGAAGAATGAAAATACACCTCCTTGGCGGAAAGGTTAGCGCTACGACGCCGAGGGTCCCGGATTCGAATCCAGGCCTGGGCATGGGTGTTGTTTGTGAGTGTTCCTTCAATGACGTCATATCGTCCCTCATCCTCATCTTCGCGTTTGGCCAAAAGTGGCAAAAGAGCAAAATAAAATCTATCAAACTTGAAGACTTGTTGCATTCCCACAATAATAACTTAAAACAGTAAATGTACGAACATCATAAACTTATGTTCGAATGTGCGGTAGACCACACAAGGAAGCCTTTGCATCTGCATATTATCTACAATTTTTTTTTTATTACTCCATATAAACCATATACATTGGTATTTGGAGGGTTCAGTACAGTTCATATAAAAGAAAAATATATAATTACAAATTTTCTATAATTTACAATCTAGATATTCATTAACACTATAATATTCCTTATTAACTAATAGTTTCTTTAATTTATTTTTGAAACTTGTCATACTTTCTGCTTTTATATAATTTGGTAAATGGTTGAATATTTTAATTGCCATCTGTTGGGGTCCTTCTTGAACTAATGTTAGCCTGGTGAAGTATGGCTTTAAGAGCTGTTTATTTCGGGTGTCATATGTGTGTTCTATTGAACTTCGCAGCGCAATATTTTTTCTGGCATATAATGACATTTCATATATGTACAGAGAAGGGAGGGTTAATATTTTAAATTTCTTAAACAACGTTTTGCACGATTCCCTAGGCTTTATACCTGCTATAATCCTAATGGCTTGCTTTTGTTTTCTAAATGCTTCTAAACTTGCCGGTGAGTTCCCCCAAAATTCTATTGCATAATTTATTAGTGAATGAAACATTGCATAATATACCTGAATTAGTGAATTTGTTTGAAGTGTTTGTTTTAATAACCGCAGTGCAAATATTTTGGAATTTAGTTTTTTAACAAGTATTTTTACGTGGTTTGACCAATTTAGATTTTCATTTATAGTAACTCCTAAAAATTTTGTTTCTCTAACTAATATTACTGGAAGATGGCTATTCTTTACTACATCTTTAATTTTATTGTTTTGTTTTGTGTGAAATAGCACGTAATTTGTTTTCTGTTCATTCAATAGTAATTTATTACTGTCAAACCAAGATTTCATTTCTTCCATTGTTTTTTCAATGTTGGCTTCTAACTCGTTCACATCATTTCCCTTTATTATTGCGCTAGTATCGTCTGCGTACAACAAAATCTTTGTATTCTGTATATTAAATGGTAAATCATTTATGTACAAAAGAAAAAGTAGTGGGCCTAATATTGATCCTTGGGGAACTCCATATTTTAATGTCTTTAGAGTGGATTTGTATTTTCTTACGTTTCCTTCTCTTTCGTGACTAATTTCAACACATTGCATTCTGTTTGATAAGTATGATTTCATAATTTCAAGCGCGTTACCCCTTATCCCATAGTGTTCCATTTTAGAAATTAATATTTTGTGGTTTACTAAATCAAAGGCTTTTGTCAAGTCGTAAAATATTCCGAGAACTAATTTTTTATCGTTTATACCTTGCAAGATGTTTTCGATTAATGTATGTGTTGCACTTGCTGTGCTTTTATTTTCAATAAATCCACGTTGTTCTTTTGATAGTATGTTGTGTTTATTAAGGAACTGTAGAAGGCGGCGTTTTAGTAAGTTTTCTAGAATTTTGCTTAGCACAGGTAGTAATGAAATTGGTCTGTAATTTTGAACCATGTTTTTACTTCCATTTTTAAATACTGGGTTGACTTTTGCTATTTTTAGCTTAGTGGGAAAGATACCATTCGCGATACATTCATTAAAGAGATATTCTAAAATGGGTGCTAACAACTCCTTGATTTATTTTATTACTCTGATTGGAAATTCGTCTCCTACAGCCTTTGAGTCTTTTAAATTACATATCTCCTTCGATATTTCATTTGTTGTGGTTGGTGTTAAAAACATGCTTTCTAGAGTGCGCGGTTTAGAGTTACACAAAAGTTGCAATGGGTTTTTTGCATTATTTATATTTGTTACTAAGTTATCTCCTAATTCGGTGAAGTATTTATTAAATGTTTCACACACTACAAATGGATCGTCTATTTCAATATCATTTGTGCATAATTTTATGTTGTTATTTGTTTTTCTCTCTTTCATTACAGTATTTTCATTTACAACGTCCCACATTGCTTTGCTTTTGTTGTTTGAAGACACAATTTTGTTCGCATAATATTTTTGTTTGGCATCTCTTATTTGTTTTTTATAGTAATTTATGTAAAATTTATTTACAGATTTATTTATGGGAGTGCGTTGACTTTGACTTATTAGGGATCTTTTTATTTTGCTATATTGTTTTACCTCTCGTGTTATCCATTGTTTTCTCCTTCCAGTTTTGGCTTGTATTTTTATTTTGGGGAAAGCTTTGTCAAAAATATTGTAGAGTGTATTTGTAAAAATTGTGAACTTTTCATCACTGTCTATTTTACTTACATATATTTGGCTCCAAGATTCTATTTCTATCAAAGATTTAAATTTGTACATATTTCTTTGACTATATATTCTATTTTCATGCATAACAGGTTGTTTGGTAACACGTGTAGTTTTTACATGCATTATTTGGCACGTGTGATCAGAGAGACCGTTCTTAATGTCATATGAGATGTCACCGTGATCGAGATTTGTAAGAACATTGTCAATTGCAGTTTCGGAATTAGATGTTATTCTGGTAGGTTTTTTAATTAAATAGTTAATATTATACGATAAAGTTAGTGTCAACAAACGGTTTCGCTCAGGGCAGTCTTTAAGAAAATCAACATTGAAATCTCCACAAACTAATACTTTTTTCTTATGAATATTTGGTATGTTATTTAGTACATTTTCAAGACGTTCAAGAAATATTTCTAAAGACCCTAATTGGCTTCGGTAGACCGAAAGTATGACAAGGTTCAAATTATCTATTGTAACAGCAGCACATTCAAAATTTAATTCCGAGGACTCGTTACACAGTTTGTTAGTTAGTCTAGCATGTGGCAGCAGAGAGTTTTTTACTAAAATTAGAGAACCACCTCGTTGGTATGTCACTCTACAGAAACCGCTAATTATTTTATAATTACTAATTTTCAAAAGTTTTATATTTTCACTGTTGAGCCAATGTTCTGTTAAGCATATTACATCTGGTTCCGGGTCGATCGTGTTGATCAATACTTCGAGTTCTGCTATTTTGGGAGTTAAGCTTTGTATGTTGTGCATTAGGATGGTAAAAATATCACTCTGGGAAGCTTACCTGCTGTCCCGTTGGGGTCACCGATCTCCCGCTCCCCCTCTCTCACTTGGAAACACCCACCACTGCCTCTAACGGGCTCACTTTCACTTTCTCCCCCCCCAAATTTTTCACTCACTCGAGGGTCATACAGTGTCATTTCATTATATCATTTCTAACTCCATTCTCTGCTGAAAAGTGAAATAGAAGTGTTATTCGCTCCAAGAAATATTACTATTTGCATATATAATTTGAAGCCTCTGTATTTTCAGACGGTAACGCAGTGTATCATAAAAATGTTTGAAAACTAAACAAACGCTGCTGAAACCTTGCCATTGTACGTACATAACATCGAGACATGGATGAAAGGTTGAATTTTGTTTAAAAACTTGCACAATGGTGCCAGGTAGCTTCTTTGATTGATTAAAAATCTCGCATGAGCCTGTTGCCTTGATTAGAAAGAAAATGAGGCAATAAAGTTCCAGCCAAGTATATGCTTTGTGACTTCTTATCAGATACAGGCATCTACCTTTTTTCCTGGTTAAAAATTCTATTGCTATTAGCGCTTCCCCATCTCCCGATTTACGATGCTGATTGCGTCCAGTCGTCTTCTTCCAAAAGGGGCCTGTAGCGAGGCTAGAGACAGTCATTAGAGCCTCTCCTGTATATACATTATACATTCCATCTTTCCCGAACCCGTCTACACCTCCAGCCTTGCCTTCGAGAATTCTTTCTTAGTTGCTTTTCTAACGAGGCGTAACGTAACGTCTATGTTAATTGCTACTCTTTCTTCCGTTGTATGGAGAGAAAAAAGTGTTACTAAATATATTATGTAAGATTTATTCAGAAACGACAACAGTTTTGTTTTGATTTTCTTGCAAAGCATGTATAATAATATGCTAATATATTTCTTTCCTCTTTTTGCAGGTGAGTTTTTTACTGGCAAATGACGAGTCCTGAGGTAAGACTAGTGATTTCGTTTGCATGATTAAAGGTTCGATAAATTATTATTTCTGCTTTTCTACGTCATGGAACATTTCTCACAAATGCCCAATGTGTGGAACATGTGTTCTAGTACTTTTAAGCTTCAAAACTACACTTTGAGGTAAACATTTAATGCACGGACTTTACATTGAGAAAACCGGAAAGAAATAATTAGGTGGATTCATTGTTTTCAACGTGAACATCAAATCACAGTTTCAAGTTTAAGAAGCTTGTAGTACAATTAAAGAATATGTGATGTTCTGAACGTACTTTAAAGTATTCCAAACCTTCATGCATTAAAATAATAATACCAATAAGTCTGTTGCTAGTCAGTGTTGTAAAATATACTGTATTGTGGGTTTAAATACATTTTGTATATAAGGGCCGCAAACTCTGTCTTTGCACATGAATCGAAAACTAAAATAAATATCCCCTTCTCTCGAGTATATTTCTGTCTAATTATACTCGTAGGACACGTGCTTATCCGTATCAACAGAGGTGTTTAAATTTCCAAATTGCTAATTTTATAAGGGAATTTCAACAATGGGATTATGAGCAACTTTTGCTAGTATCAACCGGGGCGTTCGTATCACGAAAATCCATTTCGATTAATAAGGTATTTGTAGAAAATATTACACGGAGAAAGTATTTGCTGTTGCTTTTAACGTAGCACAAAAGCATTCAAATGTCTTCCTTGCAAATATAGTGTGTTCATTACTTATTTACATTTATTAACTAAATCGACGACTTTGTATAGGCTACTACAATTTGTCATTTAAATATGGTGTTAAATTCAGTTTGAATATGAATTTGAAGTTAACATTTTGGGTGCGTCAGCACTAAGGCTATTTTGCACACGTCACATTATACGGGGTCCAGCCCCTTATCGTTACACAGAACAACTCTAACGTTGCATAACTAAAATCTTAAAATCTTCTGACTTACGTTAAAAGCTGAGGCTGTAAAGTTGCACTCATCACACACACACAAGGACAAAAAACAGGACAACACAAACAAAATTATACTGGCCATAGAGCCAGTCGCCAGAGCCTCGTTAGTCAGCAGTCCAGGGTGTACTACGTGGAAGTGAGGTTGACTATTGGGTGCACTACGTGGAAGGAGCACCCCTTACACCCCTTAAATTCAGTGTCGGAAACAATCTACGTACATAAATTCAAATACTCTTTTTTTTTAAATTTCGATTTTAGTTATTTACGCCGCTTCCTGATTATCATGTTATTGATCACTTTTTAGCTCGCTACGCTAACCACTCTGCTACGGAGGCTTGATGTTATTGTTCAGTTAACGCTTTTCTGCAATGCGTTCTGGGGATGGGGTTACAGAATACCCAGCCATCACCCGTCCGAAGTTGCAAATGCCTGTTCTAAAATAAACTTGTCCACCTACAGTTTGATTAATCGTTAGCAGCAGGAGCTAGGCAATCAGTGTACACATTGAACATAATTTTTAATCACCCATTGTGTCTTGATGTTAATTTTGAGCCGTGGAGAGGAAATGGACCTTTCCTAGCACACGAAGTCCACCTAGCGGTCGTTCTGTGTACTTCACTCATCGTTAACTTCATTTTCCATTCCAGTGTCAGAACTCGTGCGCGTGTTGTATATTATATCATCCGGATTGAAGGGAGACAAAAGTCTCGCACGAGTTCGTAATATATATATGTGGTGGTCTTGGAGAACTGCTGCCACACCCCTTGGAGAAGTTTGGCAACACTTGTTTTATGTATCTGTGATGAGCTTAGAACCGGCTCGACTGCAGTTTGTTGAACCCCCTGTCATGAAGGCAAAAAAGCGCCTGGAGTGATTTTAGGATAGCGATGTCGATCCAGACACCTGGTGTCGTCTTAGTCAAGTTTATTAGCATGCCACGTTCGGGCAGAGGTAATTTCTATTCCGAACAAGTACCCCGCGCGCACGCAAAAAAACAAACCGTCTTGAATGCTTTTTTTTTTTTTTTAGTCCTGCGAGTATCATCTTGTGTGCAAGAATGCTGTACGATGTTTTGTAGTGATTAGCGGCATGATGAAAAACATAAAAAAAGTTATACTGATTCCTTTCCGCGTGTTGTTAAGGCGTGAAGTTGGCAATGCGATTCTTTTTTTAGAATTAAAATGTGGGTAAAAATTAGTTGTTCTTTACGTCGTATTTCTGGAAACACCTGTTCCAATTTAGTACCACATTTTTCTAAAACTTAAAAACTGCCGAGGATATTTCAATGTACTAAAAGGTGGCCGAAAGACTCATTAAAGTGATCTTAGTTATGTTAGAGTGAAACTGTAAATAACCAAATTCATAGAGATTGTGGGCTACCCAAAGAAAACAACAGACTATGGCATTTAAAATGAAGAATATTGTTTTAAAGAAATATATTTTACTGTCCCGTCCTATCATCATGTTTCCAATCACGTGGTGCATGAAAGGTCCACTATCAACTCAAAAGTTCCTTAATAACACATTTTAATTATTAGATGGATGGTAATTAGCCACTTACTCTTCTGCTTATTTATTTTTAGCGCGATACTTTTCGCTTCCACTTGCGATAAATGTCAAATTTTTGAACATTCTGTCAAGAATTTAAAGCCCAACTTACTCACCTGACTTCACATTACCATTTGTACAAAGTTGGTCCTGGATCTCGACACCAAAGTTTCCGGACTCGAATCCAGTGTTGTTTGTGAGTGTTACTTCATCAGTTTCATCAAATCACTCTCATTGTCGCTATGAGCCAAAAGCGACAAAAAATACATTGCTCATCATTCTTTCACACTGGGAATTTCCTACCTTGTGTGGCTTATTTTTCACAAAAGACCCGTTCCTGTCATTTTGTTGAAAAATATACATTTGTACTCCCCTAAAATATTCTGGACAAGCACTTGCTTCTTTGCAAAACGAAAGTTTTAATTCAGTTTTAGTAAATTGTGTATCATTCAATAATTTAAATTAAACGAACGTAATTGTTTGCAAACAATTAAATTCATGGAACTACCATCCCCATTAACAAGAGAATTGGCTAGTCTGAATAAAGTGTAATTTTATTTACTGAACATTTTAAACTCGTGTTGAGCGTTTTTATTTATTTATTTGCCTCTTATTTTTCTTACTCAACCATATACAAGACGTTCATAATATAATACACATTCATAATTTGATTCTTATACAAACATTGAAAATAATGAACAAATACCTTTTACATCAAGCAAATGTGCTATAATTATGTACACAGTTATTTCATATTGTAAAACTTTTTATTATGTTAGGCCGGACAGATTTATACGATACAAACTGTACATATGAGCCCTTGCACTTTTACTGTTTAAATATCTTGAAAGATCAACGATCTCACCATACAGGATCTACTCTTGTATGATGATAATAAGTTCCATTTTGCTACGGGTTAGGTTCATGGTGAAGGTGAAAGATCGGTTTATGCGTACCAAGAAATCTCAAATGCTAGTCGTAATATCAGAGCACCAGCGGGGCAGGCATTTTTGCCGAGTTGGTACGATTAAGTGTTCGCAACATTTAATAACATATGCTAATGAACGCTGCTGGGAGGGAAGAACCTCCCGTTTATCATAACATGTGTGCAATGAAGAGGAAGAAGAAAAAGACGATGCCGAGGATATAGTCTGTGGCATCCAACAGCTCCCGGGTGTGGTCGGCCCTGCTTGGGCCACTGCAACCACGCCCATGTCTATGTTGCCAAGTCGGCACTAACGCGTTCTTATTCTTTTTCTTACAAACTTCTTCGTGATTGTATCATGTTCTTTTGCTTTTCTTGTACGCGTGTTAATGCGGTTGATCAGGCCCGAAGAAGTGTGTGTTGTTTGTAGAGCTTCACTGCTGTGTGGAACTGCTTGTGTGGCATTCTCGGGCTTTTGCTGTGTCAAAGATGGTGTTATCTTTGCCATAGATATGTCGGAAAAGCAAATGTAAGGCCACTTTGTCGAGATTGCAGAAGCAAGTAACCAAATAATGCGGAACATGCATAAGCTGGCACTTTTGAGTCGGAAGTGTAGTGTCATCCAGTCTTATAGCCTCGATGAATTCTATAACCAAAAGTACAAATATTATTAAATATTTGGTGATAAAAGCTTTTCCAACAATGTATTTCATTGTGGAGGATATTTTCGTCACTTCTATATCTCTGAGCTAATCTCGACGATGAGAAGAAATGTTGATTGGAAGAACCAAGGAAACCTGTTTTGTAGCTCGCAATGCACTCTGCCACATAAGCTGAACCATGCAGGTGTTTCGAAATGTTCTTCAAAGGTAATTCACGCAGCACATTAAAATTAAGCCAATGGTGTGCAACAAAAAATGTTAGCTATCATCCAAAATGCACAATCTTAAAAAAAAAATCTGACATTCTATTTCAGAATGCATATTCAGACTAGACCAAGTAAAAATATATAGTAGAAAGTAGGTATTCTGTAGTACACAAGCGCAAAAGCTGTGTAAATATTTACAATTCCAACTTTCTACTTTCCTTTATATTGTTGTGAAGGATTCTGGTTCACCTTGGTGGACCACTGTGTACACTTGTCTGCCAACGAGAACTTTTTTGAGCTAACAAGAGCTGAAGAACTGAAAGAAACGCCATTATGAAGATGCATTGAAGAAGGCGATGACGTCAAGGATATCCTAGTGTAAATTGTCTGTACGTTTTCTAATCGTACGGAATTCGTTCCGGAACTCTGACGAGAGTGCGGAGGGGGTGAAATCACAGGCGAGAGGGCAGGGGAAAGTATAAATCATACACTCGTCAAGTAAATTCACTGTCTCAGTGATTCGTTTCGCCGATACGAGATGGCGCGCCTCGATACGTCATGTTTCGAACAGTGTTGCCAAAGCCAGTGGGAAGGAAGAGCTAAATTGCTACTGAAATGGCTCTAAGAATCATTTCATTTGTCATGGCATGCACCGAAACTAGAATCCCGAATCGAATGTCACTTTAGGGACCCCATTTTAATCTCATTTGGTCAGTCGTATCAATAAGAGAGTATTTATGTAGGGTGGTATGGACGATAATGATATTTGAGAATCACGAAAACACAACTTGTATCAAGAACCCTTGGTGTCGGAACATGTTGGATGCCAGCACGTTGGTCAACCTACCAATTCTGTTCTTACTAGCTTGTAGCTTGAGTGCAATTGCCCTGGTGGTAGAAAGTCTAAACCTTGTGAAAAGTTCAGCACACCGAACCAGGTGCTGTGTGAAGTGTATTTATTGCTCGGAAGTTAATAAAGTCATGTTCAACATAACTGGAATTAGTTTAACTTCAGTTAAAACTAGAAAACCTTGCTTTTACTTTGTATTATTTTTTGGTCGTTTTGACGTAGTGATCATTTTTCAATATTTTTCAGTTTTAAACCTTTTGTTTTTTTTTATTTTTCTCAATAATGGTCGTTCATTTGAGTCACATTTCCTTCTGTTGATTGATTGATTGATTGATTTAGTTTATTTTACTTCGCGTTTTGTGCCTCTTGGCTAATTTGCGAAGATGGGGATGAGTGATGAAATTGATGAATGCACATTCACAAACAACCAAGCCCGACCGGGATTCGAACCTTGGCGTCGCAGCGCGATGTGCTAACCACTCGGCCACAGGGTCGGGCACATTTCCTTCTAAAATTATACAATGGAATATCCATAATTTGCTTTGACTCTCTTAATAAATGTAAATAAAAGTAGATAATTGTTTCCTCTCATAGATAGTGTAAACCAGCAAATACCCAATTTAAATACTTCTACAAGTACACTCTTCTAGCTTAATCTTACACTATAATGTCCAGAGTAACTTTGTAGGTAAATGTTTAAAACTGTTAGATTACTTTAAAATAATTTTGAGGTTATCATCTTCCGAACTTGAGTTTCGAGCTCTGTTGAAAGGATTTCGTCATTATTGTTTAAACATTAAGCACTTTGGATTGTATCGAATAATCACACGTAACAACCAGATTTTAGTCATTTAGTTCTTCCACGTATCCTTCCGCTAGTATTAGTACCGTATTGTTGTTCCGTAAGAAAATATTTCCCACTTTTATTTCAACGTTGGATGCTTGAAAAACCAGTAGTTTTAAAGCTTAGAACAGTTCACGTGTTTTGTGCACGTTCCATAAATATATGTGCCATCAGAAGATAAGGATTAATCTGATTTATTAAATTGTT